>NW_006921700.1:7911677-7928444 GCF_000298275.1 Orycteropus afer afer | reverse complement strand
TTTAGCATTACTCCATTATTTGGATGTATCCTGATGATGCAATGATTAAAGCATTCAGCTGCTAACCAAAAGGTTGGCAGTTTAAACCCACCAGCCACTCTGCAGGAGATAGATGAAGCAATCTGCTTCTGTAAAGATTTACAGCCTTGGAAACCCTAAGGGGCAGTTCTACTCTGTCCTCTAGGGTCACTTTGAGTTGGGATTGACTCAGTGGCAGTGGGTTTGATTTTTTTTTTTTTTTTGTTAAACTTCAACATAGCTCCTCCAGGGTACAATGGTGGTTCAGTGGTAGAATTCTTACCTTAGTCCAGGTTGGAATCACTCTAAGTGTACCCCATGCACAACCATCACCCATCTCCATGTGGAGGCTTGCCTGCTGCTATGATGCTGAACAGGTTTCACCAGAGTTCAAACTAAGACAGACTAGGAAACATGCTGGTGATCTGCTTCTGAACTCAGCCAGTGAAAGCCTGATGCATCACAAGGGTGAGATCCTCAACTGATTGTGGGGATGGGTAGGACCATAGTGCCTGGAGCTCCACTGAGTTGGGGATCAATTCAATGGTAGCCTTGAGCAATACCAAATAACTTTTTTTGTTGTTTGAATGAATAATCAATCAATCAATCAATCAATCTCTATTTACCAATGGCCTGCCACATGCCAAGTGCAGTGCTAGATGCTAGGATATACTGATGGAAAGAAATCATCCCAGCCCAAGTTCAAGTTCAATTCTGAAGGTGAAATAGTCATGTTAGTAAGTAAAACTGCCCAATAACCACTGAGGCTGAGCCATAACAGAGAAACACTCTTCTACTTGCCTGGGGCACCAGGAAAAGTACCCTAGCAAAGCAGAAAACAACTGCTGTCTGAGCTCAGCCACTGATGGTCAGGGATTAAGACATTGTGACCAGAACGTACCCTTCCTTTGTGTTTTTATAAAAAAACATGGATAGTGTAGACTAGACTCTAGAGGACTAGAGTTGAAATTGCTTTCCCATTCTTTCCTTCCTGAAAAAGAACAGAAAGATGCCAGGGTCTTGGATACCTGTTCAGCAAAGTACCACCTTAGTTCCTTCTCCCTGGATAGTAAAGGCAAGGGCAAGCAAGCTGGTCCACACAGGTGTCAGGGAGAACGAGACGCCTCCACCTTGCTTCTGACTGACTGAGAGCCCCAGCTGGCAGAGGGCCAGCCTGGTGGCATGCAAGAAATATAATACACGATCTAAATGCAAACATTTGGGGCCTGTTTGGGGAATCAATTAACAATAAGCATATACATCCATTTACAAAATAGCAGTGTGCTAGAGTGTACCCACATTGTAATTGGAAACTAAAATAATACCAGAAGGAATAATCATTAAAAGAAAATCCTCTCCAAAAAGCCAAGAATAATATTAAGAAAATAAAATAAAAAAATGCCATCCATCTGCAGAGTTAGGGAAGGACTGCAGCGTACACTAACAAGCAACTGAATCCATGCAGAAATGAACTGAAATCCACCAAGGCAACCAAAGGCAAGGCAAAGTACAGACTAAAAAAGCATTGCTTGCAGATTAGCTATCCCTGAACCAAGCCTACTTCTGATTGATGGCTCCCTGTGGGAGATGAAATGCTCCAAGAGTGGGCATGACCCTCAGGGAAATACCTTCATTCGCAGAGTCCCCAGTGTTAGTTCTGAACTTGTAACATTCTCTCCCACCTCCACACCCACATACCCATGTGTTAGCATGTGAGCATCCACACGTGCACACATACCACTCATTCATACTCCCCACCTCTACCCCCAGGAGGAATCCCAGACACATAATTTACTGTTAGTTGCTCACTGGGAGAACAGTCCCTGGCAGAGAATTAATTGGGCTGGGGGACAGGCGTAAACACAAAGACGGGAAGGAAGTCTTACAAACCACAACCTGGACGCTTAGTGAGTACAAGCAGTCAAACCAAAACATCTCTTGACTAATGTCTGTGTGAAAAATTAAGGTAGAAATTAGACAAATCCCATGCATTCTGCTGCCTCGCAGGTCTTGAGTTGTAGCTGGATCTGCTCGCCTTCAGGACCTGAGGTTTGGAAGCCACACAGCTGTGAGACCACTTTGAGGTTCAACCCTAAGATGAGGTCTCTGAGCAGAAACCAGAGCGAGGGTCTAGTGGGCATCCAGAACTAAGGATTAAGAGGCTGTTGGTGCTCCAAGCTGACGGTGACATCAAGCTACCCACTCAACCCCTCTGAGCTTTAGCAGCCTCACCATACATGAATAAAAGCTAACGGTACTGCCAGTTTTGCATACTGGAAATCACCCCACGGCACTTGGATCTCTTTGGGCCAATGGATATGTCTTGTACATACCCCTTTATTTAAGTTCCTAGAGGGTGGAAACCATACTTGATACGTTCTTGGAACCTGAAAAGATGTTTTAACTATAATCTTAGAATGAATCGTTTAATCCTGTTGGGCTCTCCCCTTCAACAGTGTGAATAATCAAGACATGGTTGCTACAGCAACAAAGTCCGTCATCAAATAGACAATGAATCCTTAGCAGGTGTAAAGCCCCAACTAAAATTTCAAAAACTTCCTACAAAAATATAACATGTGTATTCTTCTGACTATAGATGGATCACCTGATAAAGGACTGGGATGATGGGTAGTACAGGTCATGACTCAGTACAAAGCATACCCTGTACCTACCACTGATATCCTCCATAGTGCCTGATAATACTGCTATTTACATGCCTAAGGCACTTGACTGCTAACCAGAAGACTGGCGATTCAAACCCACCAGCCACTCACTCCTCAGAAGCAAGGTTGGGCAATCTACATTCATAGTGATACCACCTCGGAAACCCAAGGAGGGGTCGCTATGAGTCGGATCTGACTCAGTGGCAGTGGAAATCAATGACACAACAGCACAAGGGCTGAATGAAGTCCCTTGAGTTGTAAGCCTCAAAAATAACTGAAAGTTTGGTAGTTCAAATCCACCCCCAGAGGCACCTCAGAAGAAAGGTGTGATCATCTATTTCTGAGAGAAACAGTCATTAAAACCCTGTGAAGCACAGTTCTCTGACACCCATGGGGTTGCCATGAGTCAGAGTCAACTCAACCACAATTGGTTTTAAGTACTAAATAAATACCTTTTAATGATTGATTAAATACAATTAAAATTGTATTTCTTTTCATGTTGATTAGAATTTAAGAAATTAACTCTGCATATAAAATTAATGTGATGCTTTATTAAAAATTGTTTTTCTGGGAATTTACATCTTAAAAAGCTGTGGTCCACAAGGCAAGAAGCAGTGTAGTGTTCCCTGAAAGAGTGTAAAATTTCAGCCAACTGGGGCTCAAGGACTCTTCTAACAGGCATAGCTGTGTGACCTGGGGAAATTTGTTGAACCTCTGGAACACACATTTTCTCCTGTGTAAACCTGCAGGGGAGTCCCTGGGTGGTGTAAAGGGTTAAGCACTGGACTACTAACCAAAAGTTCAAGCCCACTGAGGCACCTTGGCAATAAGGCCTTGAAAACTCCATGGAAGTGGTTCTATTCTATACACGTGGAAGTGGTTCTACTGTATACTCTATATAGCATCACCATGACTTGGAATCAATTCACAAGCAACAACAGGTTCGTTGTTCTTAAAAGCCTTCAAGTTAATTTCAATTCATAATGAGCCCATGTGACTGAGTACAGCTGTCCCATAGGGTTTCTAGGCCGTGATTTTTACGAGAGCAGATCTCCAGGCCTTTCTCGCATGAAGCCAATGGATGTGTTTGAACCACTATCCTTTCAGTTAGTGGCCACAAGCTTAACTGTTGCACCACCCGGGCTCCTTAACAACAAACTTCAAACCGAATCAAACTCACTGCCATCAAGTCTATTCAGACTCATATCAACCCTCACTGGATTTCCAAGGCTGTAAATCTTTACAGAAGCAAATTTCCTCATCTTTTGTCCATGGAGTAACTAGTGGGTTCAAATCACTAACCTTTTGGTTAGCAGCCAAATACGTTAACCACTACACCACCAGAGCTCCTTAACCACAAACCTAGAGGTACCAGTTTTGCTAATTTGTAGGTTATTATGAGAAGATTAGGGAGAAAATCTTAGTAAATGGCAAACCAAAACCAAAAACCAAACTCACTGCCATTGAGTTGATTCCACCTCATAGTGACCCCCTTTGGGTTTCCAAGGTGGTAAATCTTTACAGAAGTATATTGCCTAGTCTTCCTTCCATGGAGTGGCTAGTGGGTTTGAACCACCAACCTTCTTGTTAGCAGTCAAATGCCTTAGGCACCATGGCACCAGAGCTCCTTAGTTTATGGCAAAGCACTGTGCAAATATAAGCTGTTTGTATCATGATTATTACTATTGCAGAAAGCCCAACATTCTTTCTTTTGAATGATAAAAATGATCTTAGTGCCTCTTATGAGCAGGGTTTGTTCCTGAGTGTTGCTTTCAGCAATGGTCATGGTGTCCACAGTCTTCCACTCTCTCTTCTGAGTTCTTCTGTGATCTGAACAGCTGTCCCAGGCAAGAGTGATGTGTGTGACCAAGTAACTGACCCTCCTTTGGACTAGATTCATGACCTGTACCACCAATCACCCCAATTCTTTATCAGGTGCTTCTTCAAAATCATATGCAACACACACATATTTCTGAAGGGAGTTTTTGATATTTTAGTTGGGGATTTACCCCTGGTAGGTACTCAATACTTATTTGATGATACACTTTGCTTCTCAACAACTGTCATGATTATTCACACCAGTGCAAGGGAGTAGTGCTAGGGAGAGCCCAATAGGGTTGAATGACTCATTCCACGATTACAGATAAAGCATCTTTCTGGTCTCCAGCATGGTGTCAAGGGCTATGGGACATCAAGCAGAAGACATCGCCCTCAGAGCATGCACAGCTGGGTTAAGAAGGGAAGACTGTAAGAGACAAAGGCTAGTAACTACATAGTGAGATGAGTATGATACCACTAAGGAATCAGAGAGAGCATAGGGAAGTGGTCAGAAAAGTCTTGAGAAGATTGGAAGAAGCAGGAAGGAGAAGAGAGGACATTTAAGATACAAATAATAACCTTGGAAAAGAAAGCCTTTCCTTTCTTTACTTATTGCTTTTAAATTACCTTTTAAGGAAACAGATTTACATGTGGAATTATGTCTGGCCCCAATGACCTTTAAATTTCTTTGTATTCTTGAAACCAGCAAGTTACAAAGTTTAATATACATTAGAATCAGCACTGAGGGCATCAAAAATGCAGGTTCCTAGAGAATGAGAGTGTCTAGGGTGAGGCCCGCAGATTTGTACTTGTAACAAGCACTCTAGAAAACACAGCTTGAGTCAAGTTGAGGGAGGCAGGAGCCAGTGTGTGAGTTTGTGGAAAAGGAGGTCGAGCATCCCTGGAAGGTAGAAAATGTTTACTCAGAGGCCTCCGGGGTAATCGGCCTTAAGCACTGAGGAGGTCCTTGGGTGGCACAAACGGTTTGTGCTTGACTACTAAACTCAAGGCTGGCGGTCCAAACCCACCCAGCAGTGCAGTGGAAGGAAAAGCTGGCAATCTACTTCTAGAAAGATTGTTGTTGTTGTTGTGTGCTGTCTAGTCGGCCCCGACTCATAGCGACCCCTCCTTGGGTTTCCGAGGCAGTATCACTATGGAAGTAGATTGCCCAATCTTCCTTCCGAGGAGTGGCTGGTGGGTTTGAACTGCCAGCCTTCTGGTTAGCAATCAAGTGCCTTAGGCAGTATGCTACCAGAGCTCCTCTATAAAGATTACAGGCAAGAAAATTCTATGGAATTGACTCAATGGCAATGGGTTTGGGTTGTTTGAGGTTTTTGCTGTTGTTGTTATTATGAAGGAAAGAGGAATGGGCTGGTAGTCAGGAGATGCAGCTTCCAGTCCTGCCTTGAGTATTCATCTCTGAGTAATGTTAAATAGTCATTTACCTTCTCTACTCTCAGTTGGAGCCCTGGTGGCACAGTGGTTAAGCTCTCAGCTGCTAACAAAATGGTTGTTGGTTCAAACCTGTCAGCCATTCTGCAGGAGAAAAGACCTGCTCCCATAAAGATTCTCGCCTAAGAAACTCTATGATGCGATTCTGCTCTGTTACATGGGGTCACATGCTGTGTCACATTGACTCAACGGCACCTAACAACAACACCACCCTCAATTTGTACATCTTATCAGTGGATAACAATCCCCTCAGGTGGTTATTGTGGGTTTCACATAGGAGGATGGATGATAAAGTGCCATAAGTAGTACCAAGTACTGTAAAAACATGGGCATCATTATGCTCTGGTCATGATGTGTTGTGAAAAGGACCATTTCTTACCTTTAGCCTTGTCCTTCAAAGCAGCTAAGCCCTTGAAGCATAAATACCAGAAGCCCTTGAGAAAAAGTCTAGCTTTCAGTGATAAACTCAAGAAGGGAGCCCTAGCCTGCCTGCTTTAACATTTCAGGCCAGAATGAGTATTAACCCTGCCGTCTTCAGCGGAGCACTTTCCAGCAGCTTCGCTAAGGCCGGGTCTCTCACTCTGCTTTCAGCGGCCCTGAGCTCAGGGCAGAATGGTTCTACATAACTCCATTGACAACAGCAGGCGGGGTACAGGGAGGGTGGATAGCAACAAGTGACACTGTCAGAGGGGGGACACCAAAATGACAGTCTATAAAAATTTCCACAGTGTTTCAGCAGAAATTTATTACTTTTTATAAAAATATCACTGTAGTCAGTTATAACAACAGAAACATTTTTCCAAAGCCCAGTTTATATGTATTGATATATGTACAAGGCTAAAGCTCAGTGCTAATTTACTTGTTGAGCCTTCTAACGTGATCAGATCAGAGCTGTCATTATTACACAGTTACAGTGATACTCCGGATCCCGCGGCTTCATCTGTGTGCTGTACGAGCATGCGCTGTTCTTTTCGTTGCTGCCTGTGTTTTCACACTCAATGATTTCGTCAAATTTTCTGGCACTTTAGCTAGAATATTATGGTAATCAGTATTTGTAACTTACGTCAATAACTTTTTTTTGAGAATGAAGTAGTAATTAGAGGGGAAGAAGGAGAAAAGTCAAAAAAGCTTCTCAGCTACTAATAATGTTGTAACTAATAATGCTGTAATTCAATGTAGAAAGATTTTATAAAACAATTTTTGTTTGTGTTCATATAACCTAAGAAATATTACAGTTAAGCAATTTACAACCAAATCACACATAATTGCATGATTAAAATTGATAACACTACTAAGAATTCTGTATGGTCTGGGACTGGAGGAGGTCCATGGGGGATGCAGAGTTGACACCATGAGTTACTGCACTGAGTGACACCAGTCTTAGTGACTCCACTGCATAACTTACTGCCCAGGATGGAAACACCACAAAGCACACTTAATTCTGCACTGACAGCTCCTGGGAAACAGGCCTAGTTCTCCATCGTCCTCTAAAATGAGCTGATAGTTTCGGTAATAGGACTTTCTTCAGGAAATTCTATTCATGTAGTCGTTCATTCATTTAAAAAAAAAAAAAAAAAATCTGTTTCTATTGACTCAATTCCAGCTCATGGCAACAAATATTTATTGATTTTTCAGTGCACTTGTTGTTGCTGTTTGCTGTGTGGGATTTTCATTTGTTTTCTTGCTTGCTTTCCTCAGTCTCTCATATGATTTCCCAATCCTCCCTGGCATGTAGGTCACTGGAAATTTATATTATCCAACAGCTACATCCCATTCCCTTGGGCAATAGAAGCCTGAAGACATTCTGTTAAGAACACCTGGTTTAGATAATCTGGATTTCTTAGGTTCCCATCACTCTAAATTCCAATATAGAGCATGTGATGACACTTGCAGCCCCCAAAACTGGTCTATTCAGGGTTTAAGCCAGGAGTGGTCCAAGTGTCCTCCCAGGACTCAACAGATGGCCTAGAGTAGGTTGTGCAACTAAGGCACCAACCACTAAGTTGATGGGGAGTCAGGGGTCTCTACTTTTCAAGCTGGTGAGGATGATAGCTCATACTCCATTTGAGGAAGGTATTAAATAAACACAGGAGAAAAATGACAAGAAAGTCCCTCCATAAACCACTAACTAGAAGGTACACATATGTTAACTTGGGTGAAGGGAAAAAAGAAAACCAAAAACAAGAAAATACTTACCAATGTCCTGGTGACCTATAGACTTGGTGTCTACTCAAAGAAAAAATATATTTTTTCTTTTTTTCTAATTTCTCCTATGGGGGAAAAAAAGAATAAAAAAATTTTGAGCACATGTAAGGTATGGCCTTTAGTAGTGGAGAATACCAAGGTTAAGAATTTGGATTCCAATGCACATGATGTCAGTTTCACCAATGAAACTGATTTGTTGAAATATCCCTAGCCTCTGATCATTTTTTTTCCCCTGGTCTTTTGATCCTATTAGTGTTCTATGAATCACATACTCTTGGAAATATTTCCATGATATTTTGTGTTCATTAATGGTTACTTGAAGAAGCTTAATTTGCAAAGTTAAAAATATTTTATCTGTATTCAATATGAGAAGTTACAGTTTATAAAAATTAGTTTTTTCCTGAAAACATCTCTAAGATGTCTTTTGCAAACTTTGCAGAGGTTAGGGGAGGGAAAAAAAAAAAAAAACCACAAAGGTGGCAGAGAAAGGGGATGGGGCATAAAAAAAGAAAAAAATTTATTCTGCTACTTATAGGGTTCAGACTAGCATAGGAAGCAGAAAGGACAAGAGGGGGCTAGGCAAAAAGGGGATTATCTAATGAGGAAGTTTGCTATAACTCCTTGATATGGGCCTACAGTCATGTCTCCAAACATTTGTGTGGTCTATCCAGACAGCTGGCAGTTCAAACCCACCAGCCACTCCTTGGAAGGAAGGTTGGGCAATCTTACTTCCGTAGTGATACTGCCTCGGAAACCCAAGGAGGGGTTGCTATGAGTCGGGGCCGACTTGATGGCACATAACAACAACAACAACAACATACAGACCCAGAGACTCAAACTTGTTGGCCTACAACAATGTGCTGGTTTATTTTTTTTGTCAACTTGGCCAGTAGTCTAGTTTCTGTTATAGAGTAGTCAGTAATCAGTTACATCTGATTAAATCAGTTGGCCTTAAGTAGATCAGAAACCTTCCAAAAACGAAAAAAAAAAAAAAGTCCCTCCAACCTCAGATACTTATGTTGAATCTAAATAACCCAGCCCAGACAGTCCACAGATATACATAAACATCACAAAGACAGGTCACTCTGGATCCAGCAACAAAGAGTCCCTTGCTGATCACCATTCTCTCAAAAAAACAAAACTGAACTTACTGCAATTGAGTCAATTCCAACTCATAACAAGCTTTACAGAAGGAGATTTCCTCATCTTTCTTCCATGGAGAGGCTCGTAGGTTCAAACTATTGACCTCTTGGTTAGCAGCCAAATGCCTTAACCACCACTCCACCAGAGCTCCTTCACTAGTCTCTGTTGTTGTTGCTATGTGCTGTCAAGTCAGATGCGACTCATAGCAACCCCTCCTTGGGTTTCTGAAGCAGTATCACTGAGGAAGTAGAATGCCCAACCTTCCTTCTGAGGAGTGGTTGGTGCTAGGGGGTTTGAAACCACCAGTTAGTTAGCAGCCAAGCACTTACCTGTTTCACCACCAAAGCTCTTTTGCTGCCTGTAGCCCTCCCTGATCCATGTCTGCCTCCATCCTGCCATGTCTTGTTTCCTGGACTTCCCTTAAGGGCTTCCTTCACAGATAAGCCCACTATTCCTGGAGCTTCCTGGACACTTTTGGTCACCTTTTGTCAAGCACTTACCCAACACTACTTTTGTGTGCATTTCATCACTTAATCTTCATATCCATCTTATGAAGATGGTTTTGTTCATTTTGCAGAGGAGGGACCCAGAGAGGTTAATAATCTGCCAAAAGACATAATTTATAAGAGGTAGAGCTGGAATTTAACCTCAGGACTGATCACAAAACTGGATATCTTCTGAATACAATCTTCTGTATCTAATATCTGTCTACCCTGGCTGTTGTGAGGACTGGCAGGGACACATGTGAAGTGCCTGAGACACTTGTAGGCAGAGTCTGGTACCTTGTAGGTACTCATCCTTATTACTAATATTCTCAGCCTTGCTGTTCTGGTTACCTAGTGCTGCTCTGACAAGAATATACCACAAATGGGATGCCCTTAACAAACAGGAGTTTATTCTCTTACAGTTAAGGAGGCTAGAAGTCCGAGTTCAAAGTGCCCAGGCTCTAGGGGCTGGGTGAAAACTCCTCAACCTTGGGTTTCAGCTCTGCCTCTTGCTCCAGGACCACTGAAGCTGGAGGCATCTCTTCATTCAGGCAGCTACAGGCTGCTGAGGTTAACAACCCCAAGGTCAACAAATAAAATGGTAGTCCTGATGTTACCAAACCACACAGCAGATCATGATTCAAGTCCATTGAAAGTTCCAAGAGCAGCAGAGCATGGCAGTCTGCTGAACAATGACAAGGCTACATGCAGGGTTCTAGGGTGCCATAAACTAGAGACCATTCCCAAAGCTGCTGCTTATATACTGGAAGCAGACCACATCCCTAAAGCAGCTACTCAGCTGCTCCAATACATTCCACCATGGAGTTAATTACCAATCTTACAATGGGGAATAACTACATTCAGCTGCCCAGCCACTCAACCAGGTCTAGCCAAGTTGACACACAAACTTAACTACCACACTTGGGCTGAGAGTCTTGATTGTTTATGGTTCTGTCTTTCCCTTAAGCCTTGAGTGGGGAAAGCACTTTTATCTACCTTAGAGTCCTCAGCTCCTCCAGCAAGTATCTGGCTGGCTACACAATGCCTTGCATTTGTGAGATCCTCAATAAGTGCTTATTGAATTGCATTGCATTGCACTGACTTCAACTGATCTTTGAAGATTTGAAAAGAGTGGGAAGAAAAGAAGACAAAGAAAGTAAGAGAGATGTGCCCTTGACCCATATGGGACAAGCCCAGCTGGGATAGAAGTAAGATGAAAAGTTGGCCAGAGACCTCCAGGAAGCTCAGTGTGGTAGTTAAGTTGGCGTGTCAGCTTGGCTGGGCCTGATTGAGTGGCTGGATAGCTGGATGTAGTATTCTCCATGATGAGACTGGTAATCAACTTCATGGTGGAATCTACTGTGAGCAGCTTAGTAGCTGCCTTAGGGATGTGGTCTGCTTCCTGCATATAAGGAGAAGCCTTGGGGAATGGTCTCTAGCTTATGGCACACTTGAACCCTGCATGTAGCCATGTCATTTTTCAGCAGCCTGCCATGCTCTGCCGATCTTGGGACTTTTAATGGACTTGAATTAATGGCCTGCCATGTGGTTTGGTAACATCAGGACTGTGCCTTTTCACTTGTCAGCCCTGGGTTTGTCAGCCTCAGCAGCCGGCAGCTGAGTGAAGAAAAGCCTCTAGCTTCAGTGGGCCAGAAGCAGGAGGCAGAGCTGAAGCCCAAGGTTAAGGAGCTTTCACCCAACCCCTAGACCCTGGCACTTTGAACTAAGACTTAAAGCCTCCAAACAGTAAGAGAATAAACTCCTGTTTCTTCAAGCCATCCTATTTGTGATATTTTCTTGTCAGAGCGGCACTAGGTAACCAAAACACTCGGAGTAGCCAGTTCTCCCAGTTAGGCAAGGCATATTGATTCAGTCTTCATCTAGCCCAATTATATCCATGTGAGAGACCAGCAGGTAACACATGTGCATGAAATGTTCACATTGCATTCTCATTCTAAGTTCAGAGCTGATTCAAAGAAGTAGGCCAGTGAGGACTTCGTGAAAGAACTCAGGCCCACAAATAAAAAACACACAGGTGTAGATCTGATTCTGTTAAGCCCCTGAAGCTGCCTGAGTCAGGAGAAGGCTCCAGCTTGATGCAGTGGGCCTGGAAAGCAGAGCTGAAACCCAAGGTCAAGGAATCTCCACCCTCCTAGAGCCGACATTCTGAACTTAGACTCCTAGCCTAATCTTCCCCTAGAGCTGGCACTCTGAACTTGGACTTCTAGCCTCCTAAACTGTAAGATAATAAATTCCTGTCTGTTCAAGCCATCCACTTGTGGTATTTCTGTTATAGTAGCACTAGAGAACTAAGACACTGAGGAAAGAGGATGACTGGCTTCCAGAGAACACATCATCCTATCCACTTGATTGTTAAAATCCTCTTCTGCCAAGGTCACCCTTTGATGAGCATTCACATGAGACATAAATATCTTCACTTCTTTGACCCTTTCAGAAAGGTCTAGCCACACACCTCTTCCCCATACATCCTTGTCACCAGTTTTCCAATCCTGTTCCTTCCAAGTCCATGAAGGTTGACCACAGCCCATGAATCAGTATACAATCACACAACTGGCCATTTCTCCTTCTAAACAAAGTGAGCAACCAGGTTCTAAGCTCTAAGTTCTGCCCATTGAAAGGATATCCCTTTACCGTTTTCCTTTAAGGAAGTCCCAGAAAAGGGCTGCGGTGCTGCTGGAAGATTGGCGAATCTACTTCTGTAGAGATACCGCCTCAGAAACCCAAGGAGGGGTCACTATGAGTCGGATCCAACTCGATGGCAGTGAGTTTTGTTTTGTTTTTGGTACATATCATGTCGAACCATCTGTAAACCAGGCACAAGCTTTCTCTTCCTCAGTCAACTTATGATAAGGAATGTCCCATGAAGCTATAGGTGAAGAATGAGAGTTATAATGTACTGTGACATCAGTGGAGACAATGGGCATTTGGGCCACTTCCTCATGTAACTTATATTTGTGCCTTCAGGTTTTGCTCAACTCCAATCTTGTATATACCATTGCTATTTAATAATGGAGTGCCATTGTGCACTTCTAACTTTATAACTCTGTAGATCAGACAATACCCAGGTCATGATGGGCAGCTCAGGCTTCATGGTAACTTGGTGGCCAAAGTTTAAGCATTCAGTCTCTACTAAGGCCTAGTAAAAAGCCAAAAGCTGTTCCTCAAAAGGAGAATAATCTTCAGAGTATGTCAGGGTTTTGCTCCAAAATCCTGTTTGTGCTGTGGTTCAGCAATAGCGGCTTGCCAAAGACAACAAACAACATCTATATCTGTTATTAATAGTTCAAGCACCATTAGATCAGCTGCATCATATGGCCTAAGTGGCAGAGTTGTTTGCACAGCAGCCTGAACCTATTGCAGAGCCTTCTCTTGTTCTAGACTCCACACAAAACTAGCAGCTTTTTGAGTCACTTGATAAGTAGGCTGGAGTAGTACAATCAAATGAAGCAAATGTCTCCAAAATCCAAAGAGGCCCACTAGGCCTTGCACCTCCTTTTTAGTTCTTAGAGGGGCCAGAGGCAACAACTTATACTTTAAAGGGAATATCTCCACCTGCCTCACACCACTGGTACCTTAGAAATTTCTGAGGTGGAAGGCATCTGAATTTTTGTCAGGTTAATTTCCTACCCATTAGCTAGGTCACTGGTACTGCTTCTTTACTAGGCCCAATTAGCATAATGTTATCAATCTGATGGACCAGTGTGATATCTTGTGGAAGGGAAAAGTGATCAAAATCCCTGTAGACTAAATTATGACATAAGGCTGGAAGTTGATACACATTTGAGGTAGGATAGTGAAAGTGTATTCTGGTCTTGCTAGCTGAAAGCAAACTGCTTCTGGTGATCCTTTAAAACTGGAATTGAGACAAAGGCATTGGCCAGATCAATAGCTGCATACCAGTTACCAGATGTATTGATTTGCTCAAGCAATGAAATTGCATCAGGCATAGCAGCTGCAATTGGAATCACCACCTTGTTAAGTTTAATATAATCCACTGTCATTCTCCAAGATCCATCTGTTTTTTGCATAGGCTGAATATGTAAGTTGAATAGGAATGTGGTGGGAATTAGCCCCCCTGCATCCATCAAGTCCTTGATGGTAGCATTAATCTCTACAGTCCCTCCAAGAATGTGGTATTGCTATTTTCCTAGGTAGTGGTAGTTCTAATGGCTTCCACTTGGCTTTCCTTACCATAATAGCCCTTATTCCACTTATCAGGGATCCAATGTGGGGGTTCTGTCATTTGCTGAGTATATTCCAATTATGTATTCTGGAACTGGAAACCACTACAGGATGGATTCAGGCACCCAGCTGGACCCACTATGAGATGAATCTGAGATAAGATTTCATTGATAACCTAAACTTATATGCCTCTACTCTGACTGGTGGGCCACAGTGATGTTTTGGGTCTCCTGTAATTACTTCAGAGCCAGGATGCAGTCTGATTATTTCTTTTCCCCCAGTAAACAGTCATTCTAGTAAAAGATCCCTTTGTGGAAGAGTGTGAAATAGATTAATGGTATAAATTTTTGGCAATATAGTGAGGTCCTTCCACCTGGCCTTCCCTTCATTCAAGAGGTTGTGAATCTGTAAACTGGCTCAAGCCTGGGAATTGATTGAAGGACAGTGACTCTCTATTCTGATGACCTGAGTTAGATCACTGTTCACTTGACCTAGAATTCTTCTGCTTGTATAGATCAAGTAAATATTCAGTAGATTTCCCATCTATTTCACTTCTAGGGACACCATGGCTAAGTAGGCAACACCATAAGTCCATAAAAGTCAAACTATTCTCATTATTGCTTTGATTCTGCTGTCCATTACAGCAGCCACACCCATCTTGTCTTTGTCAATTAAGTGCCACCACTGGCCCCTACCACCACGAGGTGCAATCAGCCTCATGGTAGTTAGGTGTCTTAACTCAGGGAGTTTCCACTGTTGAAAAGACTTACATAACATAGCAATCACAGCAGTCTTCAAGGATGCTGGGACTTCCTTCAGAAATTTGGTCCTTACTGTTATGGTAAAAGGTATGTCCTGTGGGCACTCCATGTGAGGGGTCTATAGATCTAACCTGATAAGTCTCCTCTAACATTCCAGTTTTCCTAAGCTTTTGGATACCTTCTTCTACAGTATACAAAGGCAGGTCTGGTACTTCAGTTTGATTTAGTATAGGCCACTGTGTAATCCATGCTTCACTGAACTAACCAAATAAACTAGCAGATCCTTTTCTAAACTTTTCAGCTAAAACATTGAGTGAGAATCTATGCTTAGCGAGCCCATATCAATAAGCTCAAACTGATCCAACTTTATGTTGCTTGCACCATTATCTCATACCTAGTAACCATTCCCACACATATTCCCCAGGTATGTGTTTGTACATATTAGAAAATTCAAACAGTTCTTTGGGAGTGTAGCATACCTACTTCTGAATTCCCTTGCACTTCATATTTTGTGACTCACTGGAACTGAAGTCTAGTTATAGGACTAGAAACAAAAATGGATGGCAGGAGTGAGTCCTGGGAACATTCAGCAATATCTTGTAAGGCACCTGCCTCCTGCAATGGCCCAAGCAATGTCCCAGGCACCATCTCAGACAAAGACTCTTCAGGTACAGCTGGGTTAATCTCATCAAATGGAGGTAGAAGGGATAATGGTTTACCTGTGGAAGGTGGCTTAACAGACAAAGATGGAGTAATCTCTTCAAATGGGAGGGTTAGTACTGTTGGCAAGAGTGATTCAACAGAGTTTAGGGGACCAATGTCACCATCTTCCTAATTGTCTGACCCCATCCCAAGTTTCAGGATCCCATATCTTCCCAACTAATGCCCTCACTTTAACTTCAGACATGATTCAAGTTTGGGGATTCAGTTAGCATGGAAATTCAGCCACACTTACAATAAGACTCTAGGTTTGGTTTTTGGCAATATTAGCTCCCTTATTACAAGAAATAAGGTTTTTTTTCAGGGCATAAGCAGCAGCTTTCAGGTCTTTTTGTGATACTTGAACTGAGACTCTGAAGCCCTAAGTGCATCTCTTTCTTTCATCATTTTATCTAACAGAAATAGGACCAACCAACCAGCTTCCTTATACCTCTTACTCTGACAAAATTATAGAAAAGTATCCAATAAGTAATCACTCAGAACCTTGTTTCTCACAAATAGTTGATCTATTGGTGATGTTTTGCTTATTTCTATTGCCACTTCACACCACAGATTGATTAATAGTGCCTTCTTTACTGTTGGAGGCAGAGTCATCAGTGCTTGTAAGGCTACCCAGACTTGAGAACCAATTTAGAAACTCATCCTTACAATCTTGTTTCTCAGTGCTAAACCACTCTCAGTACTTGATGTCTTAGGCTGGGTTCTCTAGAGAAGCAAAACCAATGAAAACACATATCAAGGAAATGGCTCACGTGGTTGCAGAGGCTAGAGAGTCCCAAGTCCATGGGTCAGGTACCAGGCTAGCGGGTTCTCCAGATTCACGTAGCTACAGGGGCTGATGAATTCAAGTTAGGCAGGTAAGATGGCAGGCTGCAAGCTCACAGCCTTGTGGAGGTTGACAAACCCCAAGAATCAGAGGTCAGCAGGATCCAGAGCAAGCAAGTGAGCTTTTCTAGATTATCCATATATATATTGGATGCAGGCCATATCTCCAAGGAAACTCCCCTTGCAACTGATTGGTTGATCACATCAAAACACATCATGAGGGATGATAGCATCATTACATAACTGCCATTAATAACTGCCAGACTAAATCATTACGTAACTGCCAAACCACTGAGAATAATAGCCCAGGCAGGTTGACAAACAACCTTAACCATCACAGTAAGGAACCCTGATGGCACAGTGGTTAAGCACTAGGCCGCTAACTGAAACTTCAGTTGTTTAAATCCACCTGCTGCTCCATGAGCAAAAGATGTGACATTGTGTTTCTCTAAAGGTTATATTCTCAGAAACTCT
>NW_006921700.1:7907438-7911252 GCF_000298275.1 Orycteropus afer afer | reverse complement strand
AGCAATCTATTTCCATAAAGATTTATAGCCTTGGAAATCCAGTGGGGGTCACGATGAATTGGAAACAACCCAATGGCAGTGAGTTTTGGCTCAAAGACACTAATTGAGTTGGCTCTAACTCATAGCAACCTCATGTACAACAGAACAAAACACCGCCCTGTCCTGTGCCATTCTCACAATCATTGCTAGGCTTGAGCCCGTTGTCACAGCCACTGTGTCAGTCCTCTCACTGAGAGTCTTCCCCTTTCTTGCTGACCCTTTATTTTGCCAAGCATGATAACTTTCTCCAGTGACTGGTCGCTTCTGATAACACCACCAGAATACTAGTGTTGAAGTCTGGCCATTCTCACTTCTAAGAGCATTCTGGCTCTACTTCTTCCAAGACATATTTTTTCATTCTTCTGGCAGTCCATGGTATTTTCAATATTCTTTGCCAACACCACAATTCAAATGGATCAATTCTTCTTCTGTCTTCCTTATTCATTGTCCAGCTTTCACATACATATGAAGTGATTGAAAGACCTTGACTTGGGTTGAGCCCACCTTAGTCTTCAAAGTGACATCTTTGCTCTTTAACACTTCAAAGAGGTCTTTTGCAGCAGATTTGTGCAGTGCAACATGTTATTTGATTTCTTCACTTCTGCTTCCGTGGGTGTTGATAGTGGATCCAAGTAAAATGAAATCCTTGACAATTTCAATCTTTTCTCAATTTATTGTAATGTTGCTTATTGGTCAAGTTGTCAGGATTTTAATTTTCTTTATATTGAGGTGCAATCCATATTGAAGGATTTGATCATTGTCAATAAGTGCTTCAAGTCTTCTTCACTTTCAGGAAGTAATTTGTGTTACCTGCATATTACAGGTTATTAATGAGTCTTCCCCTAATAGATGCCATTTCTTCTTCTGGCTTCTCTGATTATTATCTACTCAACATACAGAATAAATTAAGTATGGTGAAAGGCCTGACACACCTTTCCTGATTTTAAACTACCCATTATTCCTTTGTTCTGTTTGAATAACTGTCTCTTGGTCCATGTAAATGTTCCTCAAGAGCATAATTAAGTGTTATAGAATTCCCAATCTTCACAGTGTTATCTATAATTTTTAAGATCCACATACTTGAATACCTTTGCATAGTCAATAAAACACAGGTAAACATCTTTCTGATATTCTTTGCTTTCAACCAAGATCCATCTGACATCAGCTATGATATCCCTCATTCCAGGTCCTTTCTGAATCTCACTTGAATTTCTGTCATTTCCCTGTCAATGTTCTATTACAACCATTTGAATTATCTTCAACAAAATGTCACTTGTGTATGATATATTCTGTTTGATCACAATTCTCAGGAATGGACACAAATATGGATCTCTTCCAGTCATTTGGCCAGGTCTCTTTCTTCCAAATTTCTTGGCATAAACAAGTGAGTACCTTCACCACTGCATCCATTTGTTGAAACATCTCAGTGGGTATTTCATCAGTTCCTGGAGCCTTGTTTTTCACCAATGCCTTCAGTGCAGTTTGGACTTCTTTAAATACCCTCAGTTCTTGATTATATGTTCCTTCCTGAAATGGCTGAACATCGACCAATACTTTTTGACGCAGTGACTCTGTATATTCCTTCCATATTCTTTTGATACTTCCTGCATCATTCAATATTTTGCTCAGAAAATCCTTCAATATTGCAACTCAAGGCTTAAATATTTTCTTCACTTCTTTCAGCTTGAGAAATGCTAAGCATATTCCTTCATTTTTATTTTTTATTTCCAGATCTTTGCACATTTCATTATAATATTTTCCTTTGTCCTCTCAAGCTGCCCTTTAAAATATTCTGTTCAGATCTTTTACTTCATCATATCTTCTATTCATTTTAGCTATACTCTGTTCAAGAGTTTCAGAGTCTCTTCTGACATCTATTTTGATCTTTTCTTCCTTTCCTATCTTTTTAATGACCTTTTGCTCTCTTCCTGTATGATATCCTTGATGTCATCCCACAACTCATTTGGTCTTCAGTCATTGATGTTCAATGCATCAAATCTATTCTTCAGATGGTCAAGCTCTCATGGATTGTTTTTAATTTTCTTCAGTTTCAACTTAAACTTGCATAGGAGTAATTGATGGTCTGTTCCACAGTCAGCCTCTGGCCTTGTTCTGACTGATGATACTGAGCTTCTCCATCATCTCTTTCCATAGATGTAGTCAGTTTCATCCCTGTTTATTCCATTTGGTAAGGTCCATGTGTATAGTCACCATTTATCTCCTTGAGAAAAGGTATTTGCAACAAATGTCACTGGTCTTGCAAAATTCTATTATGCGATCTCAGGAATCATTTCCATCACCAACGCCATATTTTCCAACAACCGATGCTTCCTCTTTGTTTCCAGCTTTCACATTCCAATCCCCAGTAATTATCAATGCATATTGATTGCATGTTTGATCAATTTCAGACTGCAGAAGTTGGTAAAAGTCTTCAATTTCTTCACCTTTGGCTTCAGTGGTTTGTATGTAAATTGGAATAATAGTAGTATTAACTGGTCTTCCTTGTAGGCATATGGATATTATCCTATCACTGTACTTCAGGACAGATCTTGAGATGTTCTTTTGGTTGGTGAATGTATCACCATTCCTCTTCAATTTGTCATTCCTGGCATAGTAGACCATATGATTATCCAATTGATATATGACATAGTTCATGTCATTTCTCCTTTTCCTGGAGCTGTAAGTCTGTTCAACCCTTGCCCAGTCTTGAGATGATAGCCCACTGCCCTTTTTTTTTTTTTTTTTCTGACTTTGGCACTGGGGTTAAAGGAAAGGAAAGCTTTCTCAGAATTCAGTAAGATTTCTGGTAGGACTAATAGACTCTCACTCATCTTCTAACCACAATAGTCATCAAAGAGGGAATGATTTAGAAAGTCCAAGGCAGACAACTGAACAAGTCAGTATGTGTTTGTGTGTGCATGTGTGTGTGTGTGTGTGTACGTGTGTGACAGAGAGAGAGACAGACAGAGACAGAGAATAGCATCTTCACTATCAAGGTGAAATGTCATAGAGTATCTTCCCTTCTGTCTCTCCCCTCTGACTTACCTGAGGTTCTTTCACTCTGAGTTCTATTGGCAATGAAGCAAAGGGAATATGTTGATCATATAAATAAGGAAACAAAACAAGGACTTCATGGGATCAACCCTAGCATTCTGTGTCCTGTCTATCATTCCCAGGAAGGATTAGGATGGATAAAGCTTGTAATAGTGCTGCTGACACAGTCTGTCCTGCATGTCCTGAGGAATGTCCCTTCTGTCACTTCCATGCTCCCTAGGGATACAAAGCTTAGCTCTTCCTTGGCTCCATTTTCTTTTATTACCAGTTATTAACTCCTTGACTTGCATTGAATGTGCACTCAAGCCCTGGACCCAGACACAGACATGGCTTTTATTAAACAGTGATGATAAAAATATGCTTATATCACCCAAGATGATTTCAACATGCTCACAAACTTAACTGACATTTTGGAAATCTGCTCAAGAATTATTTTTACATTGTAGATGAGTCTCCTGAGAGGGGGTGTATGCTTACTCATAGTGTCCTACATTAACTGTGCCCATGAATGGACCCCATGCAATAGCAACTTGAAATTTACAATACAGACAGTCCTGGGGTTACGAACATTCAGTTTAGGAACAGCTCATACTTGCCCTTTAATGTCATGTAAATTTGCCCTCACTTTGAAATGCTTGAACCAAGCCCTACTCACAACTAATTCTTTATCACAATCACCTTCTCTTACTGCACATGCAACTTTTAAATCATAGAAAAGGCT
>NW_006921700.1:7878549-7906568 GCF_000298275.1 Orycteropus afer afer | reverse complement strand
AAGTGCTTTAGCCACTATGCTACCAGAGCTCCCGAGCTTTGCAGAGAAGGTCTTTAGTGTGGCGCATCTTAGCCTGCACCACCGTTCTCTTCTCAACAGTGACCCCTCATGGTTTACAGTCACTGAGATTCCCCATCCAGAGGAGGAAGTTAAAAATCCTTTTAGCTGGTATAATCTGAGAGAAGTGTGTGTGACAGGGTCAGAGTTGTTGTCAGGGTATCCTGGCATTGCAGCAAAATGCTAGGTCCTATTTCTGGTGCCTAATTGAGAGGCAGGCTCTTCTGAAGGGGTTAACGAATAGGCGGATACTGTCAGACATCTCTATCCATCAATAAACCCAGACTAACTATGCCTGGCACCATGGGGACACAGAAAAAGGATTCACACAATATCTGAGTCAAAAGCTTGCAATTTACTTGGAAAGATAAAGAAACTAACCAGAAAATCCAGTAAATGGAGAGCAGTAGGGCCAAGTTGTGCTTCAAATAAGAAGAGATATTAGAGTGAATTGGAAGGGCCAGCAAGGGGTCACAGGGTATATAATATTAGAAAACTGAGCTATGGAGATAGGGGTGGGGGTGAAGGACAGTCTGACTTAGGTGGAACAGAAAGTTCATATTGAAGGAGGAGAGTGGAGTTCATGGTGGACAGATAGGATAGAGCAAGATTGCAAAGGCAAGGACTTTATAGGTAAGGAGGAAGTTCACCTTGACCCCACACAGCAACCAAACAGAGGAAACAGAACTTAATAAAAGCAGAAGGATAATAGATGCTGGATGGATCTATTACCCCGTAATCAAGGGCGAAATGGAAAGTGATAAACATGAAATACTAGAGCTACAAGGAAGAGTTTTAAGGATAATCTCCCAAAATGTTCATTTTATAGACCAGTAAATTAAGGCCCAGAGAGAAACGAGACTTGCCCAAGGCCACACAGCAGGTGGATGACAGAGCTGAGATCTTCTAGTATCTGTTCCCAAGAACATTTCAAGACAGGAAAGATTGGCTTTCTTTCTTGGAGGATTTAGACACTTTCTGTCCTGATGATTGGGGTTGGCTGACAGATTCATCAGGGTTCTTTTAAGCAATAAGATCTTGAGTCCTAGGTGGCACCTCTCAGCTAAGGAGACAAAACTAGCAAATCTAAGACTCAAGAGGATGAGGAGTAAACTCAGCTTTATGATCCCATTTTTCATCTCTAAAATCTTAACAGCAAACTCCTTTAAACATCATATTCGTTGCATTGATGATGGTGATGGTGTCAGAGAAAATAAGCTTTTTTTTAATTTAAAAAAAAAAAAAAAAAAAACCTCTTCCTTGTAGCTCTCTATTTAAAGGGTTTTTTAGAGATCCATGACATGGCACTTGGAACTCAAAGTCCCTGGTTCAGTCCTAACTCTGACACTTCTAGCAGTGTCTGCCTGGGCGAGTCAGTTAGTCTAAGTCTACATCTTCAGCTGTAGTATGGAGATAGCAATATGTGTGTCATAGTATTGTAAGGCTTAATTGTGCAATTCATTTGTCATAGGATTATGAGGATTAAATGTACAATTCATTTGAGAGTGATTTGAAGAACTGGAGATTGATGTACAAATGTGAAATGATTACAGTTCATGACTCTTCACCTCCCACAACTTCTCTCCTGATCTTGTGGCCATATTGGCAAGCTCTTAAATTACAATAACTTCTTAGCCACAGCCAAACACCTTGAGGGAGTGAGTTGCTGAGTCTGTGGGCTCAGGACCATGGTTGCAGGGGACATTAAGCTTAATTGGCATAACATATTACACAAAAATATTGTTCTACATCCTACTTTGATGAGTAGCTACTGGGGTCTTTAAAGCTTATGAGTGGCCATCTAACGTGCAAAAATTGGTCTCTCATTGTACAGAGCAAAGAAGAATGAAGAAAACAAAAGACACATGGAAACAATTAGTCCAGGGAACTAGTGGGCCATAGTAACCTAAGCCTACATGATTCTGAGACCAGAAGAATTATATGATGCTTAACTACCACTGCCAACCACTCAGAAAAGGATCAAAATTGGAGATCCTGGATACAGAAGGATACAAATGTGAAACAAAACTCAAAATCATAAAGAAGACCAAGTTTACTGGTCTGTTAGAGACTTGTGAAACCCTGAGACTATGGCCCCTAGTTACCTTTCAGGCCTGGAATTGAACTTATTCCATGGCTTAACTTCCAGCCAAACATTATACAGGCCTATGAGGTGAACAGATACACCAGGTAGGTATATTCCTTAGAACAATCAACCATGGCAGATCAGAAAGGCAGCATTTGGTGCAGTGAGAAAGCTCAGAAGGTAGGAATGCAAAGGGAAGGACACAGGGAAAACATAACTACAGGGAGGAAAGAGAAGGAGGTGGGATGGGCATTGTTACTTTGTGGGGATTGCAATCAATGTCACAAAACAAAATGTGTATGAGCTGTTGAATGGAAAACAAATATGCTCAGTAAACTTTCACCCAAATCACAATTTTCAAAAAAAAAATTGACAAGCTCTTTCTAAGAAAAAATTGCTTATTGATGGAGGACATTGACACTATCCTCAGGAAATATTACCCCATAATCAAGGGCGAGAAGTGTGTGTGTGTGTGTGTGTGTGTGTGTGTAGAGCCAGCACTAGCCTAAAGGGACCTGAAGAGACTCTTGTGGGAATTATCATAGTGCCTAAGACATTTTGACTGCTAATCAGAAGGCTGGCAGTTCAAACCCACCAGCCAATCCTCAGAAGAAAATTAGGCAATCTGCTTCCATAGAGATACTGCCTTGGAAATCCAAGGAGGGGTCGTTATGAGTCGGATCCAACTCAAAGGCAGTGAGTTTGGTTTAGTTTGGTTTACTCCAGGCAGATGCGGCCCCACCCTGACCTGAAATACACAAGCTCTATTTCAGTCCACATTTGCTCCCTCGGCCAGGTGTGCAACTGTCAACTGTCTATGATTGTCATGTGTGTGTGTGTGTATACACTAACATGTGCACACACACACATTTCCTCAATCTATGTCTATATACAAAGGTGTCCTTATTTCAAAAGCACTCTATGAATTCTGTCCAAAAGTTATTTTTTTGATCTATAAGAGACAGAATTGTTCTGGATTTAAACTGGAAAGTAGTCATTGAAAACAGACATTATGTCCTCAGTAATGAATGATTCAGTGGTAGAATTCTCCCCTTCCATGCAGGAAACCTGGGTTTGATTTCTGGCCAGTGCAGCCACCACTCATGCATCTATCAGTGGTGGCTTGCATTTTGCTATCATGCTGAACAGGTTTCAACAATAAGATGGATGATGAAGACAGGAAGAATGGCCTGGTGATTTACTTCTAAAAATTGGCCAAAGAAAGCTTATGGGGATGACACAGGACCAGTAAGTGTTTCATTTTGTTGTGCCTAGGGGTCATCATGAATTGAGATCTGACTTGATGACAGCTAATACCAACAATCTTCTATAGCCTAATGTTCTGGTTTACAGATGAGTCTGCACGATATGCAGGCACCATTTGAAAGTGGACAGCAGCAGCACTGCAGTCCCTTTCTAGGACTTCCTTAAAGGACAGTGGTGAAGGGAAAGGACACAATTTTGAGCTGTGCATATGGCTGTTCATTTTGTATGGAATAAGACATGGCCAGATGTGTGATTATATACGGACTCATGGGCTGTGGCTAATGGCTTAGCTGGATGGTCTGGGAGTTGGAAGGAGCATGATTGGAAGATTGGTGGTAAGGATGTATGGGGAAGAGGCATGTGGATAGATCTCTCTGAATGGGCCAAAAGAGTAAAGGTATTTGTGTCTCATGTGAATGCCCACCAAAAGGTGACCTCGGCAGAGGAGGACTTTAACAATCAGGTGGATAGAATGACATGTTCAGGGGAAACCAGCCATCCTTTTTCCCAGGTACTCGTGTCATTGCTCAATGGGCTCATGAACAAAGTGGCCATGGTGGCAGGTATGGAGGTTATGCATGGGCTCAGCAACATGGACTCCCACTTACCAAAGCTGATTTGGCTACCGCCACTGCTGAGTGCCAAATCTGCCAACAGCAGAGACCAACACTGAGTCCACGATATGGAACCATTCCTCAGGGTGATCAGCCAGCAACCTGGTGGCAGGTTGATTACATTGGACCACTTCCATCACAGAAAGGACAGAGTTTTGTTCTTACTGGAATAGATACTTATTCTGGATGTGGATTTGTCTTCCCTGCATGCAATGCTTCTGCCAAAACTACCATCCATGGACTTACAGATGCTTTATCCACCTTCGTGGTATCCCACACAGCGTTGCTTCAGATCAAAGGACTCACTTCACAGCAAATGAAGTGTGGCAATGGGCCTATGCTTATGGAATTCACAGTCTTACCATGTTCTCCATCATCCTGAAGAAGCTGGCTTGATAGAACTATGGAATGTCCTCCTGAAAACACAATTATGGTGCCAGCTAGGTGGCAATACCTTGAAGGTTTGGGGCAATGTTCTCCAGGAGGCTGTATATGCTCTAAACCAGCGTCCAATATATGGTTCTTTTTCTCCAATAGCCAGGATTCATGGGTCCAGGAACCAAGGGGTGGAAACAGGAGTGGTACCACTCACTGTTACTCCTAGTGACCCACTGGAAAAAATTTGCTTCCTGTCCCTGCTACCCTATGCTCTTTGGGTCTGGAGATCTTAGTCCCAAATAGAGGACTAAATGACTCCCACCTGGAGACACAACACTGTTGCATTGAACTGGAGATTAAGAATGCCATCCAGCCATTTTGGCTTCCTCATGCCCTTGGATCAACAGACAAAGAAGGGCATTACTGTACTATCTGGTGTGATAGATCCTGATTACCAAGGGGAAATTGGATTGACATTACATAATGGAGGTAAAGAAGAATATGTCTGAAATACAGGACATTCTTTAGGATGTCTCTTAGTACTACCATGCCCTGTGATTAAAGTCAATGGAAAATTACAGCAACCCAATTCTGATGTGACTTCTAATGGCCCAGACCCTTCAGGAATGAAGGTTTGGGTCACCCCACCAGACAAAGAACCATGACCAGCTGAGGTGCTTGCTGAGGGCAATACAGAATGGGTGGTGGAAGAAGATAGTTCTGAATATCAACTATGACCACATGACCAGTTGCACAAGAGAGGACTGTGATTATTATATTCATTCATTGTGTATGTGCATCAGATATTTTTGTTTCCTTATGTTATGAACTGTGAAATGTAAATAAGATTAATGAGTTTTGGTTGTACGTGTGTTAGCATATCATGTTAGGCACAAATATGACTTTATAATCATCCTTATTTAGAGATTATATATGGTTAAGAAGATGTGTACAACTGCCAAGTTGACAAGGGGTGGACTGTGATAGTTGGAGCTGTGTGTCAACTTGGCTGGACCACAATTCTGTGTGGTTTAAGCAGTTGTGACGTGATTATTCCCATGATGGGATCAGATAAATATGTTTTAAGCAGCCAATCCGTTGAAAGGGAGTTTCCTTAGGGGTGTGGCCTGCTTCCAGTATATTTATGGACATCTTGGGAAAAGAGACACTCTTCTGTGGATCAGGATTCTGCTTATAACTATCTGTGACTGAACAATCCACCATTCAGCCTGTAGATCTTGGATTCATCATTTGTTGTAGTCAACAGCCAGTATACTGCCTGCCGACCTTGAGCTCCTCAAGCCCCTGCAGCTGCTTGAGTCTGGAAAAGCCTCCAGCTTGATGTTTGATCCAGGAACTTTGGACTTGCCAGCTTCTATAATTGTGTGAGCCATTTTCCTAAGATAAATTTCTATATACATAGATAGAGAGATAGATAGAGAGATAGATAGATAGACAGATAGATAGATAGATATAGATATAGATATAGATATAGATATATACATATAAGCTTTACTGGTTTTGTTTCTCTAGAGAACCCAGTCTAACACACTAGAAAGGCTTCTCTGTCTAAATATGGTGCAGCTGTTTTTCAAACAAGAGTGCTTCAGAAATGCCTAAAGAGAGAGAAAAGCACATGGACTTTACTTATTCCAAAAATTTTGTGGGATTGTTCTAAGATTTTTTACTTGCATATAAAGTCCAAGGAATTAAACTACTTCTAGTCCATTTTCTGGTGGCATAGTGCCTACGGCATTTGATTGCTAACCAGAAGACTGGCAGTTCAAACCCACCAGCCACTCCTCGGAAGGAAGGTTGCACAATCTACTTCTGCAGTGATACCGCCTTGGAAACCTAAGAAGTGGTCTCTATGAGTCAGATCTGACTCAACAGCAGTGAGTTTAGTTTTTTGGTTTGGTTTAGTGCACTTTCTGAATAAATGAGGTGCTGAAATATTATTTTGACAATATTCTTGATAAGATAAGGCATTCAGGATACCACAGCCAGAAGAGCCCCAAAGTTTCTGCTACATGGAAGTTTCTACAAAACTAACCATTTCAAATTTATGCATGTTCTTTGAAAACTGGTGATTCCATTTGATTTTTGTAATCAGCTTCAAATCTGTGGGGATTAATGTATTCTGATGTTGCACTGCCCCTCATAAAGGAGACTTCATTGGAAATCACCTTCCCTTTGTTCAGAGTCCATAGACTAAAGTCAGAGAGGGATTTCAGGAGAAGTCAACTGATGACAGCCAACGAGTTTGGAACAGTGAGGTAATCTCACCAAAGGGTTTGCATTCCTATTATGTGGAGCCCACTACCTTTTCTAATGATAAATCTGAATCAATAGCTTTACAAAACCAAGCATGCCACACCTAAGAACCCAACTCAGGAAGAAGGTGGAGAAGGAAGGAACATCCTTGTTCAGGGACTTGAGCTGTCACTGGCTCTTGAGCATTCTGACGAAGGCAGGAAGAGGTCAGGTGAAACTGTATCCTTTACTTTGGAAAGCACTTTGAGGCTGAGGACTCAAAAATGAAACTTGAGAGCTAAAAGAGACATTAAAACCCAGTTTTGACTCATGGAGACCACGTATGTGTCAGAGTTGAACTGTGCTCCTTAGGGTTTTCAATGGCTGATTTTTCAGTTGACTACCAGGCCTCTCTTCCAAAGTGCCTGAGTGGACTTGAACTGCCAACCTTTCAGTTAGCAGCTAAGCGTGTTAATCATTTGCACCACCCAGAAACAACCCTAAGGGTTCATTTTGCATACACTCCCTCCAGCATCAGCATCCCACCTCAAGCCTCATGCCTGCAGAATGTTTGTACTAGCCCTCACTGAAGCTGGACAGGTAATTCTATAACACAGTGTGACTCAGAATCAGGGGGCTTGAAGGAGGCCAAAGACTAGTTCAAGCACCTCAATTTATAGATTAAGAAAACAGTCTGAGGAGGAACACTGACTTGCCCAGTGTAGCAAACCTGGTCAGCAGCTGAGCCAAGACTAAAACTCAAGCCCAGTGGTTTTCTCACTCCACCATGAAATACAGTTTTATGGGCTTCCTAATTTTATTTCACCCTGAACATTTGAGGCGAAGGCCTTGTAAACTGATTCCTCTAGTGAGTAATAATAATCATAATATAAAGGTAGAGCATCAAAACAGTAGCATGTCAGGTCTCAAAGGAACTTTAGAGTTTGTCTGGTCCACCTCTCACATTGTACAGATACTATAAATAGAGGGTCAGAACCAGGTGAAGACTTATTCAAAGTCAAGTGAAAGAGGAATGTAAACCTTCATGGAGGATGGGAGACCTGGGCAAAGAATTGAAAATGGAGTATAAATGCATAGAATTACAGATTTAGGAATCTCAGAAATAATTAGTCCAACTGTACCTTTGACAAAAGAATAATCTGAGGCTTAGAGAGGAGAATTGGCTAATTCATATGTCAGATAATGGTATACCAAAAAAAAAAAAAAAACCTCATAGCCATCATGTTTGTGTGCCTTCAACTCTGACTCATAGTACCCTATGCAGTAGAGTTGAACTTCCCCATAAGGATTCCAAGGCTGTACTCTTTATGGAAGCAGACTAACATATTTTTCTCCCATAAAGTGACTGGTAGATTTGAACCACCAATCTTTTAGTTAGCAACTAAGTGCTTAACCACTGCACCACCAGAGCTTCTTCAGTTAATGGTAGAACTGGCTCCTAAATCCTGATGCCTCTTTTCTCAGTCTTATTAGGTTCCTGGATGGTGCAACCAGTTTGTAAATGGCTGCTAGACTAAAACTTGGCAGCTCAAACCCACCCAGCAACTCTGCAGAATAGAGCCCTGGCAAACTGCTTCTATAAAGATCGTAACAAGAAAACCCTATAGCATTCCATTCTATTCTGTAACACATTGGATTCCCATGAGTCAGAATCAACCTAATGGCAATGGGTTGGGTTTTTTGGGTTTTGTGCTGTTCACTGCATCACAGGACATCTTTACAATCACTGGTGGGAAGAAAATATGCACCTTCCAAACACTGTTGTTGTTAATAGGTGCCATCGAGTCAGTTCCAACTCATAGTGACCCTAAGTACAACAGAGTAAAACACTGCCAGGTCCTGTACCATCACCACAATTGTTGTTGTTTGAGGCCATTTTCACAGCCGCTGTGTAAATTCGTCTCCAGTGAGGGATTCCAAACATCAGCATACTGTAAAATCTCAATTTACTGGCATTCTCTGAAAATGAGGCCTTCTGGTTAAATGAATTAGCTGGTTAATGGACCTGAGGTCTGTTTTGTGTCTGTAATTCTTGCCCACTTTTCCATCTGCTGTGATATCCAAGCCTTCCTGAAGAGCCAACCAGAAAGCTCTTTTTGTTTCTGTTCTGGTTTTTGGAAATCTCTCCAGAATGTCAGATTCTTGTTTTTCTTTCATAATCGATTGAAGCTTAGTGAACATCACTGGGTCTTTGTTTGCTGATGAAGGATCTTGCTAGCACTATATAACACTTGCTACTAATGACAAGGCTAGGATAGATTACTTTACATACTTCCATTATTTCTGACACCTTTTCCAACTTGAGCTGAATGTGACAAATAGACAAAGATTTTCTTGAAAGTGTTATTTGTTTCTACCTTTTTCTAGTTTGGATTTTATGTGATAAGAATAAAAGTTAAGGAATTAAGGTTGGTGGAGCTCCCACAGTACACAGGCACAGTTCCAGGGTGACATTCGAATGGAATTCTCCCAACCACCCTGGGGTGTAGGCATCTCCATCCTCATTTTTCAGATAAAGACTTTGAGGCTCAGGATTAAATAACCTGCCCGAGAGCATACAAATAAAGAGTGATGGACTGGAATTTGAACCTGGCTCTGAGCTCATGGTTAGCAATGATTGTGTAAGGGGCTGGGTAGGGGTAGGGGAATGACTAACTCCTTGACTTTGATCAAAAGTCAAATAACAATCATATATGGAAGCAAAATGGAAGTGTTTGGTGGTGGGTTGTTTTTTTTATTGTTGTTTTTGTTTTTGTTTTTTCTTTTTTCTTTTTGAGGTCACTTTTTCTTTCTGGACATCAGTATCCTCATCTTTAAAATAAGCAAAGGAGAAAAGTGAGCCAGGCATCTACTCAACAGTTGTTATCCACCAGCATATGTGCATTTTCTTTACCTTAGTTGGACTTAGAACTACAAACTAAGAAGGAAATAGATCTGTTTCTTATCCTCTGAGGACATTTAATCAGAGAGATGACATAGCAATGAATGAGCAGTCAAGGGCAAATGGATGAAATGGACTTTCCACATTCTCTTAAGCCAGTAGAAAGCACAAGAATTCTGAGTAAAGAAGCCAGTTGTTCCAGTGTTTAGCTTTCAAACACAGGGATGCTGACAGCATTGACTTCTTTCTTCCTAGGCTGTCTAAGAGGGCTTCTTGGAGAAGGAGAGATTTCTTGTATCATGTGTGAGAAAGAAAACATGCTGGGAAGCATCAAAGGTGATGTGTTCTAGTAGTCTGTTGGAATCAAGAGAAGCCTCTGAGGCAAGAGTGAGGAGGTCTTGAATAAAAATACTGAAGGTTGCTGGATTATGAGGATGATGAAACTGAGGGGCTCCTAGATTGTCAAAGCCAGATCAGTCAAAGACTATCCCTGCATCCCAGTCTCAGAAGGGCTGAGTGCTGTGAGGGATGTCCCATGCATGCCTTCCAGGGCCTTACAGTCTAGCTGTGGAAAGGAACTGCATCTACTAACGACAGCTCAAACCACAACGCAAGGGGTCTCAGATGTGGTGCTTTCTCTCTCCTTGCCTAGCCCCTCCTCCCTTCCTTCCCTCTCTCCTCCTCTCTTCGCTCCTTCTTTTCTTCCCTCTTTTTTTCCTTCTCTTCCTCACTCCCTCTCTTTCTACCTTCCTTTGTTTTGACCTTTTTGCTTTCTTTCCTTTTCCCTTCCTTTCTTCCTCTCTTCCTTCCCACCACATATCAGTTGCTGACCACCTACTATGTGTCAGGCTTGTGTGAAGCCATCAGAGTCAGAAATGACATACTACAGTCCTTATTCCTGAGAAATCCATGGGGAGAGTGAGGCAGTCAAGGAAATGAGTAATTTCTCTGTAACGCCTCAACAGCTGCACAGACCAGGTGCTCTGCAGGCTCAGAGGAGGAGCAGTGGACTTCAGGTCAATGGGAAGATTCAGAGAAACTTCGTGCAGAATATAGAGTCACTGAAGGCCATAGTGTGGCTCCAGAATAGCTGGGAACAGCTTCAAGGGAAAAGTGAGGGACTAGGAATAAGGAAGTGTTGTACTTGTGGGGAAGGTAAACACCAAGACGTGTATTTTTGCCATTATCTACAAGACTTATTGCTGCCCTAGTTCTAGAAACTCCTCTCAGGGCACAGGATGTTCAGGGCAACAGAAGTAGCCACCTGAGGCTAAGCTAATGAGTTTGAGGCCAAAACCTTGGGGCACCTCTATGCAGATGGGAATGTCATTGGTGTGGTCTCAGAGCTGAGGGATAGATCAAACCCAGACCCACCTCTATCTCCACAGCAACTGCTGGAGCCCAGCCAGACAGCCCCATCGATCCCCAGACCACGCAGGAGCACCTTTGAAATATGGCTGCCTCTTCCTGGGCCTGCTCCCCTTGCCCCAGTGGTGTCATTTCCAAATCCATTACATTTCAATGGCTTTGGGATCTTTTAATTACATGTGACGAAACCTTGTTGTTGCTGGAATAAGATGGCCTGTGTTGACGATTTATAGGCCTCAGCTTTCACACAAGCAGGGTAATAAATAACATGAAATGGGCCCTTCAGTATTAAAAACTTCAGAGCTACCCACTAAGCCATGACAGGAAGAAAAAGAAAAAGGGTGAAAAAATTAAAAAAGAAAAAACAGTAATATCTGTGTCTCACGTGTAAAATATTGTATGTGAAACAGGGAATGTAAAAAATATAGGGTGCTGTGCTATAGGCAACTCATAAAATTTTATCTCTGGTATGAGAATTTTCAACCATTTAATGAGGGCTTTCCTTTTTTATTTTCTTTCTTAATCTTGGGCACTTCATACCTGATAGGTGACTGAGAGGGAGAGTAGCTGACATACCCATTTGGCATCTTTGGATTTAATAACAGGTAAGGACTGCAGAGCAAAACAATCCCTGACCTCCAGCCCCGCACTCAAACTCTCCTCCATGGACCCCATTGACCAGCCTCTTTCTCTCCCTGAAATCTTTGCTCTTGATGTTCTCCATAAGTGGGACTCCTCCCCACTGCTTTTCATCCAGCTGATTTTCACAGCCCCTCAGGCTACTCCTTCAGGCGCCTGTGCCTAACTGCTATGGGCACAGAGACCCCTCTCAGCTGGAGCAGTGCTTATCCTAACCAAACCAGCTGCCATAGAATCGACCCCAATTCATGGTGACCCCAAGTGGGTCAGAGTAGAACTGTGCTCCATAAGATTTTCAATGGCTGTTTTGTCAGAAGTGAATTGCCAGGTCTTTCTTCAAGGCACCTCTAGGACCTACCTGAAAGGTTGGAACCTCCTACCTTTCAGATAGCAGCTGAGTTTTTAACAGTTTGCACCACTCAGGGACCTTTCCAAGTTTAACTAACAAAAAAAAAAAAAAAAAAAAAAAAAAAACCTCATTGCCATAGAATCGATCCTGACTCATAGTGACCCCCATTGGTTTTCCAAGGGGTAAATCTTTAGGGAAATAACCAGAGAGATATAATTCTAGACTGGGGAGAATGACTGCCCTAAGATCCAGACTTAAAAACAGAAAAAAACAAACTCACTGCTGTTGAGTCAGATCCTACTCACAGGGACGCCTCCTTGGGTTCTGAGGCATGATCAGAAGTAGATCACCCAATCTTCCTTCCGAGGAGTGGCTGGTAGGTTTGAACCACCAGCCTTCTGGTTAGCAGTCAAATGCCTTAGGCACTAGGCTACCGGAGCACTGTCTAATAGCAGTGGGTCACTAGGATTCTTTTTGAATCTAAATTATCAACTCCCTGGAACATTGGCTGATCGGAATGAAGGAGAGAGAAATGGTAGAGGAAAGATGAGTGTGTGAGGTCATTGGGCTACTCTCCTTTGCCTTTGGCTGATGCACAATGAAACGTAATCTTCCTATGGGCAAAACTCATACTATGTTTGTTCTGTGCTGAAATCCCAGTTCTTAAAACAGGGCCTTACATAAATATGTGTTGAATAAATTAATGATGTTAAAAGGCAGAGAGCCCTACCTAACAGTAGCTAACTTCTCTGACAGACACTATGAGGTACACCTAGCCTAGGAGCTTGTTAGATAAAAGAGAAAAGGGTATTTTGCTTATAGGTCCCCCAGACATCAACAATCAGCAAACCTAGTTTAAGTTTTTAGCTCTTTTGCCTGAAATGGGCTCAAGGGCTATTGCTTAATAATAACTTTCTGATATCCATGGACTTAGCATTCTCAGAAGTCATGGCTCAGAATTGCCATTAGTGGCTTTGGAGGTCCCAGTGGTACCCAGGGTGGACAGTCAGGACCATAACTTTGACAGCTGAGGATGGACCCACCTGAAGGAAAAACACGGTAAAACCAGAGAACTAAGCTACTTCAGAATGCCAGTGTCTCTAGCATAAAATGTATGGGAGTGAAAATCAGCAGAAATGAGAAAGTTAGATTTAAGATGCTGAAAATGATATGCAACAGGAAGTTTCCGGGTGATTTGTGTATTTTCCTTTTTCCATGTGCTTCCTACAGTGAATAAACAATGATAGTATTTATAAAGGAGTATCTTGTTTTCACAAACACACATACAAAAAAAAAAAAAGAAAAATTCTGAAAATATTGAGTGAAAGCTGAATTCTATCTTCCCACTAACTTACATCACCAGATCTCAAAGAATCAGTCTAGTCAGTACGAAAGGTAACCAAGCGTCATGTAGTTCAAATCTCTTACTTCGTAGATGAAGCATATGAAACCAGAGAGTCTATAACAGAAATAAAAACAGGTAGTAGAATTTTTGTAGTGGGAAAGAAGGTGAGTTAATCAACAATAATATCTGCAGTATCAGAGGTTATTGCATACATATATATGTATATATAATTATATAGAGCATATATATAATTATATGTATATATAATTATATATATGTTGTTGTTGTTATGTGCCGCCAAGTTGGACCCAACTCATAGCAACCCCTCTTGGGTTTTCCGAGTCAGTATCATTATGGAAGTAGATTGCCCCATCTTCCTTCCAAGGAGTGGCTGGTGGGTTTGAACCGCCAACCTTCTGGTTAGCAGTCAAGTGCCTTAGGCATATGCTAACAGAGCTCCTCATTAGAATGTACAAAATACTGTCATATATATATAACTATACATAAAAATAAATATATAGACATTAAAATACAAAATATTCATCCAAATACCCTAAAATCATCTTGCATACTACTAGTAGTATGTGCTTTGTCCTTTGTAAAGTACTAGACTAGATGACTTCTAAGATCTCTTCTGATTTTAAGATTCTCTGATTTGTGAAAAAGGTTTGGTTTTGTAAATATTGACACATTTGGAATATTTCGCCCTTTTCTCCCCCAAGAAGCTACTAAGTGGATATAGCTCCTGACTCTTACTTTCCAAAAGTTTTTCCATAGATGTTTTGTTTCTGTTTTTCTTTTTTTTTTTTTAAGTTATATAAGTGGACTGAAGGCACTATGGGGTCCTTGAGCAGTATCACCTATGCCAAACATTATGGAAACATGGAAATGGACAAGTTAAGGTGAATCAAAGAAAGTTCCACTTCACATAGAAGAGGACAAACTCATAGAACTCATTACCAAAGAAAAGTTTACATAAATGCATGCATTGTATCTGAACATATGATTGCATAAAATCTTGACAAGATCTCCAATCCAGCAAGTTAGGGCTCCCTGTTTTTGTCCTCTGACCCCTCCAGGTTGACCACCCATCCTCACCCTGTGTCTCCTATGTCGCAGCCACAAAGAATTACAGCTTCTCCCTGAAGCCACCAGATTCTTCTCACCTCTGTGCCTTTAGCCATACCCTACTGAATCTTCAAGCTCAAATATCAAAGCTTTAAAATCTCATACATTGTTCATTGCTCCCTCCTCTGAAATCACATTGAAAGCTCAGATTTTGCCTCACCTCTCTCTTCCAATAGGCTGAGTTCTTTGAGGGTAGGGATTGTGGATTATTCATCCCTGAATCTCTAGCAACTGCCCAGGTGCCTGGCACCTATTATGATCTGTGTTGTTGTTGTTGTTGTTAGTTGCCATAGGGTTGGCCTCTGACTCATGGCAACCCACGCACAACAGAAAGAAACACTGATAGGTCCTACACCATCCCCATGATCAGTTGTGGATGAGACCATTGTGATCCATAAGGTTTTCATTGGCTGATTTGGGGAAGATCATCAGGCCATTCTTCCTAGTTTGTCTTAGTCTGGAAACTCTGCTGAAACCTGTTCATCATCATGTTGTTGTTGTTGTTGTTGTTGTGTGCCATCGTTCATCATTGTAGCAACATGCAAATCTCCACTGACAGACGGGTGGTGGCTGTGATGAGGTCCATTGGCCAGTAACTCAACCCTGGTCTCCTACATGGAAAGCAAAAATTCTATCACTGAACCACCAATGCCCTCATTACTAGGATCCTAATAGATGTTTATTAAAGAAATACTTCAATCATCATCACTCTCTTCATTTTAAATCAAAGTCATTTATTGAATGTCTCCTTGGACTGGTCAATATTTAGACACTGGGTGTCAAGATACTATCCTTACCCTCTGGGACTCCACTCATGGAGACCTTTAGCAGAGCAGAAAGAACGTGTGCACTACACTGAATTCTGACAATTTGATTTACATGACAGGAGTCCAACTATGTGAAAATAAGAGCTATTCAAGGAAAGATCTGTAGGACCTTGAAGGAGGAGGAGTTGGAGAGCATTCCAAGACTCTACTGAAGGTCTCATTCTAAGCTGTGTTCTATGACAATCACAAAACAGCATGAGGTAATTGTCACAGAATTGAGAAATACAAAGTCAACACAGCTGAGGCAACCAGAAGAAAATAAAGTACTAAGAAACTTACCATTTCTGCTATGGAGATTTCCAAGAAATGAGGGCTGGAACCATCAGGAAGGCTCCATGCAGGAGGTGACATAAGCTTGGCTTTGGAACTACATTATATTTAGATACAGGAGGACAAGTGTCCCAAGCATAAAGAACAACCATGGGTCTACACAATACAACGCAATGCAACACACTGCCATTGAGTCCAATCTGACTCATAGCAACCCCTCCTTGGGTTTCCAAAGCGGTATCACTATGGAAGTAGATTGCCAACACAATAATTAATCAATATGGGTTGAAATGAGCAGCAAGTAACCCTAAGTCCACTCTCAACTCTTGAGCAGGTTCTGCTGCAGACAGGAAAACTATGACACCTTCCTTTGCACTGATTTAAAAAAAAAAAATAGAAAATTAAAACAAAAAAGAAAGAACTCCAGATGGATTTTAAACACAGTGGGGAATTGGGCGGTGTGATGGCAGATGGCTATTTCAGCTGCACATGGGTAAAAATAATTTCAGCTCCCCAATACCCCGGACTGCTCTGAACTTGTGAAAACCTCTTAAGGAAAAGCTGCAGTGCGATGCTCAAAGCACAGAGCTGCAGCAGATGGGGGCTGAGGGCTGGGAGCACACCAACAAAAAGTAGCTCCCGCTGTTGGAACGACACACTGCAGACAACTTCAGAGCTGCCTTTCACCGGGTTTTGTCAGGGCTGGCCCGCGACTTCCACCCAGGCCAAGGGAAGCTCTTCATACTAATTCCTCTGCGTTGGAGAAGGGAAGTGGGATGTGTCAGTGTGTGGGCTCCGTGTGGGGACTGTGAGAGGAAAACATGGAGGAGCAGACAACATACAGAAGTAGAGCGTGGGGAGTGTGTACTTGTTGGAAGGAAGGTGGCTCCAGAGGAAGACAGGGTGGGATGACTTTTGGGGAGTTTGCACAGGTTTGCATTTTTGAGGGGTCCAACAGCTGCAGATTTTGCCAGGTTGGCTTTACTATGGCAGGCTGGTTTGACCCACATTTACTGCCGTCTATACCCACCAGCCACTCCTCTGAAGGAAGGTTGGGCAATCCTACTTCCGTAATGATAACTGCCTCGGAAACCCAAGGAGGGGTCGCTATGAGTCGGGGCCGACTCGACGGCAAAACAACAACAACAACATACCACACCCCAAACCAAAAAACACCAAATTCACTGCCATAGAGTCAGATCAGACTCAGAGTGACCCCTCCTTGGGTTTCCAAGACGGTGTCATTATGGAAGTAGTTTGCCCAATCTTCCTTCTGAGAAGTGGCTGGTGGGTTTGAACCGCCAGCCTTCTGGTTAGCAGTCAAAGGCCTTAGGCACTATGCCACCAGAGCTCCCACACCCCAGGATCCCTGAATGGAGGTTTGAGTCCACCCAGAGGCACTTTGGAGAAAAAGTCCTGGTGATCTATTTTCAAAAAATCAGCTACTGAAAACCTTATGGAGCAAAGTTCTACTCTGACACACATGGGGTCACCATGAGTCAGAATTGATTGCATGGCAACTGGGTTAGTATTTTTGGTTCTACTTCATACCCCAAAGATGGGAGAGGAGACTGATATAGAAACTCAGTTTGTCATCTGACTGGGGAGGGCCACATTCTGGAACACTGACCTTTGTAAACTGAGCTATAGAGGTTACAAGACTGAACTGAGCATAGGAGTGAGGGGCTCAGCCAGGCCCTTGACTGCTACCTGGCACAATGAATCAGCTTGATAGAGGTCCAGTGCCAGGGAACAGATAGGCTGGGTGGGTCAGGATCAGGACATACATCTAAAGCCCTAGGAAATTAAGTTCCAGAGAAACCACTTAGAACAGGAGTGGTTGACAGAGCTATTGATTGGCTTGTTAGTCTCTGGCCCAAGGGTCCAGGAGGTCAAAAATGTATAGAGGAGACCTTGAGGAGAGCTCTGACCCTAGAGAAGAGGTGGGTGCTCTCTGCCTTGCTTCATAGATCCTGGTAATAATGGACCACTCACTGATTCTCTCACTGATGTAATCAGTGGTTTCCTAGACAATATGGTTTTGGCTGAGTGGCATACTAGGTACATATGACCTGGAGGAGGGCACAACCCACACCAACACAGTGGAAAGATGCGGGACACAATAGCACATCAGGAGAAAGTGGGTTTCATAGAGAAATAATTTACTTGTGTCTCATCCAATTTGGCCTCCTGCTTGAGGGCATGGGGATGATAGGGCCTGGCCAAGATTGGTGACTATCAGTGGCAGGGCACATCAGGGAGGTCTCTCCAAATGGTGTCAAAGGATCCTGGAATTAGGACCAACCCAAAGGAGAAGTAGGTGATAGGATCTGGTTTAGGATCTGTCCTGAAGACTGGACTGGGCCTCAGGGCCCAATCCCAGCCCAGGGAGGACCAGAGTGTGACTTTCTTTACACATGAGATCATTCAGAGCAAGGCAGAGAGATCTGGAGACAGATGGAGACACAAACTGTGTTTGTGTGCAGTGAGAGGGAGTGATGTTGGAGACATGAGGTGAGGGTTCCTGTCCACCAAGCCAGTTCCCAGATGGGCAGGGTCTGTGTCCAACTTCTTCCCATCAACCTACCTTGGTGCTGCTCTGCCTTCTCTTGCTCTCACTACTTCTGGTCTGTCATGTCCACGTAGGGCCTAACTCCCTCAGGAGCTTCCATGTGACCATTCCGCCCTTCATCAATCTCTTTCTTCAATTTATCCCCAAGGGAATGGCATGCATTCTCCCCCTGATGTCCTCCCACGGTCAGAACCAGTTGCTAACAGAAGGCAGAACCTTCTGCCCCAAGTAGACCAGAGGTAATGTTGGGACAGAGGAGGCCATCAATGAATGAGAGAATCGCATGGCAGTGTGGAACATGGTCTAAGCTGTCTCCAAAGACCAAGTCAGAAGACTCAGGGCTAAAGCTGCCCAATGGAAACATTAAGGGATAAGTGCAGAGGGGCAGGTAGGGCTTCCAGGCAGGCTCTGCAGTGACAGTAGCTTCCATGGCCTGTACACCAAGTGGACCTTTAGACAGGAGAGGAAAAGGCAAGCGCAGTCACTGATTTGGAATTTTCTTAAGAGCCTCTGACATTGCCATAGGTGTTGTGGTTGTTATTAAATGCATCAAGTCAATTTTCAATTCATGGAAATCAGTTCAGACTAGAACTGCTCGATGGAGTTTCCTAGGCTGTAATCTTTACAAGAGCAGATCAGGTCTTTCTCCGGTGGAGCTGCTGGGTGGGCTTGAACCACCAACCTTTTGGTTAGCAGCTGAGTGCTTAACCATTGAGCCACCACTGCATACTATTTTTATAAGGGTTTGAAATTAATTTCTATCTCACAGGTCTTTTTATAATAGAATCAAACACTTAGATTTTGAGTTTTTGTCTGGACAAATACTTTTATTTTATAGGTTTAGAAATAAGGCCCAGAAAAGTTAAATAATTTGTTAGTAGCAGATCTGTGACCAGGTTGCATACTCCTAGTACAGAGCTCTTGTCCATATATGTCTTTTATCATTACCCCAGTCCTTCCTTAGGGCTAAAAGATACAGGGACAGAGGAGAAAGCAATAGGGCTGAAGCATACTCTGTGGATCACTCAGCCAGGTAGGAAGGGGAGAGGTTTCATCTCCATGGTACAGAGGAAGCTCTAAGAGTTGAAGTGATTGAGCTTCTGCTGTTGGACTTCCAGTGTCCTTACCACAAATCAAACCAAAAAACAAACCCACTGCCATCACGTTGATTCTGACTCATAGTGATCCTATAGAGTAGAACTGCCCCGTAGGGTTTCCAAGGCTGTAATCTGTACAGAAGAAGATTGCCTCATCATTCTCCCACAGAGTGGCTGGTGGGTTCGAACCACTGACTTTTTGTTTAGCAACCAAATGGCTGAACCACTGCACCACCAGAGTTGCTTTTACCACAAAAAGGAGGGAGGAAATGCCTCTGGGTTCTTCTAACCCAGGTGTTCTCATCGCCCTGCACCTGCATGGTTTTCCCTCCCCTTCCTTACTCAGACAGTACCCAGAGCTTGGGGCACTCATTTATCTCATGACGATCTGCTCTATACTGAGCACGCACTGTGGACTTAGCAGTGGACACCATAGACCAAGCCCCTGTCCCCAAAGAGCTTTATCTGGTAGAGGAATACAGACAGAAACATAAACATGAAGTCAGGTAGGGTTTGGTGCTTTGGGGTGAAATAAAATAGGGGAGAGGGATCAAGAGTGCTGACGAGGTGGCTGTGTTAGAGAGAGTTAGGGAGGGTGGGGAGGGAAGGTGGCTCAGATGAGGTAACATTTGAACAGTGACTTGGAGGCAGGGAGGAGCCAGCCAGTGGACCATTTGGGGCAGGTGTCTTATAGGCAGAGGGTAGCAGCAAATACAAAAGATGTGAGGAGCAGCAATGGCGCTGAGGGCTGGAAGGTTGTAGTAAAATGTTGTTGTTGTTAAGTGCTGTTGAGTTGGCTCTGACCCATAGAAACACTATGTACGACAGAACAAAACACTGCCCGGTCCTGTGCCAGCCTCACAACCCTTGCTCTACCTGAGCCCATCATTGCACCCAGTGTCAGTCCAAATCATTGAGGGCCTTCCCCTTTTCGCTGACCCTCCACTTTACCAGGCATGATATCCTTCTCCAGGGAATGGACCCTTCTAACAACATGACCAAAGTAAGTGAGGTGAAGTCTGGCCATTCTCACTTCCAAGGAGCATTTCAGCTGCACTTCTTCCAGGACAGATTTATTAGTTCTTCTGGCAGTCCACAGTACTTTCAGCATTCTTCACCAACACCACAACTCAAAAGCATCAACTCTTCTTCGGTTTTCCTTATTCATTGTCCATGCATATGAGGCGATTGAAAATATCATGGCTTGGGTTAGGTGCACCTTAGTCTTCAAAGAGACATCTTTGCTCCCCAGCACTTTAAAGAGGTCTTTTGCAGAAGATTTGCCCAGTGTAATATGTTGTCTGGTTTCTTGACTGCTGCTTCCATTGGTGTTGATTGTGGAACCAAGTAATACGCAATCTTTGACAACTTCAAACTTTTCTCCATTTATTGTGATGCTGCTTATTGGTCCAGTTGTGAGGATTTTTGTTTTCTCTATGTTGACATATTGTGGTAGTTAAATTTGTATGTCAACTTGGCTGGGGCTGGTTGAGTGGCTGGGCAGCTGGTGGTAGTTATTCTCCATGATGAGTCTGGCAATCAACTAACTCCCTGGTGGGATCTACCACAAGCAGCTGAGTAGCTGTCTTTGGGATGTGATCTGCTTCCTGTATAAAAGAAGCCTTGGGGATAGTCTCTAGGTCATGGCATGCTTGGACCCTGCATGTAGCCATGTCATTGTTCAGCAGCCTGCTATGCTCTGCTGACCTTGGGACTCACAATAGACTCAAATTGATGGCCTGCCATGTGGTTCGGTAACATCGGGACTGTGCCTTTTTACTTGTCAACCTTGGGTTTGTCAGCCTCAGCAGCAAGCAGCTGTCTGAGTGAAGAAATGCCTCTAGCTCCAGTGGGCCGGGAGCAGGAGGCAGAGCTGGACTCCAAGGTTGAGGGGCTTTCACCCAGCCCTTAGAGCCTGGCACTTTGAACTCGGAGTTAAAGCCTCCAAACTGTAAAAGAATGAACTCCTGTTTGTTAAAGCCATCCCATTTTTGGTATATTCTTGTCAGAGCTGTACTTGGTAACCAGAACAGGTATAATCCACACTGCAGACTGTAGTCTTTAGTCTTTATCAGTAAGAGCTTCAAGTCATCTTCACTTTCAGCGAGCAAAGTTGTACAGTCTGCATATCACAGGTTGTTAATGAATCTTCCTCCAATCCTGATACCATGGTCTTCTTCATATAGACCAGCTTCTCAGATTATTTGCTCAGCATACAGATTGATAAGTATGGTGAAAGGATACAACCCTAACGCACGCCCTTCCTGATTTTAAACCATGCAATAACCAAACCCATTGCTGTGGAGTCAATTCCACCTCATAGCGACCCTACAGAACAGAGTAGAACAGCCCCATAGGGTTTCCAAATCTATAAATATTTACCGAAGTACAATGTCACATCTTTGTCCAGCAGAAGAGCCGGTGGATTCAAACCTCTGACCTTTCAGTTAGCAACTGAGTGCTTACCCACTGTGCCACCAGGGATGCTTAAAGAGAGCAAAGGGGAGAAGAGTAGATGAGGTCAAGTAGGAAGGCCATGGCAAGGGCATGCTTTGACTTGGAGTGAGCGACATGGCAGCCAATGGAGAGTTTAAGCTTATGAGGAGTTAACATTTGAAAAGGACCACTCAGGCTACCATGCTGGGGTAGAGGCAGGAGGGAGATGTGTGCACAGGCCATTGGGGTAAGCTAGAAAAGAGATGATGAGTACAAGTGACAGAGCAGATGTTTTTCCAGATGCCCCTGAGTTGATTCTGACTCATGGTGACCTTGTGTGTTGCAGAATAGAACTGTACTCTGTAGGGTTTTCAAGGCTATGACCTTTCAGAAGCATATCCTTTCCAAGCATCTCTGTTGTTGTTGTTGTTGTGTGCCGTCGAGTCGGACCCGACTCATAGTGACCCTTCCTTGGGTTTCTGAGGCAGTATCACTATGGAAGAAGATTGCCCCATCTTCCTTCTGAGGAGTGGCTGGTGGGCTTAAACCGCCAGCCTTCTGGTTAGCAGTCAAGTGCCTTAGGCACTATGCTACCAGAGCTGGGTAGGTTCAAATGGCCAACTTTTCAGTTAGTAGCCAAGCACTAAATTACCACTGACTCATGACAAGCTCACAGGTTACAGAGCAGAACTGTGCTCTATAGGATTCTCCTGGCTATAATCTTTACAGAATCAGATCACCAGGCCTTTCTTCCATGGTGTGCAGTGAGTGAGTTTGAACCACCAAAGTTTAGGTTAATAGTCAAGCATTTAACCATTCTTAACACCCAGGGACTCCTTAGAATAGACTTCTTTCTGTTAGTTGCCATCCAATCAACTAGGGATTCCCAAACTTTCTTAATCAAAGATCCTGGTTTGTTTGGTTTTTTTTTTTTTTTTTTCCTGCATTAAATAAGCTCACAAACTCTTCCCTCCATGAGAACAGGTAATCATTTTATTATCTCTTGATGTGACAAACATTAATGTCTAAATTCCTAAAAGATTCCATAGTTTCTATATGACAATAGCATTTACATACATTTAAAGAAGAAAGGGCACGCAGGTGTGTAAGTTGCATTATTTCTTTAGTATTCAGACAGTAGATTAAGATGAGTAGATGATTTTCAGACCCGATGTGACCCAAAAATAAGCCCTTGAAACTGTTGCTCTCACCTTTCCTGTTACACAGCCCAGACTAAACCTTGTTTCCTTAAGCCTCTATGCTAGGAGGTGTCTAATGAACTCACATGGGCTAGAGTGTCAATGGGTAACATTAATAACTGAGCAGGGATTCATAACTTGGCATTGATCCAATACTGGGATTCAAAAGATTCAGGAACCCCCAAAATTGTAGGCAAACTATGTGTGAGTGTGTGTAGTATGTGGTCAACTTCATTAGATTCTCAAAGGATCTCTGAATAACGAAATAAAGGGGGAAAGGGGTTAGAACCACAAGTTTAATGAGTTGTTCCTCCCAGATACTTATACATGTTTTAACAAGGACTTTCAATGCTTAACCCCAAACAGTGAGCACCAGGTGGGGGTCAACAGACATTTTGAAACCATAAGGCTGCAATTCACCCCAAGCAGAAAGGGACCCACATTATGTATGTTGTTGTTAGCTGTTGTCAGTTGGACCCCCAAGTCATGGCAAGCCCATGTGTTACAAATCACCAGACCTTTCTCCCACAGAGCTGCTGGGGAGGTTCAAAACCTCCTTGGGTAGAAATGAAAAATGTCTCTGTGCAAGGGCTTCCATCTGAGAAACAACAGAACAGCCAGGGTACCTACCCATGCCACAAGATCATTTAAAAAGGAACGCATGTATGTGGAGTTTAAAAAAAAAAAAATCCAAAGACTGTATGCTCACCTCTGATAAATCATGCTTGATGTGAAGGTCAAGAGCGTTCATGGCGGTGTGTGACGGCTGCAGCTTGTGGTATGGTAAAAGAATTTGCAGGGTATAATTATGCACCCCTTCAACATCCCCACTGCCTTCCACGTGATGTGAAACAATGTGTCACAGTCTTGTACAGTCAAAGCAGTAATTTACAAGAGTCAGCAATTCCACAGGGCAGGTAGGCCATATTTCAAAACAGGAAAGGGAGTTCGGGGATAGAGGGGGAAAATCAGCCGATCAATTTACAAAGATCCTGTTTCTCTGCCACTCTGTTGACCTTTCAGGCAAGACCTAATGCCAATTAGATCAGTTATAAAGTCCATAATTCTTGTGGGGAAGGCCGTGTGTAGCACATGATCATTTTACAACGTTCGTCCTAATTTGCAGCCCCCAAACATGGACTCCTGGGGCTGCAAGGTGGGGGCGGGGAGTTTGTTGGCAAGCGGCGGGAGCAGCTGGAAGGGATCACAGAGCACAATTACTGTCTGCGCATGGCCACATCTGGAAAACAGCTCGGTGCTGGGTTTAAAACAGCATTAATGAAGAATGGAACCTTGTGCTGGGTGGCGGGGGGAGGGTGGCTGTTGCAGAGGAAGCGGGGGAGGAGGTGTTCTTCTGCTTAATGTGGTGAAGACGAAAAGACAACAAAGAAAACAGCGGGCAGGGTACAAGACCCAAGCCCTGGAGAGCAGCGTGTTGACAAGACAGGGGTCAACAGGGAGATGTGGTTACTTTAGGGAGAGGTCTCTAACTTTCCTCATTTTTGCCATCTTCAAACCTAGGCATCTAGGCACAACTGGGCCTGTTTGCATTGGTTTAGCAGACATCTGTTTAGAGCTATCTGAAAGATTCCCAATTAAAAAGCTATATACCCTATTGGTAGCTAAATTCTGACATGAACCATTCAGCTTTATGGTGAGGTGGTCCCTTTTCCTGAGATTGCCTTAACAAACAAAATGTACCTGCTACCTTTAGGTTACCAGTCACATAGCAGTTGCTCAATAAATGTTTGTTGACTAGAAGTGATCAAATGATTTTATGACTATGACCCAATTAATTCATTTCTCCATTTTACAGCTCTAAATGTTAGGCTTGACCAGTGAATATCCATTCTGAGGGCAGAGAGAAAGGGAGAGAAGAGGGGAATATTGAAGTCTGAAAAAGAAAATTCGATGACATTATCTTGTTTTAAATTTAGAAAATCAAAGAGTTTGTGGTTTTCCTAATACAATCTACAGAAAAAAAAACTCAACAGAATCTTCTCGGCTGCTGAGGATTCATAAACTGGCCATAGAATTCAAAATGGGCACTGTTCATCCCACCAAAATTCAGGACATCTCCAGATATCCAAGAGGAAAAGGGAATTTATTTTCTTGGCGGTTGAAAAAGGCTGAGAAACTCAGAGTAGATGGATTCAAGGGCTTCCAGCTCCATCTTCTCCAACTGGCTGCTGACTGTTTTTCCTTCAAGAGAAATCAGCTGCCTCTGGTCTCCAAAGGGTGTTACTGTTCTGATTCGGTGTCAATTTCCATTCATAGAGACCCCATGTAATAGAATAGAACTGCCCCATAGGGTTTTTATAACTGTAATCTTTACAGAAACAGACCACCAGGTCTTTCTCCCTTGGAGCCACTGGGTGGGTTCAAACCACCAGTCTTTCAGTTAGCAGCTGAGTGCTTAATTGTTGCATCACAAGGGCTCCTTTCACCAAGATTTTTTGCTGTTGTTATTAGGTGTCCATGAGTCAGTTCCAATGCATAGCGACACCATGTACAATAGAACGAAACATTGCCCAGTCAGTGCTGTAATTGAGCCCATTGTTGCAGCAACTGCATTAGTCCATCTTGGTTAGGGTCTTCCTCTTTTTTCAGGGATCCTCTACTTTACCGAGAATGCTGTCTCGGGTCTGGTCCTACCTGATAACATGTCCAAAGTACATGAGCTGAAGTCTCTCCATCCTCACTTCCAAGGAGCTTTCTGACTGTACTTCTTCCAACACAGATTTGTTCATTCTTCTGGAATGCATGGCATATTCAATATTCTTCACCAACATCATAAGTCAAAGGAATCAATTCTCCTTCTGTCTTCCTTACTCATTGTCCAGCTTTCACATACATATGAGGCTATTGAAAATACCATGGCTCAAGTCAGGTGCACTTTAATCCTCAAAGTGATATTTTTACTTTTTAACATTTTAAAGAAGTCTGCAGCAGACTTGACCAATGAAATATGTTGTTTAATTTCTTGACTGCTGCTTACATGGGTGTTGATTGTAGATCCAAGTAAAATGAAATCCTTGATAATTTCAGTATTTCTCTATTTATCATGGTGTTGCTTATTGGTCCAGTTGTGAGCATTTTTGTTTTCTTTATGTTGCGGTGTAATCCATACTGAAGGCTATAATCTGGTCTGCATCAATAACTCTTTCAAGTCCTCTTTGCTTTCAGCAAGTGAAGTTGTATCATCTGCTCATTGCAGATTGTTAATGACTCTTCCTCAAATCGTGATGCCATATTCTTCTTCATATCATCCAGTTTCCTGGATTATTTGCTTAACATACTGATTGAATAAGTATAGTGAAAGGATACAAACTTGATGGTCACCTTTTCTGATTTTAAATGAGCTGTATCCTCTTGTTCTGTTTGAATTACTGCCTCTTGATCTATGTACAGTTTCCACATAAACACAATTAAGTGTTCTGGAATTCCCATTCTTCCCAATGTTAACTATAGTGTACTATAATCCTCAATTGAATGGCTTGGTGTAGTCAGTAAAACCCAGGTAAACATCTTTCTGACATTCTCTGCTTTCAGCCAAAATTCATCTGACGTCAGCAATGATATCTCCGGTTTCATGTCCTTTTCTGAATCTCGTTTTGATTTACTGGCAATTTCAACCATTTTTTAATTATCTTCAGCAACATTTTACTTGTATGTGATATTAATATGGTCAATAATTTCTGTATCCTGTTGGATCACCTTTCTTAGGAATGGGCACAAATATGGATCTCTTCCTGTTGGTTGTCTAGGTAGCTATCTTCCAAATTTCTTAGTATAGAAAAGTGAGCACTTCCAGCATTGCATCTTTTGTTGAAACATCCCAATTGGCATGCCATCAATTGCTGGAGCCTTATTTTTTTGCCAATTCCTTCAGTGCAGCTTGGACTTCTTCCTTCCATACCATCAGTTCTTAGTCATATGCTACCTCCTGAAATGTTTGAACATCGGCTAATTATTTTTGGTACAGCGACTCTCGGTATTCCTTCCATCTTCTTTTGATGCTTCCTACATTGCTCAATATTTTGCCCATAGAATCTTTCACTATTGCAACTGAAGCTTTTAATATTTTTTTTCAGGTCTTTCAGCTGGAGAAATGACAAGCATGTTCTTCCTTTTTGGCTTTCTAGTTCCAGATCTTTGCACTTTTCATTATAATACTTTCTCTTCTCAAGCCACCCTTTGATATCTTCTGCTTAGCTCTTTTCCTTCATCATTTCTTCCATTTGCTTTAGCTATTCTACATTTAAGAACAAGTTTCAGAGTCTCTTCTAACTTTTGTTTTGGTCTTTTCTTTCTTTCCTGTCTTTTTAATGACCTTTTCTCTTCTTCATACATGATGTCTTTCATATATGATCAGCCAAAGTATACATTGAATATATCCCACCTGAATTTACAGACCATCTCAAGAATAAGTTTGACACGTTGAACGCTAATGACCAAAGACTAGACAAGTTGTTGGATGACATGAAGGACATAGTGCATGAAGAATGCAACAATTCCCCAGGAGGTAGGTACCCTTGAAGGGAGAGCAAGGAAAAATTGTAAAGAAAATAGAGATTCAGAGGTGGAGATGTAAACAAACTTCTCACCCTCCTTGCCCTGTGCCTGTTTCTCTACCTGCCCAATGCCACGTCCTCAGCATTACTTGGGGTTGGGAAGAGGTATGATTCATCTTAGCCTATGTTTCAATGTTGGTCTGAAAACCTCATAGACCAGACCATAGACAGAAGTGGAAGGGATCTTATCCATCCACAGGTAGAAATCCCCTCTCCAGCATCCCTGACAGGTCACTTCAGCCTTTGCTTAGATACCTCCGGTAAATCATAGAAACTAAGACCTTCAAGCAAGTCTGGTTTTAAGTCCTACTTCATCTACTTACTAGCTACGTGATCTTGGGCAGCTTAATTTATCTCTCTGTGTCTTGGTTTCCTTTTCTGTAAAAATGATAATAGTACTCTGTCACTGTAGTAAAAATTATAATAGTACTCTCGTTGTAGTAAAAATGATAATAGTACTCTCTTTGTTGTAGAGATTGAAAATGATAATAGTACTCTCTTTGTTGTAGAGATTGAATCAGATAACAGAATGTGGAGGAGATTCCAAATGCCAGGAAAAAGGACTTTGGGATTCCCCTTGGCTTGAAAGTCTATTTTATTTTTATGCTATATAACTGGTGACATAGTGCCTAAGGCATTTGACTGCTAACCAGAAGGCT
>NW_006921700.1:7851998-7878209 GCF_000298275.1 Orycteropus afer afer | reverse complement strand
CAAACCCACCAGCTACTCCTCGGAAGGAAGGTTGGGCAATCCTACTTCCGTAGTGATACTGCCTCGGAAACCCAAGGAGGGGTCGCTATGAGTCAGGTATGACTCGACGGCACATAACAACAACAACAACAACATTGCCAATATTCAGTATAAAAACTTTATGCATGTGAGAATTCTTTTTGAATACTCTTACCAAAAGAATGCATTGGCCCCACATATTTCAAAAGAATCCAAAATGACTGTCTTAGTTACCTACTGCTGCTGTGATTTTTAAAAATACCACAAAGGCCTGCCTTTAAACAACATACATTTGTTTTCTCATAGTTCTGGAGGCTAAGAGCCCTTATCAAGGTCTCAGCCTTGTCAGTTCCTTCTGTGGGACTCTCTCACAGTCTCAGGTGTCTGCCACCACTCCTTGGCATTCTTTTGCTTGTAGATAGATCCTCCCATAGTGTCTGCTTTCCCCTTATCTGTGTGACTGTGTCTATTCTGTTCTTTTGATAACCACTTATAAGTGATTAGATTTAGAGCCCATCCTACTCTGCTATGATCTCATTAACACAGAAAAAGAAAACTCCTATTTCCAAACAGATCGTATTTACAGATACAAATGGTAAGATGTCAATACATAATTGTGGGGGACACAATTCTGCCCATAACAATGACATATCTGCAAATTAGAGTACAGCCAGCTTTCTGCTTCCATGAATTGTGCATCAGGCCCTGCATACGGTAAGCACTCAAGACACAACAAGTAATTCTAGTGCAGCCAGCATCATCCCTCATAGTACAACCCCCGTTGTCTGTAAACCAATATTCTCTAAAAGTCCTTATTGCCCGCATGGAAGCCTACCCACAAAAGTTGAACCTCTCATCCTGATGACAGTTCATTGGATGTTAGACAACTGCTGTTTGGTACCTGCCACCACCCCCACTCCCATCATATCTTCCCCATATTTATCTTCTTTCCTTCCCTAGCAATTCACTCACTAGACCCCATCTCATCCCCACCACCCTAGTCTTGATGCTGTCTGGTTTGCCAATGTCTCTTATAATAATGGATGTCAAGCCAGGCTGCCAGGCCCCATCATGTATCTAAATTTGTATTTATTTTTCTGGCTGTCTTGTCACACTGTAGGCTTGGTTGCATGGCTGTGTGCTCTTGAATTTCCCAGGGAAAAGACAATTGGAATAGCCTCTAGCAGCTGCGTTTGACTTATATGTGGCCTTCCTTCTAAAATGTTTCTAAACCCTGCCTCTTTCAGGGCCCCAAGCTTCCCTTGATTTGGGTTATGGCCCTGAGCAGTTTTTCCCTTCATAGGGCATGTCAGAGGCCCCACACATTGGGTCCAAAACTGTGAGTCACATTCCATCCCAGTGTGGTCACCTCCTTTATTTTGCTCTGTCCGGAATAGGAAGCTCTCACACTCTTTGTCTATGAAGCACAAGGAACCTAGGGGTCGTTTTCTGCCCATTTAGTTAATCTTGCCCAGAGATCAGTGAGACAGATTGACAGAACAGCCACAAGAATGGGCTCAAACACATGAAAGATCATGAAGATAGTGTAGGACTGGGTAGTATTTCATTCTGTGATGCATAAAGTCACCCTGAGTAGATGACGCAAAGGCAACTAACAACAACAAGAGAGAGAAGTCACATCCCCAAAGTAGATTAGAACTTTAGGAGAGCTCCTCCCCAAACTTGCATGAATATGTATCCATGGGGGGGTGTGCACATGAATTTGCCCCATGTCTAAGGATTTGGGCTTTTTCATGAGTGATACAGGTATGAGCCAACCTGTTTGGTCCTGACCCAGTCCAAGGCTAGACACTCACAGACACTCAGAAACCACTTCAGGTATAAATACTTGCATCATATTTCAGAGCCTACCAAGCTGTCTGCTAGTTAGCCTATCAGATAAAATACTTTTCTGCCCCATCTCCTGTATCTCTCCTTTGTAGCCTTTCTGTCAATTCACTTGCCCCCAACACTCTCGGTGCTCTCGCTTCCTCATCTTTCTTTCTCCTCTGCCAGTCCAAATCCTACCTATCCTCTAGGCTCAGTTAAAATGCCACCTCCTCCTGAGGACCTTAACAGGAAACAAGCCCATCACATCATAAGTCCCATTTCTTATACTACTAGTATGTCCCTGTCTCATGTGTTAATCTTCAAATCGGGTATAACCCACCCCACCCTGACTGGATTGTAAAAGAGAAATCAGACAATGGCCCTGGTGGAGAAGGCTGCATGAGAGTTCACACAGGGCTGCCTTGGCAGTGGAAAGGGAGTGATTAGAAATTGAATAAATGTAGAGCAGAGGAGAAACCACAAAAGGGGTACCACTACAGGAATACACAAGTGTTGTATGTTGTGTAGGAATAATAATGATCTAGCCCTGCTGGGGTGGGAGTGGGCCAGCTGGAGGATATGGAGGTTGAATAGGTGAGCTGAAGCTGGGTGTTGGCCACCTGTTAATGTTTGCACCTTGGAGAGAGTGAAAAGTTCTAATTCCTGACAATTGTCCATTTGGCCAGAGATGCCCTGGGGACCAGGTATTACTAGGTCACTAAAGACTCTGCCTTCCCAACCAGCTGGCCAGTGTTTTTGAGTTCATTATGTGCCCAGCACTATGCCAGGTGAAGTAAGGACATAAGGAATTATAGGCTAGACACAGTCAGTGCCCTCAGGGACTTCACAGAGTAAAAAAAAAAGAGACACTTAAAACAATCACAGTGATAGGGAAGGAATGCTGAGTCGAACACAGAGTAGAGCACTAAGAGGTCAGGGAAGTTAGAAATGGGAGAGGGGTGAATTGAAATGTAGAGTGGAGGGGAAACCCCTTGATCCAGTAGGAAGAAGATGGGATGTGAGAGGGTGCCGATGACATGCTACATGGCTAGAAAAGAGAAAAACACATTAGCATGTTCACTTGGGTTGGTGTGCTCAGTTCTTGGCAGAGTCCAAGTTTGTGCAAGGCAGCCAGCACTGCAGAGAACCCTGGAAAGATGATCTGGCCAGTGTGCGGACAGCTCCAGTGTCAGACCAGGATGTTCAGACTTCATCTCCCAGGAAATCAAGGCTTAGTTTTCTTATGTAGACACACTCCTATGGTACAAAATGTGAATAGTCCTTACATTCCACTCCAAGGTATGTGCATCCTGGATTTGTACCAGGTCTTACCTAATTTCCTTTACCTAATTTCTCTTGATTTTCTAAACATGTGGTTTTGGCTAAACTCGGTAAAGACCAGATTACTAACATCTGAGGAATTGCTTTGTTTCCCATGGCTTCCTTGGAGTGGATTCAATTCTGGGTTCTGCCTGTGGTGCTGGAATCCACAGAACCCTTCATTAGCCTCAAGCCCCAAGTTTTGGCCGAAGGGCTTTCCCTTGGAGAAGATGATGCCTTGGCCCAATGCATCTGGCCTTTACAGCATAAGGGATCAACCAAGTCAAGGCCAAGGAGCAAGGGCTTCTTGTGTGTGGCCCCAAGTTCCAACTAAATGTCCCTTTCTAGATACTAACTTTTCCCTCATGTCCTTATTCTGGGCCTCAGGCCACTTGTGACCATCTGCCCCATTCCAAAGGAGCTCAGCCCTTCATTCACTCACTCACCCATTGGTCTATTCATTCTATCTAGCCAACATCTATCTGACATTGATTATGATAGCTGTCATAATCCATAATAAAATGATGGCATATATTTGTATGATACTCAGGAGTTAATGAAGCCTTTCACATATTTTGTTTAATGAAACCTCAAAACAGCCCATCAAGGTTGTATCATCCCTCTTCTAAAAAGGAGGAGCCTGAAACTCAGGGAGGTTAAATGGCTTTGCAAAGGCCACCAGATCAGTAACTGGTCATTGCTGCACTTCAGACCCCCTCCCTGCCCCTCAGACCTCTTCTCCATCCTGAAGGCCTACCCCTACTACTACTTTCTTTGTACCCACAAACCTCAGGAACTTAGCCAAGTTACTTCTCTCCTTTCTTGCCCCAGCTTTTCATTCTCCCTTTTGAGCCTCCTGTTGCCCTAGAGCTAGCTAAGGAATCCAGTGTTGATTTCCAAACTGCCTCTGAAAGAAACAGCACCTTTGCATCCTACAGGATCTTGTTTGGAGTCTGTACAGAAGACCCAAAAATGAAAATTAAAATGATATGCATGAGGAGCCATGGAGTTTAAGGCAGTATTAGGAAAGCTTGGCTGGAGTTAGCCTTGATCTTCCTTTCAACGAGAATGAAACTCTGGTTTAGGGCCAGGCCCTCTTCCCCAACAGCTTCTTATAGGGAGACCACCACGCCTTTGTCCTTTCACTCTGTTACAGGCCTGGGGTGGCAATACTCCTTGTCCCCCATCCCTCTCCAGGAAGCCCTCCTTTTACCTGACTGAAAATTCTAAGCAATGTGTTGTGAGCCCATCAAACTCAACAGAGAACACGAGTTGGAATTTGTTTTTCTTTTCCTCTCCACTTAGAACAGAAAATGTCAACTTGGGTCACTCCCTCACAGAGATACAGAGATAGGACATTGTCCCTGTCACCAAGATATAAGCAAAAATATAGGGCAGTGCCTGGTTAAAAGCCAAAACAAGCAGTACAGATAAGAGTTCTGAGGACTGGAAGGGCAATGTGGGGGTGGGGGGAGGAGGTGGAGTTGCTAGGGCAGCAGCCTGGGTCAGATAGAAGAGCTTTGCAGTTGAATGTATGCTGTAAAAAGTGACTCAAAGACTAAGCACTCTGCTGCTAACAGAAAGGTTGGTGGTTTGAAACCAACTAGCAGGAGAAAGATTTGATGACCTGTTTCCGTAAAGATTGTTGTTGTTTGGTGCCATCAAGTAGATTTCAACTCACAGTGACCTCATGTGACAGAGCAGATTACCTGCTCCATAGGCAATTTTTACAGGAGCAGATCACCAAGTCTTTCTCCCATAGAGCCACCGAGTGGATTTGAACACACCATCAATGCTCCTTCCAAAAATATCACAGCCTGGGAAACACTAGGAGGTAGTTTTACTCTGTCACATGGGTTTGCTATGAGTTGGAATCAACTCAACACACCCAACAACATGGGCTGTAAAAGCAGAGAGATGCAAGGAAGATATTCTGATGAGAGAAGATCAGGAATAACCAGGTATGTTTGGGGGACGGTGAGGAGGCCAGCCAAGATGAATCAAAGGGCAAATGACTATATCTGGGGGTCAGCAGGCAATTGTGACTTCACCTTCATCCTATAGGCAGCAGAAGGCTCCTGGTACTCTGCTCAGTGGTCATTTTAGCTCTTCCTGTTCCCTGTAGTCCTGCTTACCTAGAGAACCTGTCTGCAGATGGTGACAGCTAAACCCACAGTCTGTCTGCCTACTCGTAGCACTGCTGGCCCAGTCCAATCATTACAAGAATCAGAACTAAAGGTGGCATCTTTCACTCTTGTGTACATCCTCACCGCCTCTGCCAGAGCATGGCCACATTATTGCAGCTCACTGCAGAGGAGACTGGGAAATGAGGCCCAGCAGGGAGCAGGAGGAGGCGTAGTCCTTGGGTTAACATCCTGCCAGTATCTGTTGCTGGGTGGGACACCATGTGCTCTCCAAGCAGAAGTAGCAAATATTAACATGTTCTTACTGCTTCAGATTTTTATAATGAAAAGAAAAAATATCCAGAAAGAATTAGTCTTGGGACGCAGTTCTCATACCCCTCCCTTCTTCTCCAGAAGCAAGCACAACCAGGAATTACATGTATTTCTTTCTCATCCATATGTTCAAGCCTGGGTATATTCATATAGATCCAGAAAACGCTATATAGTATGGGTTGATGTAGAATTCAGTTTATATTGATTGTATCTTAACAAACATTATTCAGCAGCTTGTCTTTTTCATTCAATATTTCTGTTTTGGGGATTTATCAACACTGATAATTCAACTCTATTTCCTTTTTTCTCATTGGTCTATAGCATGCCAAAGGAGCCCTGGTGGCTCGGTGATTAAATACTCAGCTGCTAATCAAAAAGTCAGCAATTCAAACCCACCAGCTGCTCCATGGAAGAAAGATGTGGCAGTCTGCTTCCATAAAGATTTATGCCCTTGAAAGTTCTACTCTGTCCCATAGGGTCACTATGAGTCAGAATCGACTCAACAGCAGTGGGTTTGGGTTGATTTTATAACATGCCATAGAAGTCCCTGGGTGGCACCAAAAGTTAAGGATGTGGCTACTAATTGAGAGACTGGATGTTCGAATCCACCTAGGGGAACCCAGAAGAAAGCTTAGAGGCCTACATCTGAAAGGTCACAGCCACTGAAAACCCTATGCAGCTCAGTTCTACTCTGCTACATGTGGGGTCGCCATGAATTGGAATCAATTTGATCAGTTTGATGGCAACTGGTTATATATTGCATGTTTTCTCAAACCAGTGCCAGTGATGGGTATGGACATTTAGGTCAGGTTTCTTTTTTTCCCCCTGTGTGAACAATGCCAAATGGAAATCCTAGTACCCGTTTCCTAGGGCTCATAGTTAACTCTCCTATTAGAGAAAATGTTGAGCCACCATTTCAAGGCAGGTAATTATTAAGCCTTTATCACATGTAGATCACCAAGCTAAATACAAGGAATAATGCAAAGGATGCAGATGAGGAATCCCTGTCTTTAATGAGCTTACAGTCTAGCTTACCGTCTAAGCCTGTCTTGAACTTGCATGCTAAAAGCTCTTGGACAATGCTCAGACTGCCCACATGTATATAAGAGATAATACCCTGTTGTCTCCATATGGAAGAGGTGTGTGGAGGTAGTCAGATTCAAGGGGAAATTTGCATGGTTATGAATTTTATCATGGTGTTGCTGTTAGCTGCCCTGAAGTCAGCTCCAACTCGGGGCAACCCCACATTTAATAGAACAAACCATTGCTGATCCTGTGCCGTCATGATTCTTGTATGCTTGAGTCCATTGTTGTGATCACTGTGTATTTTGAGGGTCTTTCAATCCAGAAGGTCCCTGAGTGGCACAAATGGTTTGAACTCAATTATTAACCTTAAAAGTCAGTGATTCAAACACACCCAGCAGTGCTGTGGAAGAAAGACTTGGTGACCAGCTTCTGTAAAGATTATAGCCCAGAAAACCCTCTGGAGCAGTTCTACTTTCTAACACATGGGGTTGACATGAGTCAGAATAAACTTCACAGCAATGAGTTTGGTTTAGTTTCCAACCTAGGAAACTCAGCTTCCAGCTCTATATTAGACACTGTTCTGTTATGATCCCTGTGGTTTCCACTGGCTAATTTTCAGAAGTTGGTCACAAGGCCTTTCTTCCTTGTCTGTCTTAGTCTAGAAGCTTCCTTGAAACCTGTCCACCGTGGGAGACCCTATTTGAAATACCAATGGCATAGCTTCTGGCATCACAGCAGCAAGCAAACCACCACAATAGAAGTTGGTCTTGATGGGGACCTCAAAGAAAATAGAAGATTTAAGTGCCCAATAGTAAGTGTTCACTGAATAGGAGAAAGGGCATTCCTGGCAGGGGGCATGACAGGAGCAAGTGCCCTGCGGCAGGACTAAGTATAGAAGGTGAGAGGTCTGGTCTGGCTGGAGGGCCTGGCTGAGATGAGCCTGGAGTCACTCTTGCATTTCCACAGTTGATCTCAGCCCCACATTCAGGATGCTGTCCATGTGGCCTGCTGCCCTGGGCAGCCAGCCCGGGTGGTATTTTTCCATTACCCTGAGCAGAGAAGCAGTTCAGCCACTTGTTGATAGCAATGTGACCATTCAAGGAGAAAACAATTAGGGATGCTGAGCTCTGGCCCCTGGAGGGGAGGGAGGGAAGGAAAAAATTCTCCCTGGGGGCAAGGGGCCTGGTGGGAAACATCCAAGAGGGTAATTGGTAAATATTATTGTTTCATTACATGTTTGCCTGCTCTGATAGGGTCCCTTTGCAAGTGGTGCGTTTAAATCACACTGTCTGACTTTGGCAGGTTTAATTGAGTCGCCACTGAAAAAGAAATTATCCCTGTGCTATTAATTTTTATAGTTCCTTGGGGCTTTTAAAAAGTGTTTGGATTTTCTAGGTCTTTGAAAATGAAAACATTAAATTTTATTAAAAGGAAACATGGGGTGGGGGCACTGGTAGGCCCAGCCAGGCCCTGACGAGACAGTTGCTGGGAGTGTTTGGGCCCTCATAGGCAGCGTGACAAAAGTTTTGCCCCTTTTAGGATAAGCATCAGGTGGTCTCCAAAGATGTGCACAGTCAGCCAGACCCACATTCCCCAAGCTCCTAATGTTGTCCTCATCAGTGCCACTCAGACCCTGTCCCCATTCTCAAACCCTCTGCTGGCAGACACAGGCCAAAAGGGAGCTAGGAGAAGGACTTCTCAGCACAGCTGAGGGGTACCAGCAGGACAGGCCCAGGTTGAGTGGGGCCTGAAGCTGTCACAATTTAGGAAAGAGGGGGCTCTTGAAGAAAATAAGTTCAAAATGACAAATACAAAATTATGTATGAGAATGTAATCTTATCTCTAAAGAGAAAAAGAAATCACAACAAATTACAATTTTTAAAAAGCTGACAAATGCCACAAGCATCCTAAGGTCTGGGATGACTGTCTGACACACATCCGTAATACTTAATCCTTTTTTTAACTACACTCTTTGATTGTCTCTTTAAATTGACTATAATTTTTCAATATCGCTTTTACAGAGAGAATACAAAGATAATTCTGTCTTTCCTCTAACAAGTTGATCAAATTTTGTATTTTATTATTCATGGTTTGGAAAGGTTTCTTTCAGTCTCAGAATTCATCACTGGTAATGACATGTGAATTTTCAAGATTGTTATCAACTTTGGGGAAACCTCTGTCAAGCATCTCTCATATTTGAGCTATGACATTACAAAGCATATCGAGTTTTCTCTTGCAGCCACAAATCTAAAATGCTCTTTGAATTTATGAAACTTATTAACCAGATTGTCATCGATGTCCTCATTGTAGTGGTGTATAATGAGTTTTATGTTATCTCTGTCAAAGTCAGTATTTCCTGCCAAATCAGCAAGACATTTAAACATGGTTTTCTGATAAATTCTGTGTTGGTAAGTCCCATCAAAAAAGAAACAAAATGAATAGTGCATTTATAATTTTATTACTTTGCATGATCAAGTATATTTTTCACAAGAGAGAACTTCCGTTTTGACCAGGCAATGATGAGAACAGGACCCTCTGCTAACAATTTTACATGCCTGATGACTGGAGGACTTTCCCACTGAGAGGAGCTTAGGCCAACTGCAAAGTTAGAGGCCACAATGCTCAAGACCACCCTCACTTTGACATCAACTGCAAGTTTAGGAGGTTCCCAAAACTACCGTCAGTTTTGATCATTCTCTAGAGGGATTCACAGAACTCAATGAACGTTATTGTACTCATGGTTATGGTTTACTACAAAAATGATACAGATTAATATCAGCGAAGGAAACAAGCCCACAGAGCAGAGCACAGAAGTATCAAACTTGGAGTTTTCATTGTCCTTACCATGTGGAGACAGGACAAGTTACTTTATATGTGAGAATACACAGAGTGTGGCCACCCAGGAAAGCTCATCCAAGCCTCAATGCTCAGCATTTTGATTGAGGGGTTTTTACATAGACGCGTATGAATGATTGCCATGTGATTAATCACAGTTGATAGGTCCACTACTATTGCATGACACAAAGCACCAACCCTAAATCACATTATTGGTCTTTCTGACATGTCCAGCCTCCACACTCAGGCATGACCAGCACCCAGCATAAATTGCATTGTTATTATCTGGCTAGCCCAAGGTTCCTAGGCAAGCAAAGATCCCCCTCTTCCCACCCAGGAGCCAAGGCCAAAAGCCAAACTTCATTAGGGGCAAGGGCGAATACTTTAGTACACAACCACAGACTAGCTTCTGGCTCTGCATGTTTTAAACTTTGTTTCTCCTCTACTATTCATATATTTCCAGCGTTGAACACCATAGGATATGTTCATGTCTCCACACAACTTCATTGCTCTTTCAAGCCCCAACACAGGATATAACTGCACAGGGACAGTGGGAGCATCCTTGTAACATCTAGAGATCAGTTGCTTATATAGTCACATCAGCAAACACCCTAGAGATACATCCCAAATACAAATCAGAGGTGAAAGAAACAGAGGTATTAATAAATTATAGTAAAATATCTTACTTTTGCCAACTACATAAAAACATAACCACCTAAACTCATTGCAGGGCCTTGGAAGATATTTGTGCTGATGAAATCCTGAAGCTTAAGCATCATTAGCATCACAATTTATTTCTGCACACTGTGGAGAATGTGGTAAAGGAGTGGGCCTTGAATCTGAGGCTGGTGAGGAAAGAATGATGCATCTGGAGACAACACAGAAATACAAGCAGACCCAACAGGACAGGGAAATTGAAGTGAGACAGTATGTGGAGCCACCATCACAGTTCAGACAAGCAGGTGATAGGGGTAGGCTGGGAAGACCCAAAAGGCTGGAGGTAGAATTTGAACTGGATGTGGTTCAAATGGCTGAAAAATAGCACATGTTTGTGAATATGCGTGCATGTATGTAGTGCATGTGCATGTGCATGCCTGGGTGTACATCTATGCATGTGTGTGTACTGTATGTATGTTTGCATGTGTGTGCATGTATACATGTGCATGTGTGAGTGTGTGTAAGGAGGGAATTAGGAGATTAGCATGAAATCTGCAAGAGAAATGGCCAGGCATACTGATGAACAGCAGTCTGACCAATGAGGAGGACACCGAGGCTGAGAGAAGTGAGGTCACTGACACAGGGTTCTGCCATTGGTCAGTGTCAGAACACAGTCATCCCTAGGTCCCCCGACACCATGTCCAAGACGTTCTCCACCACGCAATATGCATCATTTCCTACCCTAGACAGCCTCTGTTTCCTCTCCAGGGCTGAATCAGTGCATCCTGACCCGCTTCTTTGAGAACAGAACACCCCTTTAAGCACAGGAAGGAGCAAATGAGTCCAACGGCCCTCCTTTTCCCTCCTCCTGAGGGAAGTCTTGTGAATCATCCCAGCCTGCTCTGACTCAGTAGAGAAGAAAGTTGCCTTGCTCTTTTACTCCGAGCCCTTGGCTCCAGCTTTGTCCCCACTGAAAACCACAAGTCACAAGGCACAAGCAGGGAAACGAGTTAAGAGGAGATGTGCATATTGACTCCACGGGCAACCTGTGCATTGCTTCCTTAAGAAAACAAAATTGGTATGGGCCATCCTGTTGCAGAACTAAGAATTCTAGATGGCTTAAGCCTTGTTTCAGGTGAGGAAATAAGAATGTGGAATAACCTCATACCAGTTTAGAGAGAAAACCAAGGAATAATAATAGTAACTTCAAATTTCAGGCCCTATGCTAGGCACCCAGCGGTCACAATTCTATGATTCCAGTTCTGACTATGCCCATTTCATAGGTGAGGTAACTGAGGCTTAAAGAAGTTAAGGAGTTTTCCAAAGCCACACAGCTAGAAGTAACCAGGCCAGCATTTAGCTTCAGGTAGTCTGATTTCAGAGCCTGTGTTCTCAATCACTGTGAGATATAACCTTCTAGAAAAGAAAATGGTGTGATTCTCCCATAAGTATAGAACTTTTACCAAATCCATGAAACATTGGACCATGTGTTATTGTTCTTGTTGTTATGTGCCATCGAGTTAGCCCCGACTCATAGCGACCCCTCCTTGGGTTTCCGCGGCAGTATCACTACAGAATTAGGATTGCCCAACCTTCCTTCCGAGGAGTGACTGGTGGATTTGAACCGCCAGCCTTCTGGTTAGCAGTCAAGTGCCTTAGGCACTATGCTACCAGAGCTCCCTGGACCATGTAAAACCCTCTAAATAAAAACCTGATGGCAGAAACCTTCTCCCTCTTGTCACTCCAACACATGTACATACATACACACACGCAAACACACACACACACACGATGTCCACATCCCTGCTCACTCCAGCCTCACTGACCCACCAGCCTTCCTTCCCTGTGACTGTCCCTGCACCAACAATCAAAGCTTCAGCCAAGCTAGTTGCTGATCTTTGACTTCCACTTAATCCCCATGTGGACCTTCAATACTTAACAGCTTTTGCCTCTTAATATGCAGTGTATTAAATGAAGGATCTCAGAGTGGGAGATTATATCTCCACTAACAGATCACTGCAGGGCAGTACACACTGAAAATACTTCCAGCTTTGCTCAAAAGGTCAGGATTATGACAGGTGCTGATGAGGTCTGGGAGGTAAGGTGAAGAAAGGCTTGCAAAGTATGTGAGTGAGAGAGTGTGTGTGTGTGTGTGTGTGGTGTATCTTTAGGGAACAACTGAAGTCACAGCTTTATGTGATAAGTGGGATGCTGGTGATTGATTTGGACTGCGCATGTGAGGAGATCTAGAGGCAAAACATTCTATCACTTTGTCTCATTTTACAGCTGAGCATGTGTGTGAATGTATGTGTGTGTGCATACATGGATGTACTGAAACTCATAAGGAAAGAAAGGGCTAGAGAGTCAGACTGAGATAGGCGGAGGGTACCAGTTCCAAATTGTAGTGCTGTTTACCATTGGAGAAACCCATTTGCACATGCTGAGAAATAAAAGCCAACGCCCCCTTGCAGACTGAACTCATAAAACGCAGGCCCGTGGGAACAGGCCCACCCTTCCCAAGCAGAGATAGACAGAGATGCTGGCCCAGACACACAGAGTGTGGAAACTTCCACTGGCCTGCGTTTGACCTCCCTACCTCTGAGTTCTGCATCTTAAAGAGACCCAGCAGATTCAAAAGCAAGCTGGCTGGTTAGTCCAGAGCTGTCTGGTGACTTTGAGCTGTTGTTCCATATAGAGGGAAGCTTCTCCATCTTATTCCATATCTAAGATGCCTTAAAAATTGGGAAAGTGTCAAATTGTCCCTTAAATTCAGAAGACTGAAGTTGTTTTTATTTTACTTCTGAAAAAAATAACTTCTATGCAGGGACTATTAGCCAGGTACTATGTGGCATATTGGGAAATGTGAGGAGACAGGATCCGGTCATTAGCCTCCCTGCCGTGGGCAAGTTGCCTGCCTGTCTAGGCCCCCTTTGTTGACCACTTAACTGGAGCTCTGGTGGTATAGTGGGTAAGACATTTGGATGTTAACCAGAAGGTCAGCAGTTCAAACTCACCAGCTGCTCTGTGGGAGGAAGATAAGGCAAACTACTTCTGAGAAGATTTATAGCTTTGGAAACTTAATGGGGGTACTATGAGTTGGAATCAATTCAATGGCATTGGGTTGGTTTTGGTTTGATTCTTAGGAGAATTGTTGGGTTCAAGGTCTAAACATCCAGTTACTTCAAGAGTGGACCTCTAGAATGGTTGAAAACAGGCAAGTGCAGATAATTTTATCAAAGCAGACCCACATCAGGATCTTTTATGAGAAGAAACATTTTGGGGAGACATGAAAACAGGCAGAAGGGCAACATGATCACTCACAACCTGTCTGTCAGATTCCTGGGTTGGAGGAGGTATCATGGTTTGAGCTTATGTGGATGGCGAGCTGGCCTTATTCCTTCATCCAGACATTCATAGCTGTACATCTCCCACCCCTTAGAGGCAGTAGGAGGACTAGATCACTCACAGTGGGAGCACTCACTTATCATTGTGAAGTGCCTCATTTCTGGTGTCTTACTACGTGTTCCTCATTCTTTATAAGACTTCAATTCCACAGTTGTCCTCATCAGGGACTTACTGTCCCCATTCCTAGCCTAGTTATAAACTTTGTGGTCTGTGGCCTGCAGAACTGTGTAAATTGATGACCTCTATAGCACAGCCATCACATGGATGCTATCTTGTGACTGGTACTACAGCTGCCCAAGAGAAGGAGGAGGCCCAACCTGGCATTGCCTTCAGGGATGGAGCTGTCTGACTGAAGAAACAACACAGTCATTACTGTTTTTATTGTTAGGTTCAATGGGGTTGGTTCTGACTCATAGCAACCCTGTGTCCAACAGAACAAAATATTGCCTGCTCCTGTGCCATCCTCACAATCATTACTGTGTTTGAGCCCATTTTTGCAGCCACTATGTCAATATATCTCGTTAAGGGTATTCCTCTTTTTCACCGACGCTCTACTTTACCAAGCATGATGTCTTCCCCAGGAACCAGTCCCTCCTGATAACATGTCTAAAGTACTAGAAACAAAGTCTCTCCATTCTTGTTTCTAAGGAGTATCACAGCTATACTTCTTCCAAGACAGATTTGTTCAGTCTTCTGGCAGTCCATGCCAATATTCTTCACCAACACCATAATTCAAAGGTATCAATAATTTTCTAGTCTTCCTTATTCATTGCCCAGCTTTCTCATACTTATGAGGTTATTGAAAACACCATGACTTGAGTCAGGTGCACCTTAGCCTTCAAAGTAACGTCTTTGCTCTTTACCACTTTAAAGGGGTCTTTTGCAGCACTTCTGCTTTCATAGGTATTTATTGTGGATCCAACTAAATTGAAATCCTTGGCAACTTCAATGTTTTCTCCATTTATCAAGATGTTGCTTATTGGTCCAGTTGTGAGGATTTTTTTATTTTCTTTATGTTGAGGTGTAATCCATACTGAAAGTTGTAGTCTTTGATTTCATCAGTAAGTACTTCAAGTCCTCTTTGTTTTCAGCAAGCAAGGTTTACTCCATCCATGATATTAAGGTTGATTCTACTTCGAAGAGGTAGCTCTTCCCCAAATTTTGAGTGCCTTCCATCCTGAGGGGCTCATCTTCTAGCACAGTATCAGACAAAGTCCCACTGGTATTCATAAGGTTTCTAGTGGCCAAGTTTTTCAGAAGTAGCCTGCCACATCCTTCTTCCGACTCTGTCTTAGTCTGGAACCTCCACTGAAACCTGTCCACCATGGATGACCTTACTGGTATTTGAAATATCAATGACATAGCTTTCAGCATCACAGCAACTCAGAAGCCACAAACTGACAGATGAGTGGTGGTAGTCATTAATACTGTTTACTAAATAGTTGTGATTCTTTCCTGTTCTAGGCATGAAATAGGGTTACACTTCCTGCTCACTGTGCTAAGAGAGATTCAATAATAGATCTGGCCAATAAATTATGAGTAAAAGTTTTACATTACTTCCAGACCAGAGCATTTAATTTCTGAGGTAAGACCTCAGAAAACATTATTTTCTTTTGGGCACAGAACCAGCAACATTTAAGAAGGCAGCTAATTTGTCAGTCCAAGTCCTTGAACTACAATGTAAAGCAGAGCCCTACATTCACCACCCCCCCCCCATAGACCATGCCACATCCTTCTTCCTAGTCTGTCTTAGTCTGGAACCTCCACTGAAACCTGTCCACCATTGATGACTATGATAGACCATGATAAGCTGAGTCGGGGCCAACTTGATGGCAAACAACAACAATGAGCAAGAAATAAACCTTGATCATTTTAATCCACAGAGATATGGGGGTTTGTTACTGCAGCACAACCTAACCTAGCTTGGCCAGTACAGATGAAGAGAGTGTTTAGAACTTGGAGAAGCTCTGGTGGTGTTGTGGTTAAAGCATTTGGCTGATAACCAAAAGATCATTGGTTCAAACCCACCAGCTGCTCCATGAGAGAAAAAATGAGACAATTTGCTTCCCTGAAGATTTACAGGGAAATCTTATGGGGGTATCTATGAGTTATTATTAACTCAATGGCAGTGGGTATAGATCTTGGACAAGATGAGAATAATACAGGGCTGTCATGGTGACAGTCTGACTGAAATGGAATTGAAATAAATACTGAATGAAGTAAACGATGAGAAATTTATTATAAGCTGACATGGTCTAAGAGCAGTTCCAAGAGTTTAAGTAGGATTTAAAGTAGGTTAATGGAAGTGGAAGGAAATGCCCACCTCTCCCATTTCTCCCTAAACATTGGATACCAATTTCAGCCAAAATCACACATCTAACATTTCATTAGTTAGGAAAACATCAGCCTTCAATTGCACCCTTTAAGGCCCCCACCTTACCCTAACTGTCTCCAAACACACACCCTCAATCCTCTATTTCTTTCTATCTTTGCCCACCCTTACTTCCAGTCTGAGAAAATATAATGCCCACCTCCTGTCCAAATCCAGTCCACCCCACCAATACTCAGTGACTTTATTCCTTCAAAGATTCAGCCTTCCTCTCCTGTATGTTTATACCTGTCTCCCCATAGTCCCTTACCAACAGCTTGCAAATGTCCTCAAATACCCCTCTATCAGAAATAAAAGTCATCTCTTAACCTCAAACCTACCACTTTAGTACGGCCTAAATGATTCAGTAATATACCAATTATACACTTTCTTATTGCTTTAGAATCTACTATGAGCATCTCCTTATAAAATAAAATTCCAGGTTTAGGGATCAGCTGCTATGAAAGTAATTCAAGGCACATTTAGTCCAGACTTCATATCTCATCCATGGCCAATGTTCGCCTTCTCACAACAATATATCTGGGGAAATCAATATTCTATGAAATAAGGATTTCAAGGGGAAAGTTCATGTTGGCTGCCCACATGTGAGTAATTAGGCATGCTGCAGTGACAACAGACCTGATTTACTACTAAATGTTCCTGCCATTACGGTAAAATTATTTGGCTCATTAAATAATCTGTCTGCCAAGTGCTGGTCCACACGAGCACACCCTCCAGAATGACAGTGGGTGCCAGGGCCTTGGGTAGAAGTCAGGAGTTCTGGGTTCCCAGCTATTGACTGACTAGCTGTGAGACCTTGGACCAGTCACATTTCTTCCTCAGGCTTCACTTTGCAGCCTACCCACCTCCACCCTAAACCAAGGGAGTGTGAACAGTCTTTCGAATCATTCTTCTCTGCACTAAATTATAGAGTGGGAAAGAATGAAGAAAAGATTGAAATGTGCACCAATTTGTTCCAGATAAGTAGGAAAAATTCTCTTTCCTCCGGTGACAAGTGTGTGCACAAGGAAAGAATGATGTGGACTAGTGCATGGTTAGCATCTCTTAACAAGAAGGAAGTAGGGAAAGAACACAGCCCTCTCTTACTCCAAGTATACCCCTAATCAGCTGTGTGACTTTGAATGAATTATTTAACCACTCGGAGCTGCTCTTTGACCATTTTTTTTCCTGAGTATTTTTCTCATGACAACTTACATGTTTGTTTGTTTGTTTGTTTGTTTTTTGTTTAATTGTACTTTGGGTGAAAGTTTACAGAGAAAGTTCATTTTCCATGCAGCAGTTCATACACATTTTGTTTCATGACATTGACTGCAATTGCCAACAAAGTAACAGCTCTCTTCCCACTTCCTCCCCATAGTTACCTCTTCCCCATGTCCTTCCTTCCCATACATTCCCACTCCCTGAACTATCTCCCTGTGCAAGCACTGCCTTTCTGTTTTCCCATGATTGATTCTCCAAGGAGTGTATCTACCTGATGTAAATGTTCACCCCATATGCCTGTCTATTGTTTGGCTGGAAGCCACAGGAATAAATTCAGTTCCAGACCTAAAGGGTAACTAGAGGCCATAGCCTCAGGGGTCTCACCAAGCTCTATCAGACTGGCAAACCTGGTCTTCATTATTTTTATTATTATTTTGAGTTTTGTTCCACATTGTTCTCCTACTCTATCCAGGATCTCCTGCACTGATCCCCTTCTGAGTGGTTGACAGTGGTAGCCAGACACCATCTAGTTCTTCTGGTCTCATGGTCATATCGGCTGAGAATCACATGGTCTACTAGTCCCTTAGACTAATTGTTTCCATGTGTCTTTGATTCTCTTCATTCTTCTTTGTTCTGAATGAGGAGAGACCCATCATTGCATCTAGATGGCTGCTTGCAAGCTTTTAAGACCCAGTTGCTACTCACCAAAGTAGGATATATAGCAATGTTTTTGTGTAGTATGTTATGGCAATTGAGCTTGATTATCCTGAAACCATGGTCCCAAGCCCAAAGGTCCAACTATTCACTCTATCTAGGTAGCTGTCTGTGGCCAAGAAGCTACCACAATCTTGCACATTGTCAGCTCAACTATACACCCTGACATTCTTACAGCACATACAAATACACATGTAGAAATATTGTCTGCCAACCCTATACATGGCCATAGGCACGCTTCCCCTGCCTAGACATACCTGATCATTCAGCCTGCCCACCCTTCTATCCACCTGTAGATCAACGCTTGTCATCACTGACAACACTGTACTGTACATGCAAAAGTGTTCATCTTTGTTGCATGATAACTCACATATTCTTTAAGACCCAGGCTACAGATTCCTCAAATCCTCCCTCCACATTCACCTTGAAATGAAGCTCTTCTTGAATCATACGGTTGATGTGTAAGCCAAATGGTGATTTCAAGCACAATGACAGAGTATCTTCACCCCCATCTCTCAAAGCATTTTGCCTGCAACACTCTACCCTAATACCACCCATGCCCAAATGTACCCAAGTACAAGAATCTGACCATGACATCAGAGTAGGCGAGCACTTAGATAATTCTTAAATTACAGCCCCTGAGTCTACCATATTGGGGCAGGAAATACATTGTTAACTTGGAATTATACAATTCTTAAAAATCAAAGTGATCCCTTACTTTTACATAACATTTTGAATTCCTCTAATGGGGTGACTTCCATCATTTTATTTGATTGTCACAGTACACTTGTTCTCAGCTCTCCCATGTGGGACTTTTGGGACCACATGCCTTTGGCAGTATATGGCAAAAGGAGCACCATTTGACCCCAAGTCTGTGGAACAAGGGCAAGGGGGCAGTTTAAAGAATTTGATGTTATAAGTAATGTTTCCTTGTTTGCATATTCAACCAACACAGATAAATTATGAAATGTATAGTGTTTCCCTTCACTAGAATAGAAACAACATGAGATAAGGTCTCTTTTTATTGTTGTTGTTCAACGTAGAGTCCCAAGCCTACAGCAGAGCCATGCACATAATAAGCATTCAGTAAAATTTTGCTAAACGAAACTATGGGGAGGAAGAGGAAAGAGAGCTGTTGCAGTGGGAAACTGCAGTAAATGTCATGAGACAAAGTGTATACTGAACCGCTGCATGGAAAATGAATTTGCTCTGTAAACTTTCACCCAAATCACAATAAAATTTTTTTTAAAAATTAAATAATAAAAAGTTAGTCCAAAAAAAAGAGAGAAAACTTTGCTGAATGAATAGAATGCACATTGTAAATGATTTTTTTAAAAAGCTTATTTTACATTCAACATTGAGTGTACATTTAGTTTCATTCCCCATTTACCATGTCCAACCCTCACCCAGTCTCCTTCCCTCCCTACTCAGTAACCTTCCCCCTGTGCCTCTCATATTTATGCACTTCTGTTTGTCCTGCATTTCCTCAATTTGAATGTTGGTCCTCTGGTGCCCCGTAGTCTGTTGCTCTAAGGGATGTATTACCATAGAGTATGTGGGTATGTCATACTGGGTTGAGTGGTCTGCGTGTACATCTTGTTAACTATTGGGCTATGAGCCAGCCCCTGGTGTGCATTTTATTCCAGGAATAAAATATGGAATGTTTTCCAGGGCATAGTATTGGAGGTCTCACCAGATTTCATCTGACCAGTAATTCTGGTCATTATTGAGTTTTTGGATTTTCTTCCACGTTTTCCCTCCCACTCTATCCAGGATCTCCAGATTTGATCCTTTCCTGAGTGGTTGGCATTGGTAGCCAGGCACCATCTAGTTCTGGTCTCGAGGTCCATCATGTCCTACGGCTGATTGCTTTCAGATGCACTTTTTTTTTTTTTTTTTGGCATTCTTGTTCGTTTCCAATGCTAGGAGACCATTAGCTGCATCTTAGATGGCCGCTTGAAAGCTTTTAAGACCCCAGTTGCTATTCACCAATATAGGATGTGGAGCAAGGCTTTTATGTATTTTGTTGTGCCAGTTGAGTCTGGGGTCCCCCAGTACTATGGTCCTGAGATGGCAGATCTATTGGATCTCTCTCCCATAGTGTCTGGTTGTCTATGAGGTGTCTGTCTTCTGTTGTTTCTGTAAGGACTGCAGGTATTTTGTATCACTGGTGGCTGTGCAAGATTAGCCTCAGCTGAATCTATCCTTGATCTAGAATATACTCCTGTTCATGGACCCCCATCTGATCCTCTCAGGTGTTTATGTGTTTGGTGTTAATGGCAATGCAGTATTGTGGACACACTGGTTGGTATTAGCATCTGTCGTCTATCTCTTATGTGCACAATTCGATGTCCTCCCATTTCCTAATGTTATCATGGTGGTCACAGATCCTTCTCATGTATCCCTCCCCCTACCCACATCAGCATGTGGGCCCCAACTAGCCTGAAATTAATCCCTCCTCTTCCCTCCCCATCCTGATAACCTACAAAGTGAGTTCCCTTTCCCAAGCAAACCCTTCTTTGTCTTTTTACAGTAATGGGCTCATACAGTACTTGTCTTCACTTTCAGAGATCATTTCTATAGTTAGTAAATGAATTATTTTTAAGCTAAAAGTTGACACTAGGGAAAACAATGTATCTTCAGAGGAACGCCACTTTGGGCTTTAACCCAAGATTCCTTGAAGTTTATCAGTTCATCCCCTCATGCTTTTGGGGCACTTTCTGGAGACTGCTGTCAGGAAGTTAGGATCTCATGACCCCATTTTACAGAGGAGGAGACTGGAGCTCTAGGTGAATATAAGACATACTCAAGGATACACAACCCATAGGAATGGAGGTCAGGACTAGAACACATGTCTATGTGACATTTATTTCATAAATTCAATGTGCTGAGTATTGAGTTAGTTACATATTTAAACATGATAGAGCCAAAAGGGGTGCGTGTTTCCAGTGGCTTTATTCCTAACAGCCCTGCTTTTTATCTTTTGAAAGCTATCCACACCCTGGCTGTGCCTGGGGGTTCCTCCCCTCGAAGAACTATACCACAAAGCCCTCCACTTTTCCTTTAGGCCCTGAGAAGTATTCCGGCTTCCTCAGTGTCAAGGATTTACTGGTAATTGCTATGGGGCTACAGAGGAGAATGTGAAAAATAACAAACAAGGAATGGTTATAAAAGTCTACAAAATAGGACTATGTTTTTGCAGTTATGGTCCTGATCTGTAGTTCCTGCCTCCTTGCTGGGTGTTACACAGAAGTCTTCAGAATCCTCCATGCAGAGCCCTTTCCACGACTCCACACAATGGGGCCCAAACCTTCAGAGTCCATATTTTTCAGCATGGGAGCCAAAATCACTTCTCTCTGCCACAATCCTCTTCCTACCAAAGCCATGTTAACCTGCCTCATTATTTGAAGAGTCATCAAAAATCAGGAAAAAAAAAACAACTAATTTTGAGACAACAGGAATATTTCTTCATTGGGAAGAATGTGCTATGAGTCTGTGGGGTTGGCCGAACATCATCTGATAGCTACAATTATGTCTGTAGGATCCTCCAGGGGTGATGGTTCACAACCCTGGCTGCATATCAGAATCACATAGGGAGCTTTGAAAACATACAGTGCATAGACCCCACCCTGGAGCAATTAAATCAAAATCTCAGAGATAGGGTCCAGATTTGGATTTTTAAAGCTCCTCTATGATTCTAATAGGAGCTCTGGTAGCATAGTGCCTAAGGCACTTGACTGCTAACCAGAAACCACCAGCCACTCCTTTGAAGGAAGATTGGGCAATCTACTTTCTGTAGTGATACCACCTCGAAAACCCAAGGAAGGGTCGTTATGAGTCGGGTCCGACTCGACGGCACATAACAACATGATTCTAATATGCAGCCAGGACTGAGAACTACTGCTAGGATACACTTGCTTCCTTTCCTTTGGTCATCTGAAACTTTGTGGTTGGGCTAGTCATTAAAGCTATTAGGGGTTTGTTGGCACCTGTGCACTTAGACTGGTTTCACTGAGCTAGCCAAGGTAATTCCCAAAATAGTCTAAGCAAGTTTCAAGGGTTCAAGCCTCAGATCCTATATTCTCTCCTAAAAATATATGATCAGTTACCCCCAGTTCATTGCCAAGTAAATGTCCCACTAACCCTGGGAAAATCTGCAACATGACCAGTGACATCTTAGGTTAATTTCCTTAGTTGAAGCCTCCAGGTTCCTTCATCTACCATCAGGATCATTGACTCCTGGCCTCAACAACATTTTCAAATTTTTCTGCTGCTATACCCCTCAACAAACACCACTCCTGGTAGTTAATCTCATCATTGACCCCACTCTGAACAACCATATTACTCTGCACATTTCCTCCTGCAATTCACCTATCTGGGCCGACCAGGAATACCCTTCTTCCCTATTCATCTGTCTGTATGTTCTTTAACTTCTAACTCAAAACACCGCTTTGATGTACGGCTTTCTCTATCTGTCCATGCCAATTCTCAGAAGCTGCTGCTTCTTCTGACTTCATTGTTCATCATATGGATCATTTATTTGGACACGACAGATACACAGAATGGGCAAGTGTGTATGCTTTTCTTACTGGGCTGTAGCACCTACATATGGTGGAAACCAAGATTTCTTGGTTGTGCAATCTTACATAAAATAATGAGAACCTGGACTCCCTTGAATATTCTGAGGGGTTTTTGAAGAAAATTCTATAAAGATGTGAATATAATGAATTATTTGATCTTTAGAATGATGCTGTAAAGTAGATATCATGGTCTTTTCCTCCATATCATCAGTCCAAAAACACTTAAAGAGAAAACAGTCCATCTTTACCCCAAAAAAACACCAAGATGGACAGAAAAATAAGAATGTGAAAACTGAGACTCAAAATCATTCAATCTTTTAATAATAGACCCAGACCTAAATTTTAGCATCTAAATCTCTAGGTCAATGTGCTTTCAATAGAGTAGCTTTCCTACTTTAGCATGCATCAAAGTTACCAGTAGGGTGTGTTAAGATACACATAAAAAGTGCCTGATAATGGCACTTTTGACAAGTTTTCAGGTGATGCTGATGGTACTAATCCGGAGATCAAACTTTTGAGTACAAAGAAGCTCTAGTGGTGCAGTTTCTAAGGCATTTGACTGCTAACCAGAAGACTGGTGGTTCAAACCCACCAGCCACTCCACAGATGGAAGACAGGCCAGTCTAGTTCCATAAGGATTTATTGCCTTGGAAAACCAATGGGTCTCACTATGAGTCAGAATGGACTCAATGGCAGTGGGTTGGTTTGTTTGTTCTAATGCAAACTGTTTTCTAAAAGAAAAGAGAAATAGGGATTCTGGGCCTACTAGAAGATATGTTAGAAAAGCAAACCAAATGTCATATGGAAATAATAAAAATAATAAATAACTGAACCTATTTATTTCAACAAATGCTTGTCTACAAGAGTAATTTGTTATAAATTACAAATAAAAACCCAAAGTTGTAATAGAAAAATCATTCCTATAATTCAGGCCAAAATATCAATATGTTCAAAGACGTTGAAATAAATTCATCCCGATAGAGTATAATGGCTTAGAAACAATCCAATGGAATGATTAAAATGGCAGGGAGAGAATGGAAGCCAGGCCACCCCAGTTCTTTGTGAATTCCCTTACATGGAAGGAGGGTTGGCAGCAAATCGACCCATCCCTCCATCAATCTGTCTATCATTTAATCACTGGGTCTTCATTGTGTATCAACTTTATGCCATAAACTTTGCTGGCCAATGAGTGGAATATGAAAGCTGCTGAATAGAGAGTCCCCACTCAAAGAAATACATCATCTAGTTTTAAAGACAAACCCTGCAACTGAGAAAATTTGGTGAATAATGTTGAAATTATGTTAAACATTAGCAGTATTACTGTTACAGAAAGTAAAAATGAAGAAAACAAAGACTGGGGTGAGCCAGAGTAGAGGAGGAAAAAAAAAGTCTTCACTGACTATAACTTAGGGCTTGGTACATGCCAGAGTTTTGATGAATGAATGAGTGAACAAAGTTCATCTAAGAAGTTCAACTAATTAGGTAAGTGGGCAGGAATTGAGTAAGGCTTATGAGTAAATTGAGAGGTAGGAATCCACACACCTGAGGCATGTGTGTGTGTGTTGGAGGGGAGCTGGTGTAAGGGAAAGGAACATGGAGAAGCAGCAAAGAAGTTTGCTTGACCACATGGAAGGGAAGATGATAGGGGTGGGTGGTAGTAGATTGGAGCCACAATGTCCCATGGGTCCTCAGGGCTCTTCCTATAGGCAGATCAGCCATTGCAGACACTTGTGAGGGGAGTTAAAGTTGAAGGCAATACCATCTCACAAATACCTTCCCACCCACACTCAAGAGAGAAGGCTGGGGGATAGCTGTGTTCACTGCACCAGACACAACAGACTGACATGGCCTGCCTCTGCCCTTAGCACAGGCCCTCTCTGACCATTTCTGAGGTCTAAAGTAAGAGTACATATGGAGGTCCACATGTGCCATATGGTTAAATATGCAAAAGTTAAAAATCAAGATAACAAATAGCAATTTGTTACCAACCCTCCTTTGTTGACAAATATACCGTCATATTGACCTAGAAAACCAGGTTTAAATTTAGAATTCTCAGTTTTCTGTACCCAAACCTGGAGACATGGGTAATGTAGGTCCCAGCCCCTGGCTGGCTCTCACCCCTGGCTCCATTCCCCATTGTAAAGGCAATATCTATGTGAACATCTCAGACCATGTGATGTGTCCAACCTCTTCACAGATGCCTGCCACCACTTGGCTATCAAGTCTTGGGATGTACACAGAAGCAGAGTGGTCTGTCATCAAAAGGATGGACCAAAGAGGAGGCCTGCATGGGCCTTGGGGCTATTTGAGCTTGGGACCTTTACAGATCCCAGTTACCCATGGTGAAATCTAGAAGAGGGCCATGGATTCCAGGTTAGCAGGACTTCTGGCCCATGCACCCCTTATTCTGTGGACTCCTTGCCATGTGGCATGCATGGCTGAAGAAGGACCAGAGTGGAGAGCCTGGGTCAGGGACCTCTTTTGCCAGGGTCTAAAAGGAGGTTTAGGCCTGGACCCTCTGTGAATCTGGATTCTGTTTTCACACCTCGTTGCCATCCCCATCACCCACCCACCCACCTCCCATCATTCTCTCCATGTGAGACATTTCTCCCTCCGGCTGGGGAGGGAAGAGTCACTGAATCAAAATGCCAGTCTGGGCTTTCAGATCTATCCTTTGATAGAGGATTCAGTCTACAGGGAACCAAGCCAAACAAAGCATCTTGTATGGGTTTCACTTGAAGAGATTGTAGCCCATCCTTCACCTGCTACCCTCCCCACACAGCTGGGCACCTGCAGACCTGGCTCTTCGGAAGCCCATCTCATCACTTCCTTTTTTAATCTCCACGTTAGCACTTGTGCCCTCCTTCAAGCACGCTGAGGTGATTTTAAAGAACACCTCATTTTGCTTTCATTTTGCTCTGGCCTGGCCTTCCCATAAATCATGGCTGAGGAAGAATTTGAGAGGACTAAGCTAATCAAGACTTCAATCTTGAGAAATGTTTAAATATAAATCAAAATAGTTGAAGGCTCTCCAGATCCTCAATTTTCTTTGAAAGCCTAGTTTGTCTTGTTTTCTTTCTTCCTCCCCCTCCCCCTCTTTTTTTTTCTGATAGGCCATGTTGAGCTCTGAATTTCAAACTTGTGCCCCTAGAAATATTTCTAAATAGTTTTAGATATTTTCTTTGAGGCAGTGCACCCAGCAGTACAAAAGGGTTATTACTGTTGCCTTGGAGTTAGAGGGACAATCTACAGTATCTTGCTGGAACTGAGGGATTTCAGGTTTCAGAAATTTGATCCTAAACAGGCATAAACAGTGATGGCAGACTAAAGAAGTAAAAGTGAAATTAGCAGGAACCATAACTTGGATCACCCCTCCTGTTTTCAATACCTATGACTATGTAACAAACCATCCAAATCGAATGATATAAAACAGGAAGTCGTTTCTTATCTCTCATGGTTCTGGGACCTGACTAACTGTTCTGACTTGAGGTCTTCCATGTGGTTATAGTCAGAAGGTGGCTAGAGCAGAGATCATCTCAAAGTCTTCCTCACACATCTGACACCTGAGCTGAGAAGACTTCAACAACTAGGACTAGAACATCTGAGATGCCTAGGCATCATATCATCATATGGGTAAGGTAAAGCTTTTGAGAACTCCATTTGCTGATGTGGCGCCACTCAAATTGAGGAGAAACAGCAGCAAATATCCATTAATAATCAGAACATGGAATGTACGAAGTATGAATCTAGGAAGATTGGAAGTTGTCAAAAATGAAATGGA
>NW_006921700.1:7844180-7849623 GCF_000298275.1 Orycteropus afer afer | reverse complement strand
TATGCATGTGAGAGCTGGACAATTAATAAGGAAGACTGAAGAAGAGTTGATGCTTTTGAGTTGTGGTGCTGGCAAAGAATGCTGAAGGTACCATGGACTACCAAAAGAACTAACAGATCTGCCCTGGAGGAAGTACAGCTGAGATGCTCCTTGGAAGCAAGGATGGCCAGACTTTGTCTCACCTTCTTTGGTCTTGTTGTCAGAGGGGACCATTCCCTGGAGAAGGAAATCGTGCTTGGTAAGGTGGAGGGTCGACAAAGGAGGGGAAGACCTTCAACAAGATGGATTGACACGGTGGCTGCGACAATGGGCTCAAGTACAGCAAGGATCGTGGAGCTGGCGCGGGATCGGGCAGTGTTTTGTTCTGCTGTGCATGGGGTCGCTATGAGTCAGAAACAACTCTACGGCACCTAACAACAACAACAGACATCTCCCTCCTTCTGTGTGTGGTGTCTCCACATAGTCTCTCCAGCATGGTGGCTCTAAGTACCTATACTTCTTGCATGGTGACTTGGGGCTCTAATGGCATATATCCAAAGCTACAGAGAGCCAGGCAGCTCTATTGCCTTTTGTGGCCTAACTTCACAAGTCATGCAGTGTCATTTCTATAATTCTCTGTTTGTAAGAAGGGAGTCACTAGGGCTAGGCCTAATCAACAGGAGAGAATTAGACTCTGCCTTTTCATGGGAGGAATATCAAATAATTTGCAAATATGTTTTAAAACCACCACATTTCCCATAGTAGATTCTCTACAACGTGTAATTAATGACTTGGGCCCCTTTCCACAACTCTTACAACCCAGAAGCCTTAGACTCTAAAGCTGCTAAATCCAAATGTCCATCTGTTAACACCACAGTTCCTACGTTAAAATGCTAGACAGAGTAGTGCTGTTGTTAGTTGCTTTCAAGTCAATTCCAACTCATGACAACCCTATGTGTGCAGAATAGAATGGCCCCATAGGGTTTTCAAGGCTGTGCCCTTTAGGAAGCAGATCACAGACTTGTTTTCCAATGTACTTCATGGTGGCTTTGAACCACCAAACTTTCAGCTACTAGTAGTCATGGTTTGAGCCACCTAGGGAGTCAGGTCAGAATAATATTCAGGACTCTTTTATATTCTCTCTTAAAATAAAAGGTGTATGCTGTTGGGGGCGGGGGTTGTTGAGGAATTATGATTCCAGTGCTTCAAATTACAGGAACATTTACGTGGTGAGGGTCATCCTTAGTCAGTGCACGCATATCAGATGCTCCCAGTATGCATCCAACTCCATGGATAAAATAAAGAAAGGAGAAAACTAACTCTTCCTTCCAACACTCTGCACTCTGGAGGAGGAGAAAATTCCTGAAACATTTAATGAAGTGCACTGTGTTAGGCTGGGTTCTCTAGAAAAGCAAAACCAGTAAAACTTTAGGGAGAGAGAGAGAGAGATTTATCTTAGGAAAATGGCTCACACACTTATAGAAGTTCTTGGATCAAATGTCAAGCTGGAGGCTTTTCCCGACTCACTCGGCTGCAAGGACTGACGAGATCAAGGCTGGCAGGCAGTACCGGTTGTTGACTCCAACAAAGGACGAATCCAAGATCTCCAGGCCGAATGGTGGATTGTTCACTCACAGACAGTTGTAGGCAGCACAACAGGATCCTGATCCACAGAAGAGCATCTCTTTTCCCAGGATGTCTATAAATATACTGGAAGCAGGCCACACCCTTAGGGAAACTCCCTTTCAATGGATTGGCTGCTCAAAACATATACATGTGATCCCATCATGGAAGTAACCCACATCACAATTGCTTAAACCACACAGAATTGTGGTATAGCCAAGTTGACACACAGCTCCAACTATCACATGCACAAAGTTCAGAAAAATGATAAATTTGCTTTTTGAGAGTGACCAGGAAAGGTTTCATGAAGGATGTGGAACTTAAAGGACTCCCTTCTGATATTGTCTCATTAAGATCCCCAATTGCCTGAAAATGGCAGTTTGTGTCCATTTTTCATGATTAACTCCCTCCATTCCAAGACCTAGAGGTCCCTTTAGCTCCATGGGTAAAACATCTGATTCTATCCCACAAACAAAAAATGCTCCTCCCCTCCCCTGAGCCATATCATTTCCCTCTTTTTGCTGTTATTCATTCAAATCCTGTCCTGTCTTTGAGTCTACTTCATCCAAAACCCTTTCACTGTCTATCCCCAATCAATCATTGCCTTTCCACCACACTCTTAGGACTTGGAGTTTCTACTACACTCATGTGTTCCCATTTGTTATTTCAAACTTGTTTTTCCACCACTAGATTGGGTTTGGAGTCCCTGAGTGGTACAAATGATTCATGTTCTCAGCTGCTAACTGACAGTTTGGAGGTTCAAGGCCACCTGAGGCATCTCAGAAGAAAGTCCTGGTGATCTAATTCTGAAAAGTCAGCCATTGAAAACCCCACAGAGCACAATTCTACTCTAACATACATGGGATCACCATGAGTTATAGTTGTCTCAACAGCAGCAACTGATGATTTAGATTGAGGTTACTGCAGACCATAAACCACACATTTTGTTTGCCCTAATGGCCAACAGTCTTAAGACTGAGTCAAAGCATGCAGTAACTATTCCATATATATTTTGGGGAGTTGATGCTTTTGACTTGTGGTGTTGGAGAAGAATGCTAGAGTACCATTCTGCTAAAAGGACTAACAAATTTGTCCTGGAGGAAGTGCAGCCAGAATGCTCCTTGGAAGCAAGAATGGCCAGACTTTGCCTCACCTATTTTGGTCATGTTGTCAGAAGAAACCATTTGCTGGAGAAGGATATCATGCTTGGTAAAGTGGAGTGTCAATGAGGAAGGGAGAGGCCCTCAATGAGATGGACTGACACAATGGCTACAATGATGCGCTCAGGTATAACAAGGATCATGAGGCTGGCACAGGACTGGGGAGTGTTCTGCTGTGCATAGGGTGGCTATGAGTCAGAGACAACTTGACACTATCTAACAACAACAATAACAAATGACTAATGGTGTGCATGCAGTGGTTTTCAAACCATGTTCCTCTAGGGGTTCCCTCAGAGGTCACTATACAGGAAGAGCCAGGAGGAAAGTAGTATAGGGCACTAGAACTCTGTGCCAGCTTCAGCTGAAGGAGTGCATCTTTGACTGGCTTTCCATACTGGGATTTCTCATAGAATCTCATGGAAGGAGGGACTCTATAGTCAGCCAAAGATTCAAAACCACTGTTTTATTTGTATGTTATGTAAGAATCTCCAAGTATATAGTAGACTTGACAAGGGACAAGGTTGTGGTGACTTCTTGGCCAGAGTCAGCTACCCAGAAGGTGCAAGTAGTTGGACCTATGGGCTCGGAACCACTGTTGCAGGGGACATCAAGCTCAATTGGCATAACATACTACACAAAAACATTGTTCCACAACCTACTGTGGTGAATAGTGACTGGGATCTTAAAATTTCCAAGTGGTCATCCAGATGCAATGATAGGTCTCTCCTCATCCAGAGCAAAGAAGAATGAAGAAAAGCAAAGACACAAGGAAACAATTAGTCCAAGGGACTGGTACACCATGCAATCCTCAGCTTATATGACCAGGAGACCAGAAGAAATAAATGGTGCCTGGCTACCACTGTCAACCATTCAAAGAAGTATCTGTGTAGGAGATCCTGGGTAGAGTGGGAGAACAATGTGGAACAAAACCCAAAATCATTTAAAAAAATAAATAAATAAAACAGATTACTGGTCTTATAGAGCCTGGTGAAATCCCTGAGACTATGGCCTCTAGCTGCCCTTCAGGTCTGGAATTGAACCCACTCCTGTAGCTTCCAGCCAAATAATGACAGGCATATGGAATGAATATTTACATCAGGTAGATACACTCCTTGGAGAATCAATCATGGGAGAACAGAAGGGCAGTGTATGCACAGGGAAACAGCTCTAGGGGCAGGAGTGCATGGGAGGAAAGGACACAGGGAAGAAGTAACTATGAGGAGGAAGTGGGAAGACAGCTGTTACATTGTGAGAAATTGCAGTTAACATCATGAGACAAAACATGTATGAACTGCTGTATGTAAAATGAATTTGCTCTGTACACTTTCACCCAGATCATAATAAATTAAAAAAAAAAACAAACACTGTTTTAATTCAACAGTGTTGAATTATCATCTCACTGCCATCGAGTCAGATCCAACTCATACCAACCCCTCCTTGGGTTTCCAAGGCAGTATCACTACGGAAGAAGATACCTTAGGCACCACACCACCAGAGCTCCCAGTCTTGAATTAGAAACTAGAATGGTGGCTCATTGAGTCTAACTCCTCACCTATCAAATAGGAATAATAGCTGATCCTGTCCTATTTTTCTCATGGGGAATCTATCAGTTAACTCGTGCTATATAATAAACCACCCCCAAACTCTGAGGCTTGAAATAATAAGATTTATTTAGCTCATGACCTGATGGTTGTCTGGGAGCTGGCTGGTCTAGGGTGGCTTCACTGATGTGTCTGGAGGCAGATGGAGGGTCAGCACCCAGTTGAGATTGCTCACCTGTCTGGGGTCGTGGCTGGGGAGAACTAGCTGACTCAACTCTGCTCCATGTGGTCTGTCATCTTCCAGCTGGCTGGCCACAATGTATTCACATGGTAGTCACAGGGGCCCAATAGAGAGAGCTTTGTGAAACCTAGACTCTGAATGATCACAACAACGCTTCTGCCATATTCTCTTGATCTAAGCAAATCACAAGACCAGTCCAGATCCAAGGGATGGAGAAATAGATTCCAACACTGGATGGGAGGAGCTAAAGTCTTCCTGATAAGGAAAGGAGAGAGAATTGCTATATACCACAGAGAGGCTTTGAAGATTAAAGGAGACCATGGATGTAGGGGTCTTTGGAAAATATACAGCTTTATGCAAGGGATCAATATGATCATGGGAGTTGTTTTTTGTTGTTGTTGTTGTTGTTTGTTTTTTTTCATCCATGTTGTTGTTGTTATGTGCCATCGAGTCTGCCCCAACTCATAGTGACCCCTCCTTGGGTTTCCTAGGTGGTATCACTATGGACATCCATAGGATTGGGAATGATGGTGATGCTCTAAGACACATTCAGATGTTCACATTAATAGGGCTGCATATGGAAAAAGTAACTTGCTTCCACTTTCTTTAATTTTTTTTTCAATTATTATAGCTATTCTCAAATGCTTGAAAATTATGTTCTCTTCTAAAAAATAGGAAAATCTGCTCTTAGATATGCCATTGACATGCCTCCCTAAGTTTTCATATTAACAGCATTGGATGGTGTGATAGTTGGAATTGTGTGCCAACTTGGCTGGACAACAATTCTGTGTGGTTTAAGCTGTTGTGATGTGGTTATTCCCATGATGGGATCAGATGATTATGTTTTGAGCAGGCAATCTGTTGAAAGGGAGTTTCCCTAGGGGTATGGCCTGCTTCCA
>NW_006921700.1:7808821-7843795 GCF_000298275.1 Orycteropus afer afer | reverse complement strand
GTTTTGTTTCTCTAGAGAACCCAGTCTAACACAGATGAGAAGATGGTTCACTCATTCATTCACTAGACATGGACCAGGCACAAGCACGCAAGCTCAGCACCAGGCTCACAAAGACACTGCAATGACAAATAGGACCTCATCCTTGCCTTCTATTTGCTTCTAGACTAAGGAAGGACACACAGTGCAAAGTACTGAAGGTACAAACAGAGACCTATAGGAGCAGCAAGAGACTTGGAAGAGTCTTTGAAGCAGAAGTAAACTGAGTGGTGAAGAAATAGAAGGACTATGTACCAGGTGGAGTCCCTGGGGAAGGTCTGCCAGGCAGAGGAAATGACAAGTACAAAACCATGGAGTGTGAAAGGGAATGGAGTGTTTACAGAGCCTTGAGGTTTGCCTTGAGACCGCAGAATGGGGTGTGTAGGAGGCTGGGATATTGAAGTTAATAGAATATAGAGAGGCCAGAATACATCAGTCCTTTGGCAGAGGGAGTCAACAGAGCCACAAGATCAAACTGTTGTCTAGGAAGTAATAGGCAGTGTTTCAATCATATAGGACAAGACACAGTATGAGCCAGAATATAAGCAGGGCCTGTGGGGATAAGGAAGAGGTGTTATGTTCAGGAGACCGTTCTAAGGAGTTGGAATGGGCCTGTGGTGGAAATGCCCATTAAGCAGTTAAATACAGGTCTAGATCCTCCAGGGCTTTCTTCAGTGGAGTTACCACTAACTCCATGGGGCTTTAAGTACCAAGAAGTTTATCAAAGCAACAGATTGGGAACTGCCTAGATGCCCCACAAGGAGCTGGTTAAATAGGTGAGCTGCATAATGGAGTACAATGCAGCTCTTAACCTCATGGTAACCCAAAAACCAAATCCATTGCCCCCAAATGTATTCCAACTCATATCAACCCTATAGGATGGAGTAGAACTACCTCATGGAGTTTCCAAGGCTGTAATCTTTGCGGAAGCAGACTGCCTCATCTTTCTCCCATGAAGCAGCTGGTGGGTTCAAAGCACTGACTTTTAGTGAGCACTTAACCACTGTGCCACCAGCACACTTTAAACTGATTATAGAGATTTGTATTTATTATTATAAATATCTATATAAGTGTTGTCTTAGTTATCTAGTTCCGAATGCCACCGTAACAGAAATACCACATACCACAAGTGGGTAGCTTAATAAATAGACATTTATTTTCTCACAGTTTAGGAGATTAGAAGTCTGAGTTCAGGGTGCCAGCTCTGGGGGAAACTCTCTGTATCCTCTCTGGGGGAAGATTCTTGTCTCAGCTTCTGTAACTGTGTTCCTCTCAGCCTCAATTGTTTAGTTATCTCCTCATGGCCTCTATCTTTCCTTACTCCTGCTTGCTAGCTTCTGTGCCTAATCTGCTTTTTTTTTTTTTAATCTCAAAAGTGATTGGCTTAAGACACACCTTACACTGATATGATCTCATAATGAAGAAAACCCTATTCCCAAATGGGATCACATCTACGTGTTGTTGTTAGGTGTTGCAAGTTGATTTTCAACTGACGTTGACTCCATGTGGCAGAGTTGAACTGCCCCATAGGACTTTCTAGGCTGTAGTCCTTCGAGGAACAAATCACCAGGTCTTTCTCCCACAGACTCACAGAGTGGGTTCAAACCACCAACTTTCTGGTTAGCAGCCAAGCACTTAACTGTTGCACCACCAGAGTTCCTATCTACATGTATGGAGTTAGGATTTATAACACATATTTTGGGGGAACACAATTCAATCCATATCAGGCATATCTCATATATTATACACATACACAAAGAAAAAAATTAGAGGATTTTACCAGACATGTATGCTGTTGGCACCCTGAGTAATGGGGTTATATGATTTACATTTATTTTTCTCTTTGCTTATCTCTACTGTGTAATTTTTTTAATGGTGAACATGGATTACTTATATAATAAAAATGCCAGAACTTGAAAAAAAAGAAATAGTGAGTCATCGCAGCTCTATCTTAGTTAAAGTTGAGGGAGTACATGAGATCACTGTGAAAGATTCTGTGGACAGATTGAGACCATGAAGGTTGAGAGAGGGCAGTTCGGGAGAGCACCAGTCTTTCAGGAAGAAAACATTGCAGAGGAGCCTTAGAAAGGTCAGCCTGAGAAAAAGGAAGGCAGCTAGACAATGTCAAGAAGCTGCAGGAGAAGACAGTCTGAGGCAAAATGGATTGATTATCATCTTAGCTGACTCTCATTGAGGGTTTACCTTGTACCAGGATCTGTTCTGTTTTGCATGTATTAACTCCCTTAATTCTCACAACAGCTTTATATGGTAAACCACTATGAAAGGAGCTCTGGTAGCGTAGTGCCTAAGGTACTTGACTGCTAACCAGAAGGCTGGCGGTTCAAACCCACCAGCCACTCCTCGAAAGGAAGATTGGGCAATCTACTTCCGTAGTGATAATGCCCCAGAAACCCAAGGAGGGGTCACTATGAGTTGGGTCCGACTTGATGGCAAATAACAACAACACAACATCCACTATGAAACAGAATGCTGTCCAGTTCAGCGCTATCCCTATAATGGGCTGCAGATGGGACCATTACGATCAATAGCATTTTACTGGTTAATTATCTAGGGCTGCTTTTTTGAAGTAGATCACCAGGCCTTTCTTCCCTTTCTTGGTCTAGAAGGTCTCCTGAAACCTGTTTGGCATCATAGCAACACACAGCTTCCCCTGATAGGTGGGTGGGTGGCTGTGTGTGAGGTGCACTGGCCCAGATCTACCACTGAACCACCACTGCCCTTATGCAGGTAGTATTAAAACAAACAACAAACTCACTGCCATCAAGTGGATTCTGACTCATAGAGATCCCCTTAGGGTTTCTGAGACAGTAATCATTATGGAAGTAGATTGCCCTGTCTTCCTTCCACAGAATGGCTAGTGAGTTTGAACTGCCAACCTTCTAGTTAGCAGTCAAAGTCTTAGGCACTACGCCACCAGAGCTCTTTAGGTAGTGTAAGAAGCCCCATTTTACAGATGACACACTGAGGCACAGGGAGGTTATGAAACTTGCTCAAAGTCACAAAACTAGTAAGGGGTGAGGCCAAGATTCAGACCCAGGCTGTCAGGAGAGCTGAGGCACTCACTCACTAACCTGTGTGGTCTTCCATGATGAAGGGGGCATGGCTGTGAGGGCCAGTGGGATGAGGGCCAAAAATGGGCCTATGGCCAGGCAATGTGAAGGGAGGGCAGTCTGGGGAAACATGGAGGCAGAAGTCCAAGAGTGGGGGCTGAGAAAACAGCAAGAAAGCAAGGGTGCCTTTCAAAAATGGTGACAGAGGAAGGGGAGAGATAAGACTGTAATTTAAGAGGGGCAATAGGCAAGGGACTGACGTTTAGGATGCGGGAAGCAGGAATACTTACAGGTGTGCCTGCTAGAGAAGGATTGGAGCAGAGGAGATGGAGTGACAGACAAAGCCAGCTTGGGAAGGAGGCAGGAGGTCTGGGCTCTGCTGCAGGCAGGTGGAGGGAGAAGGCTGCATCATCTTTGGCTTGGCCAAGAAGTGATGTTTTGCTTCTCTAGTGCCGCTCTGGCAGAAAACACCATAAATAGATGGCTTTAACAACTAGGGAATTATTCTCTTACTGTTAAGGAGGCTAGAAGTCCGAGGTCAAAGTGCCAGTGCTAGGGCCTGGATGAAAGCCCCTTGACCCTGGACTTCAGCTCTGCCTCTTGCTCCCAGCCCACTGAAGGTGGAGGCTTCTCTTAACTCAGACAGCTGCTGGCTGCTGAGGTTGACAAACCCAAGGTCAACAAGTGAAATGGCACAGTCCCAAAATTATCAAGCAACATGGCAGGCCACTGGTTCAAATCCAAAAACAGTCTCAAGATGGGCAGACAACATGGCACTTTGAATTTGGACTTAAAGCCTTCAAATTGTAAGAATAAACTCCTATTTGTTAAGGCCATCCCATTTGTGGTATATTCTTGTCAGAGCAGCACTAGGTAACCAGAATAGGAACAAAGCTCAAATTCACAAAAAAGACCAGCTTACTGGTCTGATAGAGCCTGGTGAGACCCCTGAGACTATGGGCCCTAGCTACCTTTCAGGTCTGGAATTGAACTCACTCTCATGGCTTCCAGCCAAACAATAGAGTCATATAGGGTGAACATTTACTTCAGGTAGATAAACTCCTTAGAGTGATCAATCGTGGGAGATCAGAAGGGCAGTGTTTGCACAGGGAGATAGCTCAGGGGGCAAGAATGCTTAGGAAAGGAAGACACAGGGAAGAGGTAACTATGGGGAGGAAGTGGGAAGAGAGCTGTTACATTGCGGAGAATTGGAGTCAATGTCATGAAACAAGATGTGTATGAACTGCTATATGGCAAGTGAATTTGCTCTGTAAACTTCTACCCAAATCACAATAAAAATTTTAAAAAAGAAACAAAGAAAATTTTATGGATCACAATCAGTCAGGAGGATGGCTCAAGACCAGACAACGTGAATTGAGAGCTGACTCCACAGCCACTAATAACAACAAAACTAGCAGGATTAGCAGGACAGAAGATCTGCCCTTTAGATTTTTAGAGGCTCTACCATACCTTTCTTTCTCACTGCTCTCACCTGGAAAAGAAATTAAGATTTCTGGGAATTCTCCCAACATTTCTCCCCACTCCTCTACTTCCCCAGTACTTTAGTCAGGATTTACTTACACCACTCTTTCTGTAGTTTTAAGAAATAACTTGAGACATATTCTGTCAGTTGTCCCCCAGTGACCTCTTTTAATTACCCCTATCAGCTATCCTGTGTTTTGAAATGTTTTGTCTATTAAATAAAGTGCACCTATCAATTAGTATATAAGAAGAAGAAAAAGACAGGGAGCTAAGAACAGAAAATATGAGGGCAGTGGGTCCAGTAAGCATAGCCACCGAATGGGGTGGGCTAAGAGTACGCTGAGTGACATCTCAGCCTCAACATCCCAGGCCAGGACCACAGGGCCAAAAGGCAGGTGTGGGGCACATCTAGGAGCAAGAGAATCCAGAGTCCCAGAGAGAGGCCCCTAGCATCATCTAAGCCAAGTAGGAATGCCATAAAGCAAGAGAGTTCAAAGAAGCAGGAAGAACAGAGAGGGAGCTGAGGAGCAGCACTCAAAAAACAGGCCCAAGTAATCGTAGGACCATTTTAGGCCAGTGACACTGTTCTGTATGATACTGTAATGATGAACACATGGCATTTTGCATTTGTCAAAACCCATAGGACTATGCAACACAAAGAGTGAACTCATGTAAACTATGGGTTTGGTTAATGATAATGTATTAATATTGGTTCACCAATTATTGCAAATGTACCATACAAATGCAAGACATTGGTGATAGGGGAAATGGTGTGTAGGGAAAAGAGGGGGTATATAAGAACTCTGTATGTTCTGTATAATTTTCCTGTAAACCTGAAATTACTCTAAAAAATAAAGTCTGTAAACAACAACAACAGCCTTCGTAAGAGTAAGGGAGCATCCAAAGTTGAAAGAAGAAAGTCACCCCGCTAGGCATACTTGGGGGAGACCAAAAGCAGCACCAACAGCAAGGAATCCGAGACAGATGGTCTGGGTTTGAGTCCTGGCTTTGCACACACCTGGGGCAAGTGGTTTAGCTTCCCTGAGCCTCTTTTTTTTTTTTTTTTCATCTGCAAAATGGATGTAATAATAGTTCTACTCATGCAGATGCTGAAAGAATTGCTTGGCACATAGCAGTTGATTTTAGCTATGTGGTTATTGTTGTTGTTGTCATCATCATTGTCATCAAGTGGCCTCTGAATCCTGAGTGAGCCAACAGGGTACTCTTTCAGTCTGATGGTGCTCCCTCTCAGATGCCCTGACACAACCTCTGTCCCATCTGTGTCTAGTCCTTGCAGAGAAGCTTTCCTCATTGCCTACTCTACTCAGCCTGGTGAACAAGTCTCTGGTCTGTCCCCTCTTTCCAGGCACCCCCAGGAGTTTTCTGCTGTCACAGCCTCCCAGCCTACAGGACAGCTCTACTTGGGAAAAATGTCTTTCCTCTCTAGACATTTGCCTCATTCTTCTTCCACTCTCCAGATCCAAACAGAATTTACCAACTATTCTACCTCTTGACAAGCCCTGAAGTGTTTGAAAGAAGCTATCACCTTTTCTGCCCACCACCCATGTCTTTCCTTCCTTTTTTTCCTACAAAACCAAACCAAACTCGCTGCCATCAAGTCGATTCAACTCATAGTGACCCCTCCTTGGGTTTCCAAGGCGGCATCTCTATGAAAGTAGATTGCCCAATCTTCTTCCAAGGAGTGGCTGGTGAGTTTGAACCGCCAACCTTCTGGTGAGCAGTCAAATGCCTTAGGCACTATGCCGCTAGAGCTCCCTTTTTTCTACACACGTCCAATATTTCCTGCTTATGTGTTTGGTAGAGAAATAGCACAGGGAAAACATCATTGGAGCAGTTGTGACCCTTAATCAATCCATCAGCAAAAGTTCAGTGAGGCATGTGGAGAGCAAGACTGCTGTCAGGAGCAGTGATCCTTACAGCACTTCAGTTCCACATAATCCTTTATCATTTACAAAGCCCTTCAACTACAATTATCTATTATCCATTTTGATCTTCAAAAGGTCCCAGGGAAGCAGGATATGCAATATTATTCCCATAATATAGGCAAAGTAACTGAGGTTGCCAAAGAGGTGAAAACGTGTGTTCAGTGTCACACAATTCATTCACGACAGAGGGATTGATTCTCCCCACTCCCTCACATATAGGAGTTCTGTACTCTGTTCCTCTCTGAAACCTTTCTTGCCCCTGCATCTCACTCTTATTCAGGTATACAAGCTGCCCTATTAATTGGACTTCAAAATCTGGTCTGTCACAGCTGTCACCCCTACAAGGTCAAGAGTGTCCCAAGAGCAGGATTATGATTCATTCATCTTTCCCTCCATATTCCAGTACTAGATGCAGAGTACTTATTGAGTGATTGTAGTGAAGGAAGAATGGATGAAATAATCCAGGCACAAAGAGAAGGAGACGGAAGACAGCACACAAAACTGTCGCACTCAACCTCCACACCAAGGAAAACAATCTTAGGAAACAAAACACTCAGAGTAGCACCAACCAATAGCCTATGCTGGATTACCCAATAAGCAAGGTAAGCACAGCCTTATTTTTGCTTACTTACTAATCTGTAGTGAGCAATTTCACATATTTTGACCACATCAAAGATTCTGCTTCTAGGTATGGCTGGTATCTGTTTCTCTCCCAGCCTCCCAGCACCTTCCTGCAGAGTCAAACCTCTTTACAAATTTACAGTTCCTTATAGGGACAGAATACCCTGTTTTTCACCACATCATGTGGTGAAACCCATGTGAAATTGTTCACTACAGATTACTAAATAAGCACAAATTTACCTTGTTTATTGAGTAATCTGCCCCTGACAAAAGCAATGTAATGAGAGGAAAAAGCCCTAATTTGTAACACTTGCCAATTTCTGTGGTGTAAAAACTTCTACCATGGCTGACTTCATGAAAGTTGCACAAATAGTCTCATAAACCAGTCTAAGCCATTTCTGGGAACTCTGGTACCATAGTGCCTAAGGCATTTGACTGCTAACCAGAAGGCTGGCAGTTCAAACCCCCCAGCCACTCCTTGGAAAGAAGGTTGGGCAATCTACTTCTGTAGTGATACTGCCTTGGAAACCCAAGGAGGGGTTGCTATAAGTCGGATCCTACTCAATGGCACATAACAACAACAACAGCAGTTCTAGCACATCATGGAATGCAAGCCACATATACACATATGTAATTTTAATAGTCATTTAATATTTTAATTCTAATAGTCACATTAGAAAAATTATAAAAAGAACCAGAAGAACTAGGTGGTGCCCGGCTATCACTGTCAACCACTTTGAAAGGGAACAAAATAGGAAAAGTCGGAGAAAAATGTGCAACAAAACTCAAAATCATAAAAAAGACCAGCCTTACTGGTGAAACCACTGAGACTATGGTCCCTAGTTACCCTTCAGGTCTGGAATTGAGCTCACTCCCATGGCTTCTAGCCAAACAATAGACAGGCATATCAGGTGAACATTTATACCAGGTAGGTACAGTCCTTAGAACAATCAACCATGGGAGATGAGAAGGTCAGTATTTGCACAGGGAGATAGTTCAGAGGGCAGGAATGCATAGGAAAGAAGGACATGGAAATTTTAAATTTAAAAAATAGATATATAAAAAGAAACAGCCAGGATTAATTTTAATAATATTTTCATTTAGCCCAATTTATATTTTTAAAAAAATTCAATATACAACCAATATTGTAAAATATTATTAATGAGCTAATTTACATTTTTATTTCATATTAAGATATGAACCCTGATGGCACAGTAATTAAAGCTATTGCCTGCTAACCAAAGGTTGGCAGTTCAAACCCACCAGGTGCTCCATAAGAGAAAGTTGTGGCAGTCTGCTTCTGTATTTTCAGCCTTGGAAACCGTATGAGACAGTTCTGCTCTGTCCTATTGAGTAATTATGAGTCAGAATCAACTCAAGAGCAATGGGTTTGGTTTTGATTTCTTTCATATTAAGTTTGAAATTCCAGTATGTCTTTTATACTATAAAACATCCCAACTTAGACTAGCTGCATGTAGCTAGTAGCCAGCCTGGTCTAAAATATTGGCCAGCACAAGTCCAATATTCATAAAATCATGGAATCAATGCTACAAAAAGTCAGGGTAACCTGATCATCATATGACTTTTAGGGTTTTGTCAATGACAGTTATTTTCAAAGTTGTGTTGCGTTTTTACAACTTCAGGCAGAAACAGTGCTTGTTCCATGGGCTAGATTAATTTAAGAGGAGGCTGGATCTGTTGTACCCTAACAAGATCTCCTGCCTCCTCTGACCCATGTGTCTGCTCCTTCAGGAGCCTGTGCCACTGCCTTACCGCACATGCTTCCCAGCTTTCAAATACATGAGACTGAAGTTGGATAACGAGTCCCCAGCTGCACTTTCCCCCCTGCTCCACATGGCAATTTGGCATCAGAAATTACACTTCTTCCTGATCCTCCCATCATGTAACCGCTGGAGAGAGCATAGGAGCACAGATAATGAGGCTTGATTTTTCAGAAGCTAGAAGTGAATGGGACACGTTCAGAGTTGCAGCCGTTGATTAGCCAGGGCAGCCAGCAGAAGCACAGGGGCCTCTGGGTGGAGAACGCAAGGCCTTCTGCTTTCAAAGCAGAGCTGTGCGACTCAGAAGCGGTAGCCTGGGCTTCAGAAGTTGTGGCTTCCAGCTCCAGCCCTGGGTGACCTTCAGAAAGTCTCTTAATCTCTGTAGCTTGGTTTCCATTACTATAATCTTACATGAGATTCTGAATATAAAACAAAATGATGTTTGTGAACATGATATTATGCTCTGGAAAAATGTCTAATGCTGGAATATTGAAATCAAAAGCAGCAGAGCTTAGTGGGAGGAGCATTGAGAATGGGAACTGATCCACCTGGGTTCATTTCTTGGCTCTGTGAGAAACTGACGGTGCATCTATATGGAAGTCACTCACTTCTCTGAGCCTGCTTCCTTACTGCTAAAAAAATGAAAAGGCTCCTGTCTCCTCTACTAATACCCTTCAGCGGCTTACCATCTCCCTTACAGTCAAATCCAAGTCCTTGCAAACACTCTCACCTCACCCCTCTAATACTCTCTCCTATCTCTCTCTGCCTCACTCTCTGTTTCAGCAACACTAACCTTCACGCTACTCCCTCCACTCTCATTCCTCACTCAAGTGAAAAGTTCTCAGTGAGATACTTCCTGACCAGCCTGTTTAAAATTGTAGCTCCTCCCCCATATTTTATTTCTTTCATAGAAATTATCTCTTATCATAATATAGGAGTCCATGGGTGGTGCATGGTTAATGCTCTTGGCTGCTAACCAAAAGGTTGGAGGTTCAAGTCCACCAAGTAGAGCCTCGAAATAAAGGCCTGGCAATCTACTTCTGAAAAATCAGGATTGAAAACCTTATGAAGCACAGTTCTATTCTGACACATATGGGGTCCCCATGAGTTGGAACCGACGCCATAGAAACTGGTTTTTGTGTTTCAGTATTTTAATGTCTCATTTACTTACTTATTTTGAAGTTTATTTCCTCTCTCCTGAGTATATGATCCACGAAGACAGAAACTTCCTTTTGTTTTCTTAACCTGATGTATTTCCAGTGCCCAGAATAGCATATAGTAGGTACTCAACAAATATTAGTTGAATGGACCTGAGTCCTTTCTGACTCTAATATTCTAAGATTATGACTTCCTATTCATCTTTGTACCCTCGGCACAAAGAGGGTAACAACTAAGATTCTAGAAGCCTTCACACTCCAACTTGTACCTGAATTGTTTTTTCCCCTGTGAGGCAGATTCAGCCTAGTCATCCTGGAGCTCTGTGCCACGGAACAGAAGACCAATGACTAAGGAGGTTCATTTCTCTGATGAATCCAGCCTCCCCGTTCCCAGCTTCTGCTCTGGTCCTTAGCACCACTCATCCCAGAAGATGCTCTGATGGTCACCTCTGATGATGCACCACATGAATGTGGGTCACAGGGCCACCTCTCCCTAAAAGAGTACAGGCCATACCTAACTTCACATCTAAAGTAGGGTTCAGTGTTTTCCCTATGATGATCTCTCTCATTGGAGAAAGTAAGGTTCTATTCACTCATTCATTTGACAAGTATTGATTGTGTAGGGAAACAGGACAAAGAGCCCTGTTCTCCTGGAGTTGATGTTCTTGTGACAGTGACAGGCAATAAACAAATATGCTAATAAAGATGTACTTCACTGTCAGGTGGTGATAAAAACTAGGAAGAAAAGTGAAGTGCTCATCTATCCTGCAACCAGAAAAACTAGATAGTGTCTGTCTCCCACCTCCGATCATTCTGACCAGGGACATATAGCTGGTCCTAGATAGAATGGGAAGAAAATGTAGAATTTTCCTAAAATTCCTGAAAAAAACACCTAGACTTACTGGGCCAGGACAGACTAGAGGAACCCCTGAGATTTTCACCTGGAGATACTCTTTAAACTTGGAACTGAAGCCACTCCCAGAAGTCACCTTTCAGGCAAATAACAGTTTGGCTCATAAAATAAACAAGATCACTGTGAGTACTGTGCTCCTTTAAATAATAATCTATATGAAACTAAATGTTCAACATTTACCCTAAAGCAAGATGAGAAGATAAGGGGGAGCAGGGAAGCTAGATTAATGGAAACAGAACAACTGGAATGGAAATAATGAGACTACTGACACGTTGTGAAAAATGTAACCAATGTCACTGAACAATATGTATAGAAATTTTCAAATGGTAACCTCATTTGCTGTGTATACTTTCACGAAAAAACACAATAAAATATTATTTAAAAAAAAAGTGAAGTGCATTAGGGGCTGGCAGAGAGTGAGTGCTGCTACAGATGAGGTGGTCAAGGAAGGCCACTCTGAAGAGACTCGAGCAAATGACGGAATGAGGAGCAACCAATGCAAAGGCCTTGAGACAGAAGATGTGCCTGGCTTGTCCAAGGAACACCAGGAGTGTTGGTGTGCCTAAGGAGTGGGGCACAAAAGTAGAGGGCATGAGAATTCAAAGAAAAGAGGTACCCAAGAGCTAACTCTTGTAAGACTTGGAGGCCTTGCACAGATCTGGATTGTACTCAAAGTGTGCTGGGAAGCCTTTGATGTATGTAGAGAAGGGAAATGATATGACTTGACTTCTGTTTCCAAATCATCTTTCTGAGTGCTGGGTGGAGTTTCTTCTGAAGGAGAACAAGAATGGCAGCAGAGACTGGGTGGCAGGTGAAGCAACTGATTCAGAGCCACAGAGTTAGATAAAACTGGTGAAGAGAGTGAAGATGAGAAGCCTCGTGAGGCAGTGCCCAATCTCACCAATTAAACCAGTCAGTACCATGCTGGTGTGTAGTGCTGGAGAAAAACTGCAGACACACACACACAAAAAAAAGCAGATGGAATGAACCTCTTCATCTCATTGCCATCCTCACAGCCATTCTAGCAGGTCAGAAAGAATGGCATAAGTATCCCATTTTGTAGGTAGAATAAGTCAAGACCAAAATTATGGTGAAGAAGCTGAGTTGATCTCTCTCTCTCTCTCTCTCTCTTTTTTTTTTTTAATCCTGGAAAAGGCAGAAGTTAGGAAGAATTTGGTTATGGAATAACAGTCATTTAAAAGGGATTTGGATTCCTGTAAGTAGCTCGAGAAAACAGAAAATGACCAGCAGAGGCAAGGAGCAGGAACATGGATCTCAGCTCAGTAGGAGAGACAGCTTTCGGATCATTAGGGCTCCCTGAAAGTTGAGGGAGCTGGCCTAGGAGATGGTAGCTCCCATTTGCTGAAAGGACTTGGGCTGAGGCTGGAAGTCAGCCAGTCAGGGTATTGTTGAGGGACCCTGGCTTGGATGGGTTCTGAAGTCCATTCCAAGACTGATGTTCAGCAATTCTATACACAGAAAACTTGGCATTGGATTCTCTCCCTTTGAAACCAGAAAGAGTCTATCCCACCCACTTGGCTGGAGGCATTTTCCCCAATGAAGTCATCCCAAAGGATGACATCCAAATGTCTTCCATCCCCAAGAAGAGGACAAACAGTCTTAAATCATGTGACTTCCATAGGATCCATGAAAGACTTCCTGTATTGTGATCTTAGAGATGGGGTTCTGTTGCCAGAAGACGTTACAGACACTGCTCACTGGGTATTCTCAAGGGAGAAGTGGATACCCATAGACCTCAGTGCTTTAGATGAAACAGTGAGGAGGCAAGGGGATGGACTTCATGACCTTCCCAGTTCCCGCCAGCCTGCCCAGCTATAATTCTATGATAAAACCATTAGACAGCCCAGAGGTGGTTTAACCTCATTTCTCCCATTCTGGTGATTGAACACATTTTTTAAAACCCTATAAACCCTAAACCATAATTCTTTTACAGCAAAGGAAAAGACAGGACAGTCATGCATAGTTTGGAGCAAGGGAGTTGTGGGGAGAGGTTAAAGAGAGAGGAAGGTTTGTTTGCATTGTGGTGTCTTTACTTGGGTGTGTGTGGGGGGGTAATATGGGGGAGGGGATATTAAATGTGAGGTTTGATGACTGAACAAAAGCACAGCAAAAGAGAAAAAAGAAAGAAATCACTCCAACCTGCAGTTTTCTGATACACAGAAGGGAAACCCAAACTCTGCTCATTATAGCGCATATTTATGGCAGATCATAACATTAAATTACAGCTCCACCGCCTCGGCCAGGCCTGCCGAGCTCTCCCCATGTGCTTCCAATTAAGCGTGTTTGAAGTTGCCCTGGATATTTATTTGTAGGGGATTTACTGCACTGAACGATTAAGGTTTGTTCTTGTTAGGAGTTTGGGGCTAGTTTTGGGGGTGGGGCAGATGGAAAAGGAAAGAGTGAGCTAGAGAGAAAGGGAGGTTGCAAGCGGACCCCGAATAAATACATGTGTATGTATTGAAGTCCACACAAACACACACACAAGGGTCCTTTGTTTTCAATATGGTGAGGGGCCAAAATCTCTGACTGTGATTTTGTTTATAGGAAATCCTTTATAATGCAAGTTTAGTGTTTCCATATGGAATTCTCATAGGACCTTTCCCTGCAGCCCTCTCCTCCCTCCCCTTTTTTTATTTGGATAAGGCAAGAGAAAAGGGACTGTACATTCCAAAGATTCGTAGTCATTCCGGATCAAATTCAATGGATTTTGGCAAGAGTTGAAAAACCCAGATGCAGGGTTTCAGGCTCCCGCTGAGCTGCCTCCGGCTGGGAGTGTCTGGTGGAGGCACTTTGTAAAATCATGAAAACCCTATTAAATTCATGAAATGTGATATACTGTCGTTGCAGACTAACTTTCCATTGAAGTATCCCATGAAGAGAGAATTTGGTTAGCTTGCTTACGAAGAGGGAGGTGGCAAGGCTGAGGCAGGGTTGGGGGCAGGAGGTGCTATTGAGAAATGAACCCAAAGAAGTGGTGGGAATTCTTCAGCGGTTGCAAATGTCTGTGTCTGGGTATGAGACCTCCCTCAGACCCCAGCAGAACCAGGCTTTCTCAAGGTTTGACCCTTCTCAGAAAAGGAGGTGGCACTATGATTCCTCACCCTGTTGAGTTGCTCAGCATCCAATAATTAGTTTCAGAGAGCATCAGATGGCAGCAATCCCTTGCAGAACACTTCAGGTCCACCTCTCAAGGGCAAAGAGAAAGGTAGACTTGCCCACAGTCTAGCAGGTTGGAGACCCAGGTCTCCTGAATCCCAGGTTAGTTCTTTCCAGTAAAGCATGCCATTTCCCTGGGTAAATGAGATGGAAACCTTCACCATGGGGTCTATGCCTCAGCTCAGAGCTGCTGACAACATTGTTTTTTTGCATGAACTCACAGTCCCAAGCTCCTCCCAGCTATGAAATGGCTCATCCTAAAGAAGGTAGACACTCTGAGTTCATTTCCTATTGGACTATAATTCACATCATAAAATGGTTGCATGTTTATTTTCAAACAGAACAGGGTGAGGACTCCCTGGATTGGTTTTGTTTTCTGGAAACCACCACAGGACATGGATAATTGCAGACACTCATGTGTGTATGCAGAACTTGCCTTGCAGGAAGCTAAGTGGGGGCCTTCCTTCTCCATATTTCTAGTCTCTAGGCACAAAGTGCAGACCCATGGGATGGAAGGGTATACATGAACATCGGCCCCCCTGTTATTCATGCAGTGGCCCCTGAAGCAGGAATGCCACGCCCTGCAATCAGCAACATCTCTGATCTAGCTACAAGGAACAGCTTCATGTGTGGAAAGTGATAAGACTAAGAGCTGCCTTTGAGAGCTTACAACATGTCAAGGCACTGCTCCAAACGTTTGATGTGAATTCAGTCATCTCATCCTAACACGCCTACAATGTAGTAATATTATTATTCCCATTTTGCAGATAAGAAAACTGAGGTAACAAGAGGTTAAGCAAACTGCCCAAGGTCTCATAACCAACCAAAGATCCCAAAGCAGACCTTTCTGCCTTTATGACCCAGGCAGTGTCTGAACCTTGTCAGTAAGGCTCCAGGGCTTGAGCTTTTAAAACTGTTCCTACCATGCTCACACACACACACACACACACACACACACATGCTCACACACACACACACTCATGGGGGAGGGGGAGACCTAAATATCAGATGTCAGTCACTGAAATCTTAACTGTCTCCCTTCCCACACCACTGAAGGTGTACTTTTTGAAGTCACATTCTCTCTCTACCCTCTTGAGATGCAAATATCCCTGAGAGTGGTAACACATTGAGTTATTAGTATCCTAAACCCTGCTTCTCAAATTATAATGGATGCACAAATCTTCTAGCAATCTTGTTGCAATGCAGATTCTTATTCTGTAGTTCTTCAGAGGGAGTCCCTGGGGAGCACAAGTGGTTAATGTGCTGGGTGACTGCTAACCAAAAGGTTGGAGGCTTGAGTCCACCAGAGCTCCTCTGAAGACAAGCCTGGTGATCTACTCCCAACAAATCAGCCACTGAAAACCCTACAGGGCACAGTGCCGCTCTCCTCTGACACACACAAGGTCACCATGAGTCAGAACTGACTCAATGGCAACTGGGTTTAGCTCTACAGAGGTTCATGAGATTGCAGTTTCCAGCAAGCTCCCAGATGATGTTGCTGGGCCATGGGGCACACACAAGAGCAAGGCTCTGTGCTGTTTACCCAATTGCTTTCCTCTACCAAACAAGTATCCATAATACCCTGAAAGTGTGGGGGTCTGGATCAAAAGCACATGTAGCTGGGAGGACCAAAGGCATTTCCTCAATTCAGCCCAGGCTATGTATATGTAGGGCGCTCTGGTGGCATAGTGCCTAAGGCACTTGACTGCTAACCAGAAGGCTGGCGGTTCAAACCCACCAGCCACTCCTCGGAAGGAAAGTTGGGCAATCTACTTCCATAGTGATACCACCTCGGAAACCCAAGGAGGGGTCGTTATGAGCCGAGGCCGACTTGATGGCACATAATAACAACAACAACATGTATATGTAAGGAGCGCTGGTGGCATAGTGCCTAAGGCATTAGACTTCTAACCAGAAGGCTGGCTGTTCAAACCCACCAGCCACTCCTCAGAAGGAACGCTCGGCAATCTACTTCCATAGTGATACAGCCTCAGAAACCCAAGGAGGGGTCACTATGAGTCAGATCCGACTCAATGGCAGTGATTGGGTAGCCCTACTGCCCCCAACAGTAGCCCCACTAGATTTCCAAGACCCAAGTCCAAGGCACTAGGAGACATGGTGAAGGGTGGAGAGTCTCTGGGGCCACTAGAAGCCCTTTGGTTGACACCTTTGCAGCAGTTGGCAACAGCCAGGGGACAGGAACAGAGTCCAATATCTCTGTATCTGTGATAGGGGCAGTAATTAATGTACAGTAATCACTGGGGTCAGGACCAGGCAGCACCAACCTCCCTTACAACCTGACAGGAAGATTGCTGACCGAGAAGAATTGGCCCAGTGATGGCAATTGACACATTATTGCTGGGAAAGTTCGGACAGACATATAACCCTTCTAGTTCAGTTTGCTTGACATGTCATATGAAAAGATTTTTCCACTTCTCCCTGTACCTCCCCAATCTATGAGTTTAAAAAACCTAAACAAATTTTAAAACTCCAGGTAAATGTCTGGATTATGTCTAAATATCCCAAGGTCGTTATTGCTAATGCCACATATCAGAATATCAGACTGAACTAGCTTTGTTTCTAGCTGGAGGCTGAGCGGCATAAAAACACAATCTCCATGTGAACCCAAGAGCCCCATCCCCAGGCCCCATCTTGGGAAGCAGATACAGGAAGGTTGAATCCCAGCAGAAGCCAAGCGTTCTGCCCGAGACTTGAAACTAGAAAGCAGTGTCGAATCCCCAGGGCTCTGCTCCACAGCCAAAACACACTGAGTTGTATTCCTCCATCTCTGAAGGCCTTGTATAGCCAAGAGAAACAGGCATTGGAGAACAGGAAGGGGCAGCACTTGACCCCTGGCCCCTTCTGTCTGGCTCTCTCTGGCAGTGAGAGGCAATGTTCATGAGGGGCAGGGTGGCCCCATTGATAGCACAAGTCCAACAGAGCGGGGCTCCAACCACAGCCTGTCCATAACCTCTGTGAGCTTTACTGATATTCTGCAGAATAATGAAGTTATCTAATCCCTTATAAGGGTGAGACACAGAGTAGATGGGCAATAAGGTGAAGCTGTTCCTTTGAGGAACACTGGCAAATAACCAGACACGCCACAGATCCAATCTCCAATCTGACAAAATCCGAGAGGGGACTCTAGAACCTGCAAGTGACTGACAATCCATGGCTCTAGACCAGCACTGTCCAATAGAAATATAATGTGAGCCATCAATGTGAGTCACATGTGTAACTTTATGTTTTTTAGTAGGAAAAAAAAAGGAAAGAAAAAAGTTAAAGTATATTAAAAAAAAATAAAGTCAAACTTACTTTAACAGTTTATTTTATAAATTGGGATGTGGTGGTGTTACGTGCTATCAAGTTGTTTCAGCTCCTAGCAACCCCATGTGACAGTATAGAACTGTCCCCATCGGGTTTTCTTGGCTATAATCTTCACAGGAACAAATTGCCAGATTTTTCTCCCACAAAGCCAGTGGTTGGGTTCAAACCACCAATCTTTTGGTTATCAGCTGAACGCTTAACCAAGTATACCACCAGAGCTCCTTCAAATTGAGATATAATATACCCAATACAAGGAGCTCTGGTGGTGCAATGCTTAAGGTGTTTGACTGCTAACCAGAAGGTTAGTGGTTCAAACCCACCAGCTGCTCTGCAAAAGCAAGATGGGGCAATCTGCTTCTATGAAGACTTACCTCCTTGGAAACACAATGGGGTCACTATGAGTCAGAATCGAATTAATGGCAGTGGGTTTGCTTTTGTTTTATATATCCAATATAGGCAGTCTATCTTTAAGTTGAATTTGTACGTAAGTTGGAACAGTGAGGTATGGTTCATTTCTAACATCAGTTAGTCAAATGTTTGTATATATGTACCTTCCAGTGCCTCAAGAAACATTAAACAAACATTTCCAGATACATTAAAATATCATTAACATAATATTGCAGTAATGATACTATTTTGATGTCCTTTGCCAAGTAGTGTCCATTTGTTATTATGAACTATTGCATGTACCTTGAATTTTCAATATCATAGGCTTTACAGGGTTGGTTCATAACTATGGGTTGTATGTAAGTCAGATGTTTATAACCCAAGGACTGCCTGTATATCCAAAATTGTATCATTTCAACACGTAATCAATACTGAAAACACATTTATGAAATTTTTACAGTCCTCTTTTTTCAGACTAAGTCTTTGAAACCTGGTGTGAATTTTACACTTACAGCCCATCTCAATTTGGACCAGTCACATTTCAAGCACTCAATAGTCACAAGTGGCTTGTGGCTACTGTACCAGACAGTATGGATCTAGAACATAAGACATCAAAGGGCACCGTGTAAATGGCGGCACCAAAAGCTGACTGGAGAGTAGGTTGGCTTTCATCCTCCTGGTATATCCATCAGCCCTCTACCAGTCATCCTCAAAATAATAACAATAACAATAACATCCTAAGAATAATGTTGTTAGATATGATGACTAGCCATTTTCTCAGTCTTACATAGAGGGCAAGTGGAAGTATTTTTAGAAAGCTTTGCTATCTTTATTGATCTTTTTACTTATTATTTATTTATTGTGCTTTGGGTGCAAGTTTACAGAGCAGAGTTTGTTTTACATTCAACATTATGTGTACATGTAGTTTCACTCCCCATTTACCATCCTCAACTCTAACCCAGTCTCCTCCCCTTCCTGGCCAGTAAACCCGCTCCTGTGCCCCATGCCCCTCATAGTTATGCACTCCTTTGTGTCCTGCATTTCCTCTGTGTGAATGTTGACCCTCTGGTGCCCCAGGGTAGATTGCTCCAAGAGATGCATTTCCATTGAGTATGGGGGTGTGTCACCCTGGTTGAGTGGTCTGCATGTAATTCTTGTTTACTATTGGTCTGAGAGCCAGCCCCTGGGCGTGAGTTTTATTCCAGGCCCAGAATGTATCCCAGGGCCATAGTATTAGGGATCTCACCAGACTCCATCCGACCAGTAATTCTAGTCATTATTGAGTTTTTGGATTTTGTTCCACATTTTTCCTCCCACTCTATCCAGAATCTCCAGATTTGATCCTTTCCTGAGTGGTTGGCATTGGTAGCCGGGTACCATCTAGTTCTTCTGGTCTCAAGAGCCATCATGTCCTAGGGCTGATTGCTTCCAAATGCCCTTGTTTTTTTTTTTTTTTTTTTTTCCGCATTCTTCTTCACTTCTGACAATAGGAGACCATTATTTTTATTGATCTTTAGCATTCGATCTAAATAAAAACTTTGGGCTTGCTATGCAAATGTAGCTTTAAAACATTAGCACCTCCACCTTCTAGCCAGACCATTGTCCCTTGATAAAGAAATTCTGGAGCCATGACTGACCAGTGTGAAAGGGCACCCCACTGCTGTCCAGTGGATTCTGACTCACAATGATTGAGCAGTGTAAAAAAACACCTACAAAGATTCTTCCACAAAGGAGTGTTCAATGCTATTTTTTAAATTTGATTTAAATTAGGATCTTACACAGAGGGCTGGTTGAGTATACAGACTATATGGATATAGCATCTTAGAAACCAGAGACAGGACATTGGGGGACATGATTTATGGCACAGATTATTCACTTCTAGAGCAGATTGTTTGAGGACCACATGACACAATGTACATGGTACAAGGGTAAGGGTACAAGGATACAGAGTATTAGGAGATAAGCTATAGCAGTAGGAGTTGGAGTATAAAACACAAACCACTTGAACATTACATATAAGAGTCAAAGGAATCAGAGCACGGGATATGGGAAAAGCAAAGGTTGAGCAATCCATAGCCTTGTCCAGGCAAACGATGGCACAGAGTTTTCTCTGCTAACTCCATGGGTTGCCTGCCAAGCTGACTTTCTTTTTTGTTTCATCTTTAGAATTGCAAGGGCCTGTTTGTTCCTCCCTTCCTCCCTGACCCCTTCTGTCCTCACTCTCCTTGACTCATCATTGCTTCTGTTAACAGAAGGCACCAGGACAGTGAGGTAGACAATAAAAGAGTGGAGACAGACTTTCAAATGCAAGTGATACCAGGCATATTACAACTCTTGGCACATGACTTGTCTCTTCCTTATAAAAACTGGGATAGTATTTATTAGCCTGATATACTAGAGGTGGAACCAAATGTCTTCTAGCTCTAAATTCTGGAATGCTGAGAAACAAGCCAATTCTGCTTACCAAAGTCCCACACTTGGACCACTACCCTGACTCGACCACCTCAGCAGTGGTCACACCCCAGTCAGAACAGGTTCCCACTGGGCAATCACTGTCCTTATTGAAGACCCTTGCCCATCTCACACACACAACTTCCTCCCATCTCGGTGAGACTTCACCTCCCTCCACAAATGACTGCTTCTTTCTACCAAAACATCGTCCTTTCCTCCTTCCAAACCCAGCCCAGACTTACACTCTTCCCTGGAATCTTTCTGCATTGTTCATCCCCAAATCTGATCATTTCATTTCTTCAGCCAGGTCCTCAACATTCTTACCCACTTGCGCACTGGACTTTTTAAAACACTCCCTTAGGTTATAAAAATATTAGTATGCTTTACACCCTTTTAATATGCTTGCATATTTGTTATAGCACCAAGCATAAAGTTATGCAAGAAGCAGGGGCTCAATAAAAATGAGCTGAAAAAGTGACCTCAACAATCTCTTTTTGAGGAATTAACAATAGCTAACATTTAATTAGCACTTACACTGTGACTGGCATCGTGCTAAGCACCTTATAGGCAATATCTCATTTCATCAATAACTCTGTAAAGCAGGTACTGTTTATATCCCCATTTTATCAATTACAAAAGAAAAAAGTGAGGGCTAGAGGGTTCCAGAACGTAAGGCAGTCTGACTTCAAACCCAACACTTTTTGGGCTTCACTCTACTACTTTTCTATTTAACCATTAACTAAAGAGAGGCATACAGGCATTAAATGAATTACTCAGAGTCTCCACTGAGCCCCACAGCCTCTTTCAAGCTTTGTTTGTGCAGTAGGATTCCCTATCCATGGGAGAAATGTCATGTGTAAAGGAAACAGCAAAGACTGTAAAGCCAAGTAGAGCCTCAGTATCCTTTTCTATCAAAATAAAATACTAATAATTATTTCTAATAATAATCTTCACAGGGTTGCTGTGGAGATGAGGGTCAAAGAAGACTCTCACACATTTCCTGGTGTGTATTAGGTACTCCCAGCACCCATCTGTCAGATTGTTGTACTGTAGTGGCTTGTGTGTCACTGTGATGTTAGAAATCAGTCAATGACATTTCAGCAGGGTCATCCATGGGGGACAGGTCTCAGTGGAGCCTCCAGACTAAGACAGACTAGGAAGAAAGTTGTGGCAACCCACTTCTGACAATTAATCCTACAGATCGCAGAGTACTGTCTAAGACTTTGACTCATTTGACTCACTCACTTTGCTTTGGAATGTCATTAGTAAGTCCCCATCGCTGGAGAAGGACAGCACGTTTGGTAAAGTGGAGAGCCAGCAAAGGCGAGAGAAACCCTCAATGAGATGAACTGGCACAATGGCTACAACAACGGACTCAAAAAACTACCAGATCATGAAGATGGCGCAGGACTGGAGGTTTTCTTCTGTTATACATGGGCTTCGTCGTGAGTCACAGCCAACTTGGCAGCATTGTTTGGGTTATTAGGTGTCTTTGAGTTGATTTTGACTCATAGTGACCACATGTCTTAGAGCAGAACTACCCTATAGGGTGTTCTAGGCTATGGGAGCTCTGGTAGTGTAGGACCTAAGACGTTTGACTGCTAACCAGAAGGCTGGTGGTTCAAACCCACCAGCCACTCCTCAGAAGGAAGACTGGCAATCTACTTCCATAGAGATACTGCCTCAGAAACCCAAGGAGGGGTCGCTATGAATCAAATCGACTTGATGGCTGTGAGGTTTTTAGCTTAAATCTTTATGGAAGCAAATCTCTAGATCTTTCTCCTGCTGACCTGCTGAATGGGTTTGAACTGCCATCCTTTTGGTAGGCAGTCTAGTGCTTAACCATTGTGCTACCAAAGCATCTTACAGCATTAAGTACTCAGTTACTGGCAGCCTCCAGCCTTTTCCTCCCCCTCCCAGCCTCCCTCCTTTCTATGCACTCCCTAGCCTGACAGGGAGTCCTTGCCTGACTCAGTCCTCAGGAGTCACCGTCTGATCAAGCCAGTGGCCCCAGAACACTCATTAAGAAGGTTCTGCTCCCTGAAGCAGTCCTGAGGACACAGCATAGAGATGAGCTTACAGCCCAAGCTGCTCATGCTTCATGGAGCCCCTCCTGCTGAGTGCTGCAGAGACTTCATCCAAGAAAGAGAAAGCCACCCATCACGGGTGGGAGGAAAGCATCTGTTCCGGTGCTTTGTCAAAGAAGCCAGTGCCTGGGAGGGGATGCAGTGACCCCAGGGACCCTCGCTTCTCTCCGTTTACTCCTGCCTTTTAGCCCTCCTTTGAACTTGACCTCTGAGCTCCACTTGCCCTCTCCTGTCTCGATGTGGTGGCACACAGCTAAATTAATTAATGTGGGTAAACCAGGTGGAAATGCTTGGGTTGCCAAGTCCTCTCTAGGAGTTTGAAATACTATTGGAAGCAGTGGAAATTGGCACAACTTTCTGGAACAAAATGGATCTCACCCTTAGGAACCCCTGAGTTTTGGTTAATAGAGGCATATGCAGCTAGAGCAGGATCCTCATTAAAACACAGTAGATGTATTTCAAACCCTTATTGGGGAGCTGGAGAGACTGGAATTGAAAGGGAAGGAAGGAGAGCCAGAGTGGGCATTTCCTGTGATGTGTTGAACCCAAGGAGAATGGTCCAGGACTTGAACAAGAGGTAGGGTGTGATTACTCCGTGTTGGTTTCGGCTTCATCGTGTGCATGTGTATTTTTGCACACACATGGGACAGGGGGGCAGATGTATCTTTGCTGCCTTCCCTGCCACTCCATAAGGCTCTAGATAAAGCAGCCAGAGGCAGAGGCCCCCTCACCTGGAGAGTAGGCATCACTGCTATGATCAACAGACCTGCTTCAGGCTAGGGGCCAGGTTTGGTTCCAGTCGTAGATGCTGTATCCGCTAGGATTCAACCAGAGAAGCAGAACCAGCAGGAGATATATAACCAGTTGCCACCAAGTGAATTCCAACTCTTGGGAACCCTATGTGTGTCAGTGGGACTGTGCTCCACAGGGTTTTCAATGGTTGGCTTTTCAGAAATAGATCACCAGGACTTTCCTCCAAGTCACCTCTGGGTGAACTCACACCTCCAACATTTTGGCCAGCAGCGGACTGTATTAACCATTTGCAATACCCAGGAACTCCAGGAGATAAAAAGTAAATTTATTGCAAGGTATTGGCTTGTGTGATTTGTGGAGGTCGACTAGGCAAGTTCAAAATCTGAAGTGTAGGTCATGCAGTGCCTAAAGCACTTGACTGCTAACCAGAAGGTTGGCAGTTCAAACCTCCAGCCACTCTGTGGATGGAAGATGGGGAAATCTATTTCTGTAAAGATTTACAGACTCAGAAACCCAGTGGGGGTTTCTATGAGTCAGAATTGACTCAATGGCAGTGAATTTGGTTGTTTTTGTTTGGTTGATTGGTTTAGTTTGGTTTTAGACCATCAGGAGGGGCAGGATGGCACTCTCTAGCCCTAGCTGAAGGTGCTGTTCATGAGGGAGGAATTTCTTCTTTTCTCAGGGAACTTCACCTCTATTTTCAAAGCTTTTCAACTGATTAAGTCAGGCCCACTGAGATTCTCTAGGATAGTCTCCCTTACTTAAAGTCAACTGATCGTGGATGTTAATCACATCTACAAACTACCTTCCTGTAACATCTAGATAAATGTTTAAATTGAATAACCAGAAACTTTAACTTGGACAAGTTAACACATCAATAAACTCATCACCCCCCACTCCCTCCCTGCCACTTAGCCCCCGCCCCATCTCTTCTGCTGTCAGACCAATGCCTACTGCCTCCAGTGTTTCCCCTCCTCAAGCATCTCTCTGGAGTCCCCATCCAGCAACTACATCTAAAGCTTGAACAGATCTCTAAGCCAGGTGTTTTTACATCATTACTTCTCAAGCTAATTCCCGAGATGGCCTCCTAACTGGTCTCCCTGTCTCCATATCCCCATTGTCAACACAGTGCATTTTTAGACTTTCAGCCTGCCCTTTCAAGCTAACAGCTTTCAAGGTGAACTGCATAGTGCTCAGAGCACCATCCGGCCCACCTTCCCCCTTGCCACCTCCCTTCCTGGCTGCAGCTTTTGCAGTTGCTGCAACTGGCCACACCTACTCTCTCCTCAGCACCAGGGCCCATACTGCCCTCAGGCCTCCCTCATGTTTCTGACTCACCCCCTCATATTCCCCTTTTAAGACAGCTCAGACCGCTTGTCTCTCCAGGTAAGGGACCTTGCCTCTCATTTCCCTCAGCAGCCTGGGTTACCCCCTTCATCTGGATATTTAACACCTATGGCATCATTTCCTGCCTGCTGTCTGCCTCCACACTAATCACCAAGCGGTGCACCTTTCAGAAATAGATGATCTTCTGAGGTGCTTCCAGGTGGATATGAACTGGCAGTCTTTATCCCCATATCATCTGGCTTACAATGAGTGTTGCATAAATGTTGGTCGAGTGAATGGACAAAATCATTGCCAATAAAACTCACACTCTCCTATTTCACCTCCTGTTCTTACACAGGGCCTCTACTCCCTTCCTCCCTCTCCCCATAGTTCCACTGGAAATTTATTGGGGTAAGGGATCATTTTTACCTTCCCAGTCAGTTTGAAAACTGTTGTGGGCAATAATAGTGCTATGATAATTTATGGTCTACAAAACTTACCGCTTGCTGCAGTGGAGCCTGTTTCAGGACCTGTAAAGCCCAGGACGGCTGCAGCCAAGAGTGTAATGTGGGCAGGGTGAAAAGGCACCTGAACGCCATTCTGTGGAGTGTGCTGTTAACCTGGCCATGGGAGTCACTAAAGGGTTCTCAGTCTCCTTGGCCCACACCCACCCAGCCCCTGCTCCTACACGGCATACCCAGTAGGGGCCTGGGCACAGCATGGGGAGAGCTGGAGGTGGGTTTATTCACCTTGGGGTATCTTGTAGTGGGCCATGGCAGTGACTGTCCCTCCCCCAGGTTGGCAGTACCAGGACATGTTCCGCCAGCAACTCAGTGAGGATGGGACCCTTCCTTGCTCTTGGTACCAAGTGCATCCTGATACAAAGGTTGTGGCACTTGGGGGTCAACCCTTGACAGCAGGTTGGGGAGATGCCTGGCTGAGTTTCTCTACTCCTGGCTGAGGCATGGTCTGTCAGTTCGAAGGAGAGTGGGAGAGGACCCTAGCAGTCAATGGGCCGAGGGTATGTGCATGCTGAGTCATAGGGTAGAGGCCAGGGTGCCTGAGAGGGTCTGCATTCACCCCACAATGATCCCTGTGCCTGAGGGAACACGACATTAAATAGCAAATAAGAATATCATGATAGGTCAAGAGAGAGCAAGACTGTTCTGGTTACCTAGTGCCACTCTGACAAGAATACACCACAAATGGGATGGTGCAAAAACGACAAGGAGGCCACATGTTCTGACCTCCTCTAATCTCACAAGAGGAAGATAGGATTACCAGCAGTAACCCAAGGCCTAGTACTGCAAGGCCAGACATGCTGCCTCCCTCCAGCCCTTTCAGCAACCATTCCTCCCAAGGTACCCACCACCTCTCTCCTGGGTTTGATAATTCACTGCAGTGGCCACACAGAACTCACAGATTATGGGGTTTATTAGGGAAGCACCAGGCTACAACTCAAGTTCAAGAAAAATGCTCAGTCTCTCTCTCAGCCCACCGTCCCTCGGCCAACAGTCTCTCACAGTCTCTTTCCCAGCAGCACTGGTCCCTCGGTGTCTCACTCAGCAATGCGTGTCTCTTGTGTCTCTTTCCCAGCAATGCCTGTCTCTTTCAGGGGTGCGTGTCTCTTTCAGCAGCACATCTTCCTCAACCAGCAGTGAGAGAGAGTTCTGCCTCCAGGAGGCTTCCTTTTGAGCCCGGAAGGGTGGTCAAACTAGCCAATCACAGCATCAAAACTCTAAGCACGTGAGAGAGAGTGGGAACCTCCCAGAACATTGTATTGTGCCACGCCCAACAGAAATACTCCACGTGGATAACATTTACAATCAGCTCCTCAGTTGCTCATTCCACCACTGAGTTTACAATGACTTATGGGTAGAAAAGCCATACTAAGTAATTTACTACACTGTAGATGGCCTTAACAAACAGGAGTTTATTCTCCTACAGTTTGGAAGCTTTAAGTCCAAGTTCAAAGTGCCAGGCTCTAGGGGCTGGGTGAAAGCCCCTCAGCCTTGGGCTTCAGCTCTGCCTCCAGCTCCTGGCCCACAAAAGCTAGAGACTTTTCTTCACTCAGACAGCTGCTGGCTGCTGAGGCTGTCAAGCCCAAGGTTGACAAGTAACAAGGCACAGCCCCGATATTACCAAATCACACGGCAGGCCATTAATTCAAGTCCATTGTAAGTCCCAAGGGTGGCAGATCATGGCAGGCTGCTGAACAATGACATGGCTACATGTAGGATTCAAAGTGCCATAAGTAGAGACCATTCCCCAAGGCTTCTGCTTATATATAGGAAGCAGACCACATCCCTAAGGCAGCTATTCAGCTGCTCACAGTAGACTCCACCATGGAGTTGATTACCAGTCTCATCATGGGGACTTACTACATCCAGCTGCCCAGCCACTCAACCAGGCCCAGCTAAGTTAACACATCAACTGAACTACCACAGAGACCTGGAAGAATAAAAGAGTTCTGTATTTTTTCCTTAACAGTCTTCCAGGCTCTGCATAGTGGTTTTCACTCTACCCTGTAAATTCTGTACTGGCCTTGTGTCTGCCTCAGGGGCTGTCTTGAGGAGGAATTGAGGACGTAAAAGGAAAGTGCTCAGAATGGCACCTGGCACGGGGACAGCGCTCAGTGCTCTTCATCCCTATCCAAGCTGGAAGTGCAGAGTGCCTGGGTTACCTTTGTTTCATACGCCAAGGGTGCCCTCCACCCACCAAGCCCATAACAAAACAAGGTCCCTTCGTAACTTCCAACATCTTTTCTTAAACCAAGCCAGGTGATGAAAGGGTTAACTTTTTTTTTGCCATTGCAGTTCTGACTCATGGTGACCCTGTGTGTGTCAGAGCAGACCCATGCCCTGTCCCACCGGGGTTTCAATGGTTAATTTTTGGAAGTAGATCACCAGGCCTTTCTTCCAAGGTGCCTCCATGGGGACTTGAGCTGCCAATCTTTCAGTTCAATCACGTTAATCATTTGCACCACCCAGGGACTTCCTTTTCAGGGCTAACTATTTCTGTAATAATTGGAGCAAGCTGGGGCATCGTGGCCAGCATCTCCTTGAACCCCACTGGAAGAAGTGCGAGGGGGATAGTCACGTGGCCACGTCTGCTGCCGACTGAACTCATTTCCAGCATGATAATGAATTCAAGAATGAGCTTCTGAAATGAACCCTCCATCAGGGAGAAGCAGTAATTGTGCTGGTTATTAGCGATTACTCCTGGATGGGGGTTAGGGGTGTGAGCAATAGAATTAAATGAATTTCCTTTGAAAGTTCTGCTGTGCAAAGTAAGAGATATAAATGCTGGATTATGTGTTTAAAATACCTCCAGGGTTTGGTTTATGGACTTGTTTATATTTATATATTTATTTGAACGTTTATGACTTTCGCTCTGTCATTTTCACATTGGCATTTCCATATTCATTATGGTTTTATGGCCGCGTTTTGGAAAGCAGTGGTGGCATACAGCGGCATATGATTGAATGAGAGCAGGAGACCCAGAAAGGGAAAACCAGTTTAATACTGTAGTTGGGAGAAGAGCCTTTCCTTGGGGGAAGAAAGCCAAAAATGGGGTGAGAGGTCTGCAAGCTTTAGTTAGAACCTTGGGGAGTTATTACTGGAAAGCCTCTGAGAGATGGTCCAGTCCCTCCTGTCCTTAAAAAGATGGGGAGGAAAAAGCTTTGTGAGGGGCAGAGGCTGGTCAGAGATCTCATTATTCAGAAGTCAGGAGGAGGGTCTCCTGATGCCCATTGCTACTAGACCCACCTTCCTGTGCACAGGGCAGAGGTACTGGTTGGGCACAGCAGGTGCAGTGCCTAGGGCCCAGGATGCTTTTAGGGGCCCACATGAATATTTTCATTTCTTTTAAAATCAGAAGAAAAGATTGCATACAATCCAGCCTGCATTATATTTGACTACATCCAGCCTGCATTATATTTGTCCCAATGCCAGTGCAATCATACAATATCATTTTTAATATGTTTTATGGAGGAAGGGGCTATAAAAGCAAAGTGCCTAGGGCTCCCACAAGCCATAATGTGACCCTGAAGGTACAGATCAACCAAGGGAGCCATGGGAGGCCTGCCGGGCAGCCCCCTGAGCAGCCCATGCAAGGTTCTAATGCTCTGCTCCTTCCCCATCACAGCCCTTGTCAGCTCCAGTCTCTCAAAGGTCTTTGTATCTATCTCTGTAGATCGTTTCACATAGGCAAGAGGGAGTTCTAGGGAATCCATTGGGATGGGTGTAGAGTGGCAGAGATAACCTGCATGGGCAAGTGATCACTCAACACCAAGTTCCTGATGGCTCCACTTGGGTCACTCAGAAGCCGCTTGAGGATGTCATGTGTGTGAGTGATAACAATTGCTGTGTAAATGTCTGGGTGGTCCTGGACACCAGGAGCACTGGGGATCAAGAACCACTCCCAGAGAGACAGGACCTCAGTGTGTGAGCCAAGGAGCCAAGTGTCCAAGACCCACCCCACTCCCAAGTCTCAGGAACTTCACTTACCAAACACATTCAAAGGCAACATTGTTAAGAATTCCAGGAATATTAAAAAGCCCGGAGCCATATCAACCACACATTCCCATGAAGCCTGATCCTGGTAGATATTGTCACTATCCTCAGTTTATAGATGAGAGAACTCAGGCCCAGTAATTTGCCCAAAGTCATAACGCTAAAAAATGGGAGGGCTGGCTCAAGTCTCACACCCACTTATCTAGCTCCAGAGTATCATTTTTCCCTCTGCTGCCCCTGAGCTTAGGCAAGTCACTTAGCTTTAGCCCACCCAGCCACCTGGGAGTGCTGTTTAAGGAAAAGCGAAGAGGTCACAGAGGTACAGTTGATACTCTCTCTTCAGTTGATGCCTCGAATACTGCATTAGCAAATACTGAACCTTTGCTCCAGGAAAAATACTGGATTAGGTTCCTATGAGTCTCTCATCACAACATTTTCATCAATTGATCAATACACAACCTTGTTTTATGTGTGTTTCTGTTTAAAGGCCCCTTATTTAATATATAATGTTGATTTATAAACACTGAATTCACAGCCAGCAGCACTATGACTACTGCCTGAAGGAAGCTTAGCTAACACATGTATTTTCTCCGTAAGGCACATCATAGTCTTGCACTTAGGAACACTAGATAGCCCTTCAGCAGTATGCTTGAGAGCTATTATAACAGCAAAATCAGGAACAAAAAAGCACAAAAGTGTGAAAATGTGGCACTGAATAGAAGGTGAAAAAGACACTTGTTTACAGAATGAGGGCTGAAGCAGAAGGGCAGAACCTCACCTGGTTCTTCCTCAGCTGGGAACACATAGCCACTCACATTTGTCACCCCTCTACAAATGACCTCAAAGTGTTGCAAGGTTTGGTTTGAGAGTTACCAATAAATTTTAGCAAGTAGGTGAATTTGCAAATACAGAATCCACGAATGCTAAAGATCGACTGTGTATCGATATATAAGCATTCAGAGTTATACAAAAGAGAAGAAACTAGTGGGAAGGCACCTAACCAGACCCAGAGCTCTCAGCCACCTCTCCCTTTGCCAGGCTTCCCCCATCTCCCTCTAGGCCCTGACTCTGGCCCTGAATATTTAGGAAGGGCAATGTGGATGCTTTGTAATGTGACCACTCTGTGGTCACACAGGTAGACATAATTAGACCTATTCATCTCTCAGGTCTCTGGGGGCTGGAATATTTTCTGAGTGTGCATATACTCCTTTGATTTCCCTGTCTTCATTCCAGTGGATTGTTTTTTGCACCTGTTCCACCCAATGGACTAGTTCTCTCTGTTAGTGATCCCTAAGGGGTCTCCTGGCCCACCCTGACAGCTACACCACTACATTCCCTAAACAGATTTTTGCTGAGTGTATGTTGTTGCAGGAAAACTCTGCATGACACTTTTTTCCCAAATGAATTGCTCACATTGACCTGTTAGTAGGTGTTGATTTGAGGGAATCCATGCTTGCTGTACAATGAAGCAACACACTGGTGGCACTCACACTTTCAATCTTTTCTGCTGACCTAACCTGACTCATGGGGAGCATTGGTAGTTTGGTAATAAAATTCTTGCCTTCTGTGTGGGAGACCCAGGTTCAATTCCCAGCCAATGCACCTCATGCATGGCCACCACCTACCTGTCAGTGGAAGTTTGCCTGTTGCTATGATGCTCAACCTATACCTTGACCAGGAGGCTGTCGTTCGAATGGAACAAGGGGACACTAAAATCAAGAAGGGAGTATGTCAGGGTTGTATCCTTTCCCCACACTTATTCAATCTATATGCTGAGCAAATAACCCGAGAAGCTGGACTATATGAAGAAAAACGTGGCATCAGGATTGGAGGAAGAATCATTAACAACCTGAGATACACAAACAATACAACTTTGCTTGCTGAAAGTGAGGATAACTTAAGGCACTTACTGATGAAGGCTAAAGAATACAGTCTGCAGTATTAATTACATTTCAATATAAAGAAAACAAAAATCCTCACAACTGGACCAATGAGCATCATCACAATAAATGGAGAGAAGATTGAGGTTGTCAAAGAATTCACGTTGCCTGGTTCTACAATCGATGCCAATGGAAGCAGCAGTCAGGACATTAGACAACGTGTAGCATTGGGAAGGTCAACTGTGAAGGAATTGTTTCAAGTGCTGAGGAGCAAGGATGTCTCCTTAAGGACTAAGGTGTGCCTGACACAAGCCATGATATTTCCAATCGCCTCGTATGCATGTGAGAGCTGGACAATGAATAAGGGAGACTGAAAAAGACTTGATGCTTTTGAGTTGTGGTGCTGGCGAAGAATGCTGAACGTACCATGGACTGCTAAAAGAACTAACAGATCTGTCCTGGAGGAAGTACACCCAAAATGCTCCTTGGAAGCGAGAATGGCCAGACTTAGTCTCACCTATTTTGGTCATGTTGTCAGAAGGGACCATTCCCTGGAGAAGGATGTCATACTTGGTAAGGTGGAGGGTCGACAAAAGAGGGGGAGGCCTTCAACGAGATGGATTGACACAGTGGCTGCGACAATGGGCTCAAGTATAGCAGGGATCATGGAGCTGGCGTGGGATCGGGCAGTGTTTCATTCTGCTGTGCATGGGGTCGCTATGAGTTGGAAACAACTCGACAGCACCTAACAACAACAACATGATGTTCAACAGGTTTCAGCAGAGTTTCCAGACTAAGGCTAAGAAGAAAGGCCTGGTGATCCACTTCTGAAAATCAGCCAGCGATGACCCTATGGATCACAACAGTCTGATTCACAACTGATCTTGGTGATGGCCCAGGACTGAGTAGTGTTTTGTTGTGTTGTGTGTGGGCTCACCATGAGTTGAGGGTAGACTTGATGGGAGCTAACAACAAGAGTGGCTTGTGTTTCCTCAGACAAGGTTGGGAGCATTTTCTTTGATCTTATCCAAGGGGCTTCTGCTCGGAAAGGACTGGCTAACAGTTCTGAACAGTCAGAGTCTTGTCATCGGCCACTGCACTACCATGTGTATGTGAGGTGAGGGCGTACGCAGCTTGACCTGATGTGGAGGGGTCTCCATCCTTCTAGTATCAAGGGTGTACCCTAAGCATGCCAACTCACTGCCCAGATCAAGCCAAATCCGTCAAACTACTCACCCAAACTTTAGCTCAAAACTTCAGCCAAGGAAGCTTAGTTCCTGAAATATGAAGAAGGCCATAAATTAGCCATATGATAGGTAGTGGTTGTTATATAGAACATGTAACATGCTCAGCACAGTGTCTGGTAGGGAGTAACTATTCACCTATTGTCAGTCCCTAATAAAAATGTGATTAATCTCTCTTGGGTAGAGTGATTTGTTCCTCCCTCTCTAGGGGGATCAGAGGATATTTGCTCTAGAAAAGGAGAGTACAGGGGTGCTAGACACCCTGGTGATCTGAAAGGGGTTTGAAGTGGGGCTGAGTGACAGAAGAACGGATCATGGAATACTGACAACCCACTTGACCTCCACCCACCCATCCATCCAGTTGTCATCAACTCAACTCTGACTCATGGGGATATCATGTGTACCAGAAGTGTGTGTGCTCCACAAGGTTTTCAGTAGCTGAGTTTGGGGAGGTGGATTGCCAAGCACATCTCCTCAGGTGCCTCTGGGTGGACTTGAACTACTGAGCTCTCAGTTAGGAGCCAAGTATGTTAACCATTTGCACCTCCCCAGGACTCCACTTTACCTTTTGCATGACTTTTCCATTGGTTGGTTCTGTTCTCTCCTCAAGGATGGTGTTAGTGGAAGGTCACTGGTATAATGCCTTCCCCAGACACAGGAAAATTATCTTTCCTTGAGAAATGTAGGTTCTTACAAGATATCAGAAGACTCAGAAATTCACTCTGGTACTTTCAGAAAATGCTCCTGTAGGATCCAATTTTTGTATCTTGAGGCCAAATGGCTTATGCTTCCACATTGTAAAATGCAGACACTTGAGTGCTTTCTCCAGAGCAAAAAATTGGTTGACACTCCCTGCTGATGGATTCAAACATTTTGACTGAACTCCTCATTCAAATTCCCATCAGTTTAGTCAATTGATGTCATACCAGATATCTGTCAGCACAACCAGCCAAGTCGATTAGACACCTGGTCTTTTTAGTAAAAGAGCTAACTTGTTATTTCCAAAAACAAAAATTAAAAAAAAAAAACTCAAGTTAAAAATAACCTATCAATTTAGCTAGCAACTGATAAATTCTATCAGAAAAGCACATTTTGTTAAACTACTTTGACATTTTTTTCCACTGGATCTACTGAATCAATCAGTTGTTGAGAGGGGGTGTTATTGAACAGATGTGTCAGTTTGCTGAACTAGCAAGCAGGTCAACATCAGAAGTGAAATCATCAAAAAGATTTCATCAGAATGGCCGTTGCTCAATCATCCACAATAACAATGAGAAATAGGATCCTGCTAAGCGTATGACAGCTAATCCCCAATCACAGCAATTTTGTGCTTTGAAGAGCATTTTTCTATTTTTTCTAGAAATTTGCCCTTCCTGTCTCTTGTTTGTCTATAATTGGTAAGAAAGTGGGTGTGATTTCCCAGGCAAGGCTCTGATCTGAGTCCCAGATTGTCCATCAACAATCAACAACCAGATGATTGGTTGAACAGAAATGAGGGTTGACTGTATTTATTGGGGCTCCTTGGATTTTGTACTATACTGAATTAATTTGAAAGATGTGATTCCTACCCAAGTCCAGTGGATTAAGGTAAATTCACTATTGACATAGTCTATTGTAGACTTGCACTAAAGAGTTCAAGGGAGTTCCGGGGTGACATAAACAGTCACCAGCTTGGCTACTAACCAAAAGTTTGGTGGTTCGAATCCACTCAGAGGTGCTTGGCAATCTACTTCAGAAGAATCACAGCCATTGAAAATTATATGGAACGCAGTTCTGCTCTGACACATGTGGGGTCGTCATGAGTCGAAGTTGACTTGACAGCAATCACTTTGGTTTTTAAAGGGTTCACATGAGGCTCTTTGTCAAAGCTGAAGCCATTGAAAGTGGCCTCTGGCACTGTCCTCTGTCTTTACTCTTTTCCCAACTCTTAGTGGCTCACCACCTCTTCATATACCACTTCCCAAGGTGCCCAGACCCCTCATACTGACCCCTAACATGCCAGAACTCACTAGGAGGTTGTGGACTTGATGGGCTAACTCTTGCCAGGGGTCCTTGTTTCTCTAAAGAAGACAGCTAAAGAGGTCTATGCCTAGATCAAAGGAGTGAATCACTAATGGTGTAATTTCAGACGCCAGATAACTGGAGAGGGTCAAAATGTCAGTGTCAGCAGAGGTGATTTTAACAACACTAGGAATTTTGAAGTCAGAACATGCTCACTTTTGAGTATATTCATATGGAATTAAGTTGCCCACTTTTGTGCAATTCTTATTTTCCTTGGGTAAAATTTTCTCCTGGTCACAAACATTTCTGCAATGGGAATAAGCTGATTATGTATTATTAGTCACTCACCACCTACAATTCACTTTTCCAATTTTCCTCTGTTGCTTATACAGCACCACTTTGTCAATCCCTACGGTTTATTGACTGAGTTCTGATGGCTGGAGTAAACAAATTGCTTCAAGAGTGACTGTGTTGCAGAAAGGGCATTGCTTGCTAGATTCTAAATGATGGGATTAGTGTGTGATCCAATTGGTCCTGATGTCAGGAGGCAATCCACCATCATGAGGCTGCAGGTTGCCACATCCCATCCTTCAGCAATAATGCTGTATGGTATATAATATTTACCATTTAAAAAATTCTGAGTCAATATCTGATAATATCCAGATCAATGATTTTGTAGATAAAATATTCCAAATCATAAAATCTACTCCTTTAAAACTCTCTGAAAATGAACAGAAATGTAATGCATAATAACAATCCTGCTGTATGAAAGAATCAGGAATACTAATAATCAAGAGGTCTACAACCTTGCTTTAGGTCA
>NW_006921700.1:7804712-7808521 GCF_000298275.1 Orycteropus afer afer | reverse complement strand
TGGAAGCTGATTACTTACTGACATTAGCCAATATGTCAAGGCCCAATACAGACTTAGGTGAGGGTCATCTTTCACAGCAGTGTAAGTGAATCTGTGTGTAAACTAGATTTCATAAATTTGAAATGTTTTTGACTACTATCTTGTCATGACTGATTAGATTGTCATTGTCTTTACTTCATAATGTGACTGGTGACAAGTTTATGATCTGAACCAAGGAAGCAATAGCCCACCACTTGCTAGTTCTTTGGGCTTGCATTAGTCAATCTTTTTTTTATAATCTGAAGCTTCCTTGCAGGAATCTTATTAAATCACTTGTCCGTTTTATATAAGTCTTTCTGCACTGTGGGACTTCCAATCTTCCCCAGAATGATAGTAAAATGTTGTTGTTAGGTGCCATCAAGTTGGCGTGACTCATAGTGACCCTGTGTACAACAGAATGAAACACTGTCTGGTCCTGTGTCAGCCTCACAATCTTTGCTATACCTGAGTCCATAGTTGCAGCCACTGTGTCAATGTATCTCATTGAGGGTCTTGCTCTTTTTCACTGACCCTCCATTTTAGCAAGCATGATATCCTTCTCCAGGGAATGGTCCCATCTGACAACAGGACCAAAGTAACTGAGACGAAGTCTGGCCATTCTCACTTCCAAGGAGCATTCTGGCTGCACTTCCTCCAGGACAGATTTGTTCATTCTTTTGGTAGTCCATGGTACTTTCAGTACTCTTGGCCAACACCACAACTCAAAAGCACCAATTCTTCTTTGGTCTTCCTTATTCATTGTCCAGCTCTCACATGCATATGAGGTGACTGAAAATACCATGGCTTGGGTTAGGTGCACCTTTGTCTTCAAAGAGGTATCTTTGCTCTTCAGCACTTTAAAGAGGTCTTGTGCAGCAGATTTGCCCAATGCAATATGTCACCTGATGTCTTGACTACTGCTTCCATTGGTGTTGACTGTGGAACCAAAGAACAGGAAATCTTTAACAACTTCTATCTTTTCTCCATTTATTGTGATGCTGGTTATTGGTCTAGTTGTGAGGATTTTCATTTTATTTATGTTGAGATATAATCATACTGCAAATTGAAGTCTTTAATCTTCATCAGTAAGTGCTTCAAGTCATCCTCCCTTTCAGAAAGCAAAGTTGTGTTGTCTGCATATCACAGATTGTTAATGAGTCTTCTTCCAATCTTGATGCCACATTCTCCTTCATATAGTCCAGTTTCTCAGATTATTTGCTCAGCATGCAGATTGAAAGTGTATCCTTTCAACCTGCACACTCCCTTCCTGATTTTAAAGGATTCAAACTTGCACACTCCCTTTCTGATTTTAAACCATGCAGTATTCCCTTGTTCTGCTCGAATGACAGCCTCCTGGTCTATGTACGGGTCCCTGATGAGCACAATCAAGTGTTCTGGAATTCCCATTCTCCTCAATGTTATCCATAATTTGCTATGATCCACACAATCAAATGCCTTTGGAAGTCAATAAAACACAAATAAACATCTTTCTGGTATTCTCTGCTTTCAACCAAGATCCATCTGACATCAGTAATAATATCTCTTGTTCCACATCCTCTTCTGAATCCAGCTTGCATTTCTGGAAGTTCTTTGTCAATATACTGTTGCAATCATTCTTGAATTATCTTCAGCAAGATTTTACTTGCATGTGATATTAATGATATTGTTCAATAATTTGCACATTCAGTGGGAAAAGTGTGGGTTTTAACTGGCCAATTCTTTGAGAAGTGGGTGGCCCCTTCCTTCTTCTGAGTCTGTCTTAGTCTGAAAAGTCCACTGAAACCTGTCCACCATGGGTGACCCTATTGCCCTATTGGTATTTGAAATACCAGTGGCATAGCCTCCAGCCTCACAGCAACACACAAGCCAACACAGTAGGACAAACTGACAGACAAGTGGTGGGATAATAATAGTAATATAATACTAATAATCAATGAAAAAGCATTTATCCAGGCTGTCTGGCTCCAGAGCCTGCACAGGCAACCACCAACACTTTAACCTCGCAATGCCAACCTTCAGACATGGTAGACATGGTAGACAAGGACCAACAAGTTGTACACGGCAACTTAAAAGATGATCTGAGCCAAGACCTCTTATATTAAATGCTAAGTTTAACTCCCTTCTTAATTTTTAAAGAAAAATATACACAGTGCTAAGCATTTCTACCACACCCTAATGTAATGTCTTGTGTACCCACCAAGGTGAGCTGTCCACTTTAGGGACAACTGTTTCTAGTTCATCTTAACATAAAGCCCCCTCTGGAGAAGAAGGTGGAGAGGCCTAGTGAAACTAAATCAGACTTAAGGTCCTGCCCAGGAATTTTGATATCTTGGGGGCAATGGAGAGAATTAAAGGGTTTTAAAGGAGAGGTGATAAGATCATAGTTGCATCCTTACAAGGCTTTTCTGGATACACCAAGAAAAATGGATAGGTGAGGATGCATGGATAACAGAAGTTGTACCAGGAGAAGTGGTAACAGTCGGATTTGAGATTGCAGCCCTTCAATGGACAGAAGCAGGCACATTCACGAGATATTAAAGATTTGGCTATTAATTAAACTTGCCCAAGGTTAAACAGCTGGTAAGCAGCAGAGCTAAATTTAGATCTCAGGTCTCCTCATTCCCAGTGCAGTGATTTTTCTTCTGATTTGCCGTGTCAGAGAACACCTGGTCCTTCCATTTCATCCTTCCCTGGGGAAGTAGGTGATTGGAGCTAAACATGGACAGCAGCCCACAGTTTCCAGCAGGGTGATGATGAAAGAAGGCAATGGTAAATGAAGGCTCTACCTTTTTCAGATGCATTTATCTTTGCAAGATCCACGAGGGGACTCCATGAGGATCTGTCTTCCAGGTATTGAACTGCATATTGAAATAACATATTTCTCAGTGATGACAAAAAGAAACTCCAAGTAACTATTCATTTGTGTCCAGGTCTTACTAAAAATAATAACCCATCCATCTTGAGGGTGAAAGGTGATGAAGAGGTACCAACTTGAGGGAAAGAGAAAGAGACCCTTTAAATCCCTCCTATCAGGAAGCCTTCGTTGTGAAAGATGCTCTTTTGGGGCTATTTGCAATCTTTGCTCCTTTATGTTAAAAAGCTACCTCCTCCAAATATCCCTTCCTAATTGCACCTTCTCCCCATCCCCTGTCCCAATCTCATGCAATACTGTCTGGCTCCTTTTTTATGGCACCTATTATGCAGGGTTCAGCACAGAAAACAGAAACCACTACAGGTATTTAAAGCAGGAAGAGGTTTAATACAGGGATTCAAGGGCTTACAACATGTGGGGCAAGGTTGCAAGAAGAGGCTCTAGGTTGGGCCAGAAATTGCCCCTGGAACACTACAAAACTGATCTGCCAAGGAGATACTACTTCTGAAGCCACCACTGAAACTATGGAGCTCAATAACCCACCACCATAGCTGCAATCCTGAAGCCAGGAAGCCAGAATCAGGAAGTCACTGTAGCTACTGTGCCTCTCAAACCCCACAAAGCTGGTAGCTGAGCACTGAACAGAAAAACTTTATATGTCCGTGACATTACTTTCCAGAAGGGCAAGAAGTCTTCCTCTTCACTTCCACCTTCAAAATTTTGCGTCAGTTCATATACTACACAAAACATGATTTTCTTCTTAAACTCTACCTATAAAGGATGTTGAGAAATTTTATTTTTAGCTTTCCAGCCTCTTGGATACAATAAGAAACCCTAAAAGGAGGTTCGAGAAGAAAAAGGTATACATTCCACTGAATTTTTTACATACTACTTTCTGTGACATTTTAATGTGTCTCAC
>NW_006921700.1:7800358-7801552 GCF_000298275.1 Orycteropus afer afer | reverse complement strand
ATTGTCTAATTTGTCTTTTGCTATTCATACATTTGTAGATACGTTAACCTACTTTCTACAAAAATTAGGTCCTATAATTTTCTCTCTCTGTTTTCTTCCAGGAACTTTATAGTTTTAGGTTTCAGATTTAGGTTTTTGATTCATTCTGAGTTATTCTTTTGTGTACGGTACAAGTGGATACCCAGTGTTGTCAGTAACATTCACTAAAGAGACTGTTCCTTCCACATTGAATGAACCCCTTGTCAAAAATCAGTTGTCCATAAATAAATTGATTTATTTTGGGGTTCTCAATTCTATTTCACTTGTTGACGTGTCTATCATTGAACTAATATCAGGCTGTTTTGATTACAGTTGATGTATAGTACATTTTGATATCAGAAAGTGTTAAGCCTCCTATTTTGTTCTTCAATATTGCTTTGGCTATTTGGGGCCTCTTCCCATTCTATAGGAGCTCTGGTAGTGTAGTGTCTAACACAGTTGACTGCTAACCAGAAGGCTGGCAGTTCAAACCCACTAGCCACTCCTCAGAAGGAAGGTTGGGCAATCTACTTCTGTAGTGACATCGCCTCAGAAACCCAAGGAGGGGTTGCCATGAGTCAGATCAGACTCGACGGCAATGAGTTTTAGTTTTTCCATTCTATATAAAGTTGGTCATCAGTTTTTCCATTTCAGTAAAGAATATTGTTGGGATTTGTGTCAGGATTGTATTGTATCTACAAATCACTTTGAGTATATTGGCATTTTCACTATATTAAGTCTTCCAATCCATGAATAAGGGAATGTCCATCCATTTATGTAGGTCTCTTTTAGTTTCTTGTAGTAATGTTTGGTAATTTTCATTGTATAAGTCTTTCATGCTCCTGGTTAGGTTAATGACTACATATTTATCATTTGAGAGGCTATTATAAATGGTATTGCTTTCTTGACCTCTTTTTTGGAATACTTTTTGTCAGTGTAAAGGAACCCAACTGATTTTTGTGTGTTGATCTTGTACCCTTCAACATTGCTGTTCTGCTATTATATCAAGCAGCTCTCTTATGGAATCTTTAGGGTTTTCAATGTATAGGATTATGTCATCTACAAATGAGATAGTTTTGCTTCTTCCTTTCTAATTTGGATGCCTTTTATTTATCTTTCTTGGCATTGTTCTGGCTTGGATAAGAGTGGTGATAATGGCCATCCTTCTCTTATTCC
>NW_006921700.1:7798045-7798993 GCF_000298275.1 Orycteropus afer afer | reverse complement strand
ATTTGGGAAATAGCAGTAATTTTTTGCTCACTTCCTTAAACTATTCAGCAGTTGAAGCCTCACAATGAATATGTAGAATTTTATGTATATGATAATAAAAGGATTAAGACAAGAATATGATTATGTAGTGAACTATATTGTCATCTCATTTTTAATGCATGTCCCCAAACATGTCTCTATATGAGGCTTCAGAAGTCTTTGAAGATACTACAGTATAGACAGGTTATCAGCTTGTAGCAGCCCATATTTCTTGTCTCAGTGGGTTAGAGTGTGGACTTAATGAAGCCAAAGATAATTGGTTTGGATCCCCAAATGAGCCAATTGTCTTCTCTCAAGTCTAGGAACCTCATTTGCACCTTTAACCAGAGATGGACCCCCGATAGGGGCAAATCACTGATCACGGGGGTCTGAAACCCCATTGAAGTCCCATTTCCCTTAGTTCACCATCAGTTGTGTCAGCTTTGTGTATGAAGGAAGTAGGGACATTACAAAAAATCAAAACAATCATGTAGCAGTAAAGGGCATAATAGAAGAGGGATGTGCCTTAAAATCTGAAAAACAGGAGGAAACAGGACACATTGCTTTTGTTGTTAGGGCCATTGAGTCAGTTCTGACTCGTATTACACACAACAGAATGAAAAACTGACCAGTTCTGTGCCATCCTCACAATCATTGCTAAACTTGAGCCAACTGTTGCTACCACTGTGTCAATCCATCTTCTTAAGTGCCTTCGTCTTTTACACTGGCACTTTACTTTACAAAGCATGGTATTCTTCTCTGGGGACCGGTCCTTCCTGACAACATGACCAAAGTGTGAGAGGTGAGTCTCACCATCCTCATTACTAAAGAGCATTCTAGCTGTACATCATCCAAGATAGATTTGTTTATTCTTCTGGCAGTCCATGGTATATTCCTTGTTCTTCACCAACATCATCATTCAAATGCATC
>NW_006921700.1:7785657-7796410 GCF_000298275.1 Orycteropus afer afer | reverse complement strand
TGGAGCTGAAGCCCAAAGCTGAAGGGCTTTCACCCAGCCCCTAGAGCCTGGCACTTTGAACTTGGACTTAAAGCCTCCAAATTGTAAGAGAATAAACTCCTGTTTGTTAAGGCCATCCCATTTGTGGTATATTTCTGTCAGAGCGGCACTAGGTAACCAGAACAGATGGGTGAGCACTTCTAGTGTTGCATCCATTTGTTGGAACATCTCAATTGGAATTCCATCAATTCCCAAAGCCTTGTTTTCACCAATGCCTTCAAGTGCAGCTTGGATTTCTTCCTTCAGTACCATCAGTTCTTGATCATATGCCACCTCCTGAAATGGTTGCATGTTGACCAGTTCTTTTTGGTACAATGACTTCATGTATTTCTTCCATCTTTCTTTGATGCTTCTTTCATCGTTCGATATTTTGCCCATAGAATCCTTCAGTATTCAACTCAAGATTTGAATTTTTCTTTCAGTTCTTTCAGCTTGAGAAATGTCAAGCACGTTCTTCCATTTTGGCCTTCTATCTCCACTTCTTTCCAGATTTCATCATAATATTTTACTTTGTCTTCTCAAGCAGCCCTTTGAAATCTTCTGTTCAGCTCTTCTACTTTATCATTTCTTCCATTCACTTTGTTGTTGTTGTTGTTATGTGCCATCGAGTCGGCCCCAACTCATAGCGACCCCTCCTTGGGTTTCTGAGGCAGTATCACTACAGAAGTAGATTGCCCCATCTTGCTTCCAAGGAGTGGCTGGTGGGTTTGAACCACCAGCCTTCTGGTTAGCAGTCAAGTGCCTTAGGCACTATGTTACCGGAGGTCATCTCCATTCACTTTAGCTATTCTATGTTCAATAACATTTCAGAGTTTTTTTATGACATCACTTTGGGTCTTTTCATTTTCCTTGTCTTCTTAATGATCTTTTGCTTTCTTTATGTATCACATTCTTGATGTCATCCCACAACTCATCTGGTCTTCAGTCATTTGCATTCAATGCATCAAATTTATTCTTGATGTGGTCTCTAAATTCAGGTTGGAAATAATCGAGGTCATATTTTGGCTCTTGTGAACTTGTTTTAATATTTTTCAGCTTCAGCTTGAACTTGCATATGAGAAATTGCTGGTCTGTGCCACAGTCAGCCTTGTTCTGACCAACAATATTGAGCTTCTCCATTGCCTCTTTCCAGAGATGTATTCTATTTGATTCCTGTGTATTCCATCTGGCAAGATCCTTGTGTATAGTCACCATTAACATTATTGAAAGAAGGTATTTGCAATGAATAAGTCATTGGTCTTGCAAAATTCTCTCATACATTCTCCAGCATTGTTTCTATCACCAAGATCCATCTTGGTTTCCAACTTTTGCATTCCAATTACCAGTAATTATCAATACATCTTGATGGTGTGTTTGATCAAGTTCAGACTGCAGAAGTTGGTAAAACTCTTCAATGTCTTTATCTTTGGCTTTAGTGGTTGGCATATAAATTTGAATAATAGTCATATCAGCTGGTCTTTCTTACATGTGTTTCAATATTATCCTATCACTAACACCATTATACTTTGGGATAAATCTTGAAATATTCCTTTTGATTATGAATGAGATGCCATTCTTCTTCAATTTCTTATTCTCGTCACAATAGACCACATGATGGTCTCATTCAAAATGGCCAGTACCAGTCCATTTCAGCTCACTAATGCCTAGGATATCAATCTTTATGCATTGTATTTCATTTTTGACTACTTCCAGTTTTCCTAGATTCATACTTTGTACATTGAATATTCCAATTATTAATGGATATTTGCAGCTGTTTCTTCCCATTTTGAGCCATGCCCCATCAGCAAATGAGGGTCCCAAAAGCTTTACTCCATTCATATCATTAAAGTTGATTTTACTTTGGGGAGGCACCTCTTCTCCAGTCATATTTTGAGCACTTTCCAATCTGAGGGGCTCGTATTCCGGCGCTATATCAGACGTGCTCTACTGCTATTCGTAAGGTTTTCAATGGCCAATTCTTTCCAAAGTAGACTGCCACATCCTTCTTCCTAGTTGGTCTTAGTCTGGAAGCTCCACTGAAATCTGTCCACCACGGGTGATCCTGTTGGTATTTGAAACACCAGTAGCATAGCTTCCAGCAACACAGCAACATCCAAGCCACCAAAGTATGACAGACTGACAGACGAGTGGTGGGATGCAGAACACAGAACCTCTTAACACCCAGCTCAGAGACCTCCTGAAAGATGATCTTAGGTAAATGACAAATGGAAAATCTATCTAATCATGGGTAGGCTTCTGGTTCTCATGATTGTTTTTCCCACCCATGGTCCACTTTGATACACAAGCTTCTCCTACACATTGCAAGGTATTTAACCTCCCAAGCCTTCACTAAGTAAATATTAGGGGTGCCCCTCCATTGTTGAGACAACCAAAAGATGCTCCCCTCATTTCCATTCTATCCACGACCCTCATCATCCACAAGGAAAGGCTGCAACCCTCTCCTGGGCATTTACAGTTTTGTTTCTGTGTCCATTAAGGCAAGAGTAGCTTTTTCTTGCTTACTGTGGAATCTCCAGTCACACACTAGGTGCTTAATGCACATTTTTGAACGGATGAACAACATTTGATGCAGGCCCTGCCGTGGAGAAATTTGTGTCTTGGGAAGATTCTTGTTGTTGGATGCTGCTAAGAGTAGAACTTCCCCATAAAATTTTCTTATCTGTAATCTTTACAGAAGTACATCAGCAGATCTTTCTCCCACAGAACTGCTGAGTGGGTTTAAACTGCCATGCCTTCAGCTAGCAGCCAAGCATTTAAGCATTGCACCAACAGGGCTTCTTTTAGGAAAACTAACTTTCCTAAATATTGACATCAGCAAATTCACTCATATTAAATCTCTGGTTGCTGCTAACCCAAACATTAGCAGTTTGAGTCTACACAGAGGCACCTTGGAAGAAAGACCTGGCAATCTACTTCCAAAAAAATAGCCATTGAAGACACTGTGGAGCACAATTCTACTCTGACGTACATGGAGCCGTCATGAGTGAGAGTTGACTCAATGGCAATTGGTAAAGTTGGAGACTTTAGAGCTTGTGAACAACCCCAAAAAAGATGGAAGGAAGGAGGCAGGAACTAACCTTTGTTGATACCTACTACATGCCCGGTAGCGCACGACACCCTCTGCATGGTGCCTTATGAGAGAGCTATCCCTCACAGTCCCCATCTCATGGATGAGCAGGAGCTGTAACCGACGTGAACAGCCCACTGGGAATTGATGGGACTGGCCGGACTCCAGCCTGTGATCTGTCTGTCCCACTGGGTTTTACTCATCAGCCTTCACCCTCCTTTCAGATGTTCCCGAGAAAACACATCTTCAGAGATTTCACAACAAGCTCTATTTATTTTCCAGTGGTGTCCAGACAAATTCCATCTTTACAGAGATCTGGCTGTTTAAATATAGCCAATTTATCTCTCCCATAACCTCAGTCAGGCTGCAGAGGGGTCAGAAGACAAGGGTCTTGGCAAGTGCCTTCAGCCACTTCCAAAATGCATACATTCCTCATGACTAAACTAACTCAGTCTGGAGTGGCTTTGCTGGGGCTCTGAGAAAAGCTCATTGTGTAAGTCTAGTTAAGCATGAGGGAGGAGAAAGGTTAGGGTAATGTTGAGATTGTTGATTTTCCATCTTCACACCAAGTCTCCTTGGGGTTTCCTTCTTACAGGGAGGGTCCAGGGGGCTGTTGCTAAGTCCAATTGGTTTGCCAGGAGCTGCAGGACAATGAAGAAGACAGGTCTCTCCTCAGGGAAGAGTGTTGCTTTGTCCTTCCAAAGACAGTGAAGAGGGGAGAGAGGATAGAGAGGGTGCCTCTTAGAGCATGTTTGGCAGCTTGAAGGCTGTGCCCCCTTCCAAGGGGACAAAGGACTCAGGAGCATCTTCAGTCTCCCTCATCTCCTCTTCTTCCTTGCTGTGCTTCCTTCCTGGCGTACCCTTTACAAGCTGTCCAATTTCTTCCCCTGCACTGTTGCTCTTCATTTTCTCATCTCTCCTCCTTCACTATGTTTCTCCCTCTTCTCTCCTTTCTTGTATCGGTCTATAATTCCATATCCTTCCACTTTTTCTCTCCCCTTTCTCACTGCTAAGTGAAAAGTTGGCAGTTGGACTCCCCCCAGAGCACCTCTGCAGAAAGGCCTGGCAATCTGCTTCAGAAAAACCAGCATTAAAACCAGCATTTTAATTTCATTAAAACACTATGGAGCACAGTTCTACTCTGACACACATGAGGTTGCCATGAGTCAGAGCTGACTCGAGGGTAACTGCCTTTTTTCTGCCTATCCTAACTATTTCTTTTTCAAGGGTCAGCTCTCTCACTGCTTCCACGAAAGTCCTAACCCCTCCAGGTGGGCTTTCTCTGCCATCCCCTCTTCACTGCTTCACAAACTTAACACTTCACGATTTTTCGTCTTTATTCATGCTGTCCACTCCTGCATCCACGCTCTCACCCCTACATATTCTACTGAAGTTTAGCATAGCCAGGCTCCATGAAAGCAGCACAGCTAAAGCTGCTTAACTTTGCCTTATCCCAACGCAGGTAAGGAGAATGCATCCTTCCACCCTCTTCAGGGTTTAGGCAAATCAACAACCCATCTGTCTCTCCTCTTTAAGACCTGGAAGCATCCATGGCAACGATGAATGTTCTATTTATATATTTCAACCACTTACTGAGCCTCCATTTACAAAGATGGCACAATTTCCTTTCTGAGATTGTGGATCATCTACACTAGCTTCCTCAGAAGCATGTGGTTGCTACATCCCTGAGTAGGTTGCATGGAAAGCAGGGAGATCATTTCCACAGGCCAAGACCTACACTGAAAAAGACTGGGGTGTCTGCCACTTCCTTTCATCTGGAGATGAACATAAACCACAATTAAAGTCATAAATCTAGCTTTTGTTTTGTGTTGTTTGGGCTACTGCTAAATCTAATCTGGTTTTGCTGATTCACTGGATGCTTTGACCACAAACAAAAATTCTGCAATGAATGAAGATTGTCTCCAGGTCCTCTCCTACCTCTCCATCCCACCCTTCTTCTTGTAGCTCTCCGCACACACAGCCCACCTCTCAATAACACCCATGCCCAGTTGGTCCCAACACCCAGCCTTCTCAGACTTGGGAATCCCCTGGGGGGTCTTGTTAAAATGCACATTCTGAGCCTGGGGGTGGGGTTGAGAGCCTATTTCTAACAAGCTCCAGGGTGATACTGATGCCACTGATTCTAAGTCCTCATCTCCAGTAGCCAAGGTGTAGAATGTGTGCAGCAAGAGCATATCAATAAAGATCTAGCTCAATGGTTCTCCATCATGGAGACAGATTAGAAGCACCTGGGGAGCTTTTAAAAAATTCCAATGCTCAGACCACACCCCAAACCAATTATATCAGAATCTCTGAGGCAAGGATCCAGGTATCAGCATTTTTAAAGCCCCCTAAGGTGATGGAGTCCCTGAGTGTTACAGATGGCTGCCAAAATGGGCCACTAATCAAAAATTTTGAGGTTCAAGTCAATCTAAAGGTAACTCAGAAGAAAGATCTAGAGATACCTACTTCTGAAAAATAAACCATTGAAAACCCTATAGAGGACAATTCTACTCTGATACACATGGGGTTGCCATGAGTCAGAATCAACTCCATAGCAACTGGTTTAAGGTGATAATGACACTGTGCTATCATGGGTGAGAATCTCTGTTCTAGGGGCTTAAACAGGAGAATGTTCACATAGAGCTGAAGGGGAAGGTACTCAGAAAACAAGGCTTTAGCTGAAAGGAACACCTTTCCCTGGGAGAGTTTCAGCTCTTGGTGACAGACTTCCAAGTCTCCTCTGAATTTGGGCTGGACCCCTAGGGCCACACTAGTCCATTACCTGTCTTCTTTCCTCCAAAGTCAGTCTCCTTGAACCCTGGTCACTCCTGCAACCCCTAAGTCATCAGCAAAGTGACACCACCAACAACTACTCACCCAGTCAGTTTTCCATCAAGTCAGGCTAAGAGGGTGGCTCCGGTTCCTTGTATGCAGAAAATTCATTATATGAGGCTGTTTTTGAAGGACTGTGGGTTTACTGGGAAAGTCAGTGACTGTGATAACATCTAAGCAAGTAATGTCTTGCTGACATGAGCCATTGAAAGGCATGGAAGATGGGGCACACCAGGCTGTTGTGCTCAGAGAATTCAGCCCTGGTGGTCCCTTCAGCTACTGAGTAAGAAAGAGATTTAACAACAACCCATTACCTACCTCCCCCTCCCCACACCGAAGATCACCCCTCATTCTACTCTCAATACTACCATTCTCTGACAAGTTGCTCTTTTCCTACCTTTAATATTCATCAGACTTTGAGTTTCACCTGTATAATAGGCTCCAGGGACAACACATGATGGGATCTGTCCCAGTTCCCACACCCTTCCCAGGACAACACTACCTTCCACTTCAAATTGGTGTTTCTTTCAGAAAACAAACATATGTGCAAGGAAAAATCACCATGGTATTGAAATGAAAGAGTGGCCCAAGGGCCTAAACCAAACCATTGTTGTGGAGTCAATTTCAACTCAAGGCCACCCCATGAGTGTCAAGTAGAACTATGCTCATTGGGGTTTTCAATGGCTAATTTTTCAGAAGTAGATCACCAGGTCTTTCTTCCAAGGTGCCTCTGGGTGAGTTTGAACCTCTAAACTTTCAGTTATCAGCTGAGTTCATTAACAATTTGTGCCACCCAGGGACTCTCAAGGACCTAAAGAGCATGCCAGACTAAGTCCTTCAAGAGGTCAAGTATGGAAGAATCACATCCCTGCCAAAAGAGAGGAAAAGATTACACACAAGCCCAAGGGACACAAAGGAAGACCCAACTTTACACCACAGCCCATCCTCTTGGTTCTGCTGTAAGAGAAATACCACAAATGGGTGGCTTTAACAAACATACATTTATTTTCTCACAGTTTAGGAGGCTAGAAGTCTGAATTCAGAGTCTGGTTCTCAGGGAACGTTTTCTCTCTCTGTTGGCTCTATAGGAGGGTCCTTGTCGCCTTTCAACATCTGTGGGCCTGGTGTTCCTTGGAGATGTACATGTGCCTTGGCATCAATCTTCCCTTGGGTGTAGGAGGTTCTCAGCACAAGGACCTCAGGTCCAAAGGACATGTTTGCTCCCAGCTCTTCTTTCTTGATGCTACTCAGGTCCCTCCTTCTCTATTGCTTATGTCTCCTTCTATGTCTTGTAAGATAAAAGGTGATGCAGACCACACCCCAGGGAAGCTCCCTTTCTATCAGATCAAGGCTGTGACCTGAGTAAAGGTGTTGCCTCCCACTCTAATACCCTTACAATGGATTGGCTGATGCCATTAGATCACATCATGGGGGATGGTTACATCATCATATAACTGCCAAATTACATCATTACGTAACTGCCAAGTGACTGAGAATCATGACCCAGCCAAGCTGACACATATTTTGCAGGGATACAATTCAATCCATGACAACTCAGTTCCTGCATGGAGGTGTGTGTCTATATGCATTGAATTAAAAGACCAAAAACCTACACTATATACAGCTAGATTCCACAGAGAAACAAAGACCTGCCAGACTATGGTATCTGCCTGAGAGGGGGAAGAAATCCTCAGTTCACTGCTGCTGACACCCCTCCCCAGCAAGGTCCACAGCTGGAATTTCCTGGCAAAAACCATGTCCTTTCTCAGGTATTTTCTTGGCCTAGAGTGTGTTCCTCCCTCTTGGCTGCCCAGGAAGTTCCTAAAGTGCAAGTCTGGACCTCATCTTTCCAACGTTGGGAGTTAGGGGCAGCTACTCTGTGATGCTCTCACTGCTCCTACTTAGCCTCTGCCATTGCCTCCCCTCAGTAGTGTAACCCGATTCACACCCCTCTCCCTGCCACTCCACCTCACCGAGGCTCCTTCAGCTCTGTTCCTTCCAGGATAGCCCAAAGGTGCACGCAGTAGGTACTCAACCTACTGTCTTGTTGAGTGAACGAGAGGTTCTGACAAAAAGGATAGAGGAGCAAGCGTGTCTGTGGAGCCCCCCTTGCAGAAATGTTTGAGGGCTGACTCTTTGGAGGGATGTGGGGCTGATTCAAGCAGCCCTTTCTATTCCTATTTCTGAGGGAGAAGAGGAGGTGTAGGCAGCCAAGGAGAGCGTAACCACGCCAAGCAGATAATTATGTGTTCTTGGAAGCAAGTTTAATGTACTGGCTCAGGGCTGAGTTGGGAACGGCTCTGAGGCCTGCTGTCTTTAGACGGAACGTGGCTCGGGCAAGGATTTCAGTATCCAGTTCTAACAAGTGGCCGACGCCTTATGGAAACTTTTGGAAAGCTTTCTGTTTCAGACAAGTCAGCTTGTACTTCATCATGTTGCTGTGGCCATCTTTCCCTACAATTTGGGAGCACAAGGAAAGGGAAAACTGAAAATCATTGCGTGCCCTCTAGGTGCCAAGAACCAAGTCAGCAATTTCACTGTTTTAAGAATCTTATCTGGTTCTGTAGTGGTTAAAGCATTCAGCTGCTAACCCAGGTTGGTGGTTCGAACCCACTAGCAGCTCTGTGGGAGAAAGATGAGGTAGTCTGCTTCCATAAAGATTTACAGCGTCAGAAACACTATGAGACAGTTCTAATGTGTCCTATAGCATGCATATGAGTTCCAATCCACTCAGTGGTAGTGGGTTTGGTTTTTTGGTTTAAGAATCTTGTTGTTGTTGTTATGTGCCATTGAGTCAGATCCAACTCATAGTGACCCCTCCTTGGGTTTCCAGGGCAGTATCACTATGGAAGTAGATTGCCAAACCTTCCTCCTGAGGAGTGGCTGGTGGGTTTGAACCGCCAGCCTTCTGGTTAGCAGTCAAGTGCCTTAGGCACTATGCCACCAGAGCTCCCTTAAGAATCTTAGGTTGCCTTTTGAGAGGGAAATGGAGACCCATGCAGCCTCTAGTGGTGGAGCAAAGAAGTGCAGGCATCTCAGCCTCCATAACAGGCCTCTTCCCAGACACAGCAACTTTCTTTTTAGGTCTTCCTAGATACGACAGCACATAACAACAACAACAACAACAGATACATGCCTCACCACTGTCCTGAGGCCAGAACTTCCCATTTTAACTAGGTAAGCATCCCCAAGGCAAAGGAATGCTGTATTCCCTAAATCTGAAGCAAATGTGTTGTTCCTGCTAGGACTAGGTGTGCTTGTGAGATAGAACCAGGGCTAAGGGCCTGGACGCAACCCTGCAGGGCAGCCACCCTGCTCTGCCTCACCATCCTGTGCCCGGAAGGCAATGAGAGCAAGGCAATGAGAGCACTGGAAGAAGTCTTGGGCTGGGGACTGGGTTTAATCTTGACTCTGCAGCAAGCCATATGTTTCCCTGGGTCTCTGAGTCCTGTAGGTGCACAATGTGTCAAACTTGCTTTGGAGAGTGTAGACAGCTACATACCTAAGAAATGACCCCATTTGCTTTTCTAGGCCTTGATTTTTTGCCGCCTGTAGATGGGAATGTGTTATTGTTGTTGTTATGTTCTGTCGAGTTGGACCTGACTCACAGTGACCCCTCCTTGGGTTTCAGAGGCAGTAACACTACAGAAGTAGATTGCCCAACCTTCCTTCCAAGGAGTGACTGGTGGGTTTGAACCACCAGCCTTCTGATGGGAACACTGTTCTGCAAATTGGAAGGACTCAAAGGCAGAGAAGACAGTGCCTAGTTGAAGAGTCATTTGGAGAGTTCATCCTTACTCGTTCATTCCTTCCTTCCTTTATTCAGTAAGGATCCTGAGTGGGGAGGTGGTCATAATGTGTCAGGCTCTCTGCTGGGCAGTGCAAATAAAGAGATGAGCAAGGTAAAAGTCCCTGCACATTGTTTTTTTCAAAAGAGACATGTTGTGTTGTTCTTGTTATTATTATTAGGTGCCGTCAAGTCATCTCTGACTCATAGCAACCCTGTGCACACACTGCCCAGTCCTGTGCCAGCCTTAGGATCCTTGCTATACCTGAAGCCATCGTTACAGCCACTGTGTCAATCCATCTCATTGAGGGCCTTCCCCTTTTTCATTGACTCTCCACTTTACCAAGCATGATAGGAACCAGGGAATAGTTCCTTCTGACAACATGACCAAAGTAGGTGAGATGAAGTTTGGCCATTCTCACTTCCAAGGAGCATTCTGGCTGCACTTCTTCCAGGACAGATCTTTAGTACTTTTAGCAGTCCATGGTACTCTTATCATTCTTCTCCAATACCACAACTCAAAAGCATCAACTCTTCTTTGGTCTTCCTTATTCATTGTCCAGCTCTCACAGGCATAAGAGGCGATTGAAAATACCATGGCTTGGGTTAGGCACACTTTAGTCTTCAAAGAGACATCTTTGCTCTTCAGCACTTGAAAGAGGTTTTGCAGCAGATTTGCCCAATGCAATATGTCATCTGAGGTCTTGACTGCTGCTTCCATTGGTATTGATTGTAGTACTAAGTAATATGAAGCCCTTGACAACTTCAGTCATTTTTCCATCCATCGTGAAGCTGTTCATTGGACCAGTTGTGAGGACTTTTGTTTTCTTTATATTGAGGTGTAATCTATACTGCAGACTATAGCCATTAATCTTCATCAGTAAGTGCTTCAAGTCATCCTCACTTTCAGCAAGCAAAATTGTGTCATCTGAATATTGTTGTTGTTGTTGTTATGTGCCATCGAGTCGGCCCCAACTCATAGCGACCCCTCCTTGGGTTTCCAAGGCAGTATCACTATGAAAGTA
>NW_006921700.1:7779537-7785037 GCF_000298275.1 Orycteropus afer afer | reverse complement strand
TCCCAAGGTCCGAAGAGCATAGCAGGCTGCTGAGCAATGACATGGCTACATGCAGGGTCCAAGCATGCCATAGGCTAGAGACCATTCTCAAAACTTCTCCTTATATACAGGAAGCAGACCACATACCCAAAGGCAGCTACTCAGCTGCTCACAGTAGATTCCACCATGGAGTTGATTGCCAGTCTATCATGGGGAATACTACATCCAGCTGCCCAGCCACTCAACCAGGCCCAGCCAAGTCGACACACAAACATAACCACCACACCCACCTATACACTTGGGTCCTTCATGAAAAGACCACTGTACTATCATTGTCACAAAACACAATGTGTACAAATTGTTGGGTGGAAAACAAATTCTTTCTGTGAACTTTCACCCAAATCACAATCAAAAATTTATTTAGGAAAAGAACTATTTCCTTAATTTGATGATGAACATCATTTTCATATTTTAACATTTCTGGTATCAGGATGCATATTAAAATTGGTGACATCTTACAATAATATTTGGCAATATTTTCTTCTTTCTTGGAGATACATAAAAAATTATTTATCTTATAGATTCTAGCATCTTAAGTCCCATGAGATATAACTGGGGGGGAAAAAAGCTACCATTATTCAACTTGACTTTTTATGCATTTAACAAGCACTGAATTTAACTGAATTATAAGTTTTTCCAACATATTTCTATGTATGGTGTCACACAGATCACATATCAAGATATCTGATTGTCCCTGACGTGTCACTGGAACAAACCTCAAAGGAATTTATACAAAAGGGCCAGGGATGCTATATCACTCGTTGGCCACCAGAGGGAGAGAGTGTATCAAAGAGGAATAGAGAGAGATAGGTTCTCACGCTTTTTGGCTCTCCTCTAAACCTACACACAAACCTCTCCATGGGCAATCTGCCCACGTTCCGGTTACCTAGTGGTGCTCTGACAAGGATATACCACAAATGGGATGGCCTTAACAAACAGTTTATTCTTACAATTTGGAGGCTCTAAGTCCAAGTTCAAAGTGCCAGGCTCTAGGGGCTGAGTGAAAGCCCCTCAACCTTGGGGTCCAGCTCTGCCTCCTGCTCCCAGCCCACTGGAGCTAGAGATTTTTCTTCACTCAGACAGCTGCTGGCTGCTGAGACTGAGAAGCACCAAGGTTGACAAGTGAAAAGTCACAGTCCCGATGTTACCAAACCACATGGCAGGCCATTAACTTAAGTCCATTGTTAAGTCCCAAGGTTGGCAGAGCATAGCAGGCTGCTGAGCAACGACACGGCTACACGCAGGGCCCAAGCATGCCATAGGCTAGAGACCATTCCCAAGGCTTCTCCTTATATACAGGAAGCAGACCACATACCCAAAGGCAGCTACTCAGCTGCTTGTGGTAGATCCCACCATGGAGTTGATTGCCAGTCTCATTATGGGGAATAACTACCACCAGCTGCCCAGCCACTCAACCAGGCCCAGCCAAGTTGACACACAAACATAACCACCACAGCCCACCACACTGAAACCTCAACTTCAGACTTAGAATAGAGGACAAATCTTCAATTCCAGAGCAAAGGAAGTACCAAAAAGAAGAGTTGGTTGGATCCAAATGACGTTTGCAGACCCACACTACAAATCAGCTATGGTTTAATGAGCTATGTGGATGGGCCAGATGCCAGGCACGGCCAGGGTCTCTCCTAGAATTGTGGGACTTGGGAGCAGCCCCTGTCCTTCTTTCATCACTTAGGACTTCTGAGGCCCACTGAGATTTATAAAATTCTCCAAGGCCGTGTCCCCACACTAGCAGTCACATGCAATCCCTTACCAATCTCTCCTTCATTTTTACCTTTTTTCTTTCTTCCTCCTTCCTTCCTTAATGTAACTGTTTATTTACTAAGCACGTACTATGTGCCAGGCATTATACTAAGAGCTGGGGATACGGCAGTAAATAGAATAGAGAAGGGCACTATCCTTACGAATCCCACTTTTGCTAAGGAGATGAACGTTATACAAACAAATGGATCATTGCTTGGTGAAAAAAAAAGTGCTATAAATAAAATACTGGGTCCTATGAGAGCATGTGACATATAGGGGTTTGGATCTGGGAAGGCTTCTCTGACAAGTGATAACTGAGAGAAAGCCCAAAGGAAGAGCACAAGTTAACCAGGTAAAGAATGAGGAAAAGCCTTTTAGGCAGATACACCAGCATTTGCAGAGGCCCTAAGGTGTGAAACAGTTTCTGAGTCAAGCAAATTGTTAACAAGGTTGGCTGCTAACTCAAAGGTTTGAAGTTTGGAGTCCATCCAGAGGTGCTTTGGAAGAAAGGCCTGGCAACCTGCTTCCAAAAAAGTAGCCCCAAAAACCCTGTGGAGCACAGTTCTACTCAGTCACACATGGGGTCACCATGAACTGGAGGCAACTCAATGGCAAACTGGTGTGGGGTGGGACAGTGTGGCAAGGTAAGGTAGGGAAGAATTCAACATCTCTCTGGTAGCGTAGTGCCTAAGGCACTTGACTATTAACCAAAAGGCTGACAGTTCAAACCCACCAGCCATTCCTCGGAAGGAAGATTGGGCAATCTACTTCCATAGTGATACTGCCTCCCCAAGGAGGGGTTGCTATGAGTCGGGTCCAACTCGACGGCACATAACAACAGGAACTTAAAGGGGACTAGTGTGGACCCCAAAGATGAAGGGCAAGAGATGCACAAGACAGACCACAGCATAATAAACTCAGTATACAGAGCTTTGGGTGCCATGTTAATGACACACTTTTAACCTGAAGCTGCTGAAGGTCATGAGCAGGGGATTGACATGAGTGGATCTGGGTGTTAGTGTGACCACACTGACTACTCTGTGGAGCATGACTTGGAGGAGAAATCTGAGAAGTAGGGTTGTGCAACTGGGACTTTTATTAGAGAAGTGGCAAGAGATGACAGGATATGACAGTGGACATGAAGGTATATTTTATAGACAGAATTGCCTAATTTGGAAAGTGACAGAGAAGAGAGTATTCAGTCGACTCCTGAGCTTTGTAAAAGAGCAGGTAAGGGGGAGATGACATTTACCAAGATGGGCATCTCTGAGGTTTGGGAAGGGAAGATTATGAGTGTTTCAGCACATTAACTTTTAGCTCCTTCTGGAGCACCCACATGCAGGCGTAAAGCTGACAATTAAATCTATGAACTCAGCGCTCAAAACCAGCTGGAAATAGTAGATTTGGGAGGCATAGGCATGTAAATGGAAGTTAAAGCCTTGGCGAGGTCTGAGATCACCTGGGTTGGCACAATAGTGAAAAGAAAATGACCCCGAACTGAGCTCTGAGGAATGATAATACTTACAGGAGGAGGAGCCAGCCAAGGAAAATGCTAAGAGGTAAACAGAGAGAGGACCAAGTATAAAGGATAAAGAGAAGAGAGTGTGTCAAGGAGACAGCCAGCCCTGTGGCATACTTCTGAGCAGTCTACTGAGACAAGGACGTAAGTTTAGATCTGCCAACATGGAGGCTACTGTTGCAAGGGCGATAGTAGCAGAAATCAGACTGAGGTGGGCCATCAAAGGAAAAGGGAAACAGTCATTTGAGGAGGGAAATCATAAATTTAGGGTGAAAACCATCTACCTGGTTACACCATTTTTCTCCAACAGTGTTCAGTTGCTTGGTGAAGGCCTGGAAATGATGAATCGTTGGGTCCATTCTGGCCAGGAGTTCACCATACAAGTATGACGTGGGGGAGAGGAGCATGGCAATCAAACGATGTAAAAAAATCTTACTTGGTCAAGGAGGGAAGAAAAGGTAGGCAGCTGGCGGAGGAATGGATTGGAAGTCTCCAGGAAGTCACAGGGCTGTGTCAATGGAGCACTTGTCAGGAGATGGTGATCAGAGAAAAGAAAATGACCTTTGAGTTGTCATGGTTTGTATGTTATCAAGTCCATGCTGTGACCATGGAAACAGGTGGCTGAAGAGAAGAGGTGAAAATAGTCATTAAAGATCAGGAGCACAAAGATCCGAGAAGTCAGAGAATAGGATGAGGAGGTATCTGCCTGGGCACTGAAGTTGCTGAAAATTATTGGAGTAGGGGTGAAAAGGACTGCTAGCAGCACCTAAAGCCTTCATGAATGAGAGAATGACCAGAAAATTAGTGACACAGCAGTGGGCAGTTAGAAAGGATGGCCTGGCTGGATGGTATAAGCCTCAATGGAAGAGGGGTTACTACACAAGCAAAGTGAATGGTGGTCTGGAAGCAACAGTGAATTTCTCCTCTCCTGTAACGCAGATTCCTCGTGCAGATATTTTTATTTCTCTGGAGTATTTCTTCACTGCAAAATGAAGAGGCTAAATCATCTGTAATATTCTTTCTACTATTGCGGTTGAAAGACCAGAAGTAAGACTGCCCACTGGATTCCTGAGGGGTTTTGACTACTATATCTCTTAAAGGCAGGGAAACTTGGGTGGCCACTTAGTACAGTTAATCTGGTCCTACACACATGACATTCCATAGCCAGTTTCATAAGTGGTGGAGGGGCCTAAGTCTGATTTGCGGACATGCCTAATCACCAAGATTAATACTTTCAGAATTGTCATAACAACCAAGAAATTGTATGATGAGATCTCTTCAATCAGGAGATATGGAAGCTGAGAAAAGCAGCAGCTAAAAGTTTTAAGTCTATGAATGGGAGGAGGGCAAGAAAGAGGACTGACTCTAACACACTCCTGGACATCAACCTCACAGACCAAGAAGAGCCTTCAGCCACCCAGGTTACCTCAGTGTGTTGTGCTCATGATTTATCTAAAACCTCTTAGAACCAATTTATATATCTGTTCTTGACTGGTGGTACCCCTTGCATAAGGAATTTAGTAAGTTACTTATCTGTTGTGTAAAGAAGGAGTGCCTTTAACTTGTCCTAAGATTACTTCTTTCAAGCTTCATGTCCCTAGTTCTCATCTTGTCCTGTTTAGTGAACAAATCTTATCTGCTCTATCCATGAACTTCAGTCATTTGAAACTCATGAAGTTTGTCAACCTGACACCATCTCATCCTACAACTTTCCTAATACAAGACCTTACAAAATGAGATCTTGGTCAAATTGACAGCAGCAACTCAAAAGATTGGGCAGGAGCCTTAAGAGGCAGTGAATTTATGTTAATGGAGAAGGAACAACTCAGAAAATGAGGAAGAGAGTGGTTGTACAACCTGAAGAATACGATCAATGTCACTGAATTATACATGTAGAAACTGTTGAATTGGTGTATGTTTTGCTGTGCAGATTCTCAACAACAACAAAATAAATTGCTATAAAAAATAGGACCCTGTAGTGTTTAATGCAGAAACAGATCCTAGAGAAATACAATCTACCTAGCAACTGGGGTTGAAAAGCTTGCAAGCAACCATCTAAGGTGCAACTATTGGTCTTTCCCCGTCTGGAGCAAAGAAGAGTGAAGAAAATCAAAAAGCACAGAAATAATTAGTCCAAGGGATTAGCAGACTATGTGAACCTCAGCCTCCATGGCCCTGAGA
>NW_006921700.1:7776288-7778107 GCF_000298275.1 Orycteropus afer afer | reverse complement strand
CCAACTCATAGCAACCCTGTAGGACAGAGTAGAACTGCCCCATAGGCTTTCCAAGGCTATAAATCTTTATTGAAAAAGACTGCCTCATCTTCTTCCCACAGAGCTCAAACTGCCAGTCTTTCAGTTAGCAGCTGAGTGATTTAACCACTGCGCTACCAGGGCTCCTTAAAGGCTCCATAGCACTTGAGAAATTGAGTTTCTCTTAAATTCAACACAGTTGGAGAACCTGGTTCTGTTTATATTTAGCAAAAGGAAAATAAATACACAACTAATAACCATATTAGCCAATAGCAGTTCCATGGTGCAATTCTTAACCTTTCACATGGGAGATCCAGGTTTAATTCTCGGCCAATGCTCCTCATGTGCAGACACCCCCTGTCTGTCGGGGTGCATTGCATGTAGCCATGATGCTGAGCAGGGTTCAGCAGAGCTGTCCGACTAAAATGGACTAGGAAGGAAGGCCTGGCAATCTACTTCCAAAAATCACCCAATGAAAACCCTGTGAGTCAGTCACGACAGTACACACAGTGTTTCACTCCACTGCACATCGTGAGAGGCCGACGCATCATCAGCTAACGACAACCATACGAGCAATGTCATTGGTGGGGAAAACAATCTCAGTGATCAGGAAAAAGAGACATGTATTCTAACTGCATGGTCAGGGAAGTCTTCACACAAAATGAACTTTCTTCTGGACTCAGAAATGGGGTGAGTTTGAAAAGCAAAGGTCAAATGGTGGAGGAAAGGCCCCAGGCTCCTGTAGCCACACAGGTTACTGAAGTAGGGCCAGTGCATGTCACCGCTCACCCCCTCAGGACAGACCTCGTATCTCCCAGCATCTCAACTCCGCCTCAGCCTTCTGGGTGCCGTCATCATAACTCACCTGTTCTTTGCCCTTCCTTCTCCCCAGCTGTACGCTAGATGAGCAGCCGCCCCCTGAAGGAGATGTCTGACCCCCACAGCAGCCCTCTCCTGGCAGAACCTCCTTCCAGCAGATTCAAACTCTACGAGTCAGAGTTTACCAGCCCTAGCTGGCCCTCAAGCCCCCAGGACACACATCCAGCCCTGCCGCTCCTGGAAATGCCTGAAGAAAAGGTGAGGAGTGTTCCTCCCAGGATGTTTCACAGGTAGGGGCGGGGGGAGAAGTGAAAAATGCTGCTTGTCTGGCTCCCCAACACATTTCATATGCACCCTGGAAGTGCCACTGCTCTGGGAGATTCTGCCCCTATCATTTGTGGTTACACCTGTCCTACTTAGCGGTAGACAGAATATGTGTCGCTCTGTGTGAAGAGTGATTGGAAAGACAAGTAGAGAATACATACACTCACACACCAGCCTTCACACCTGTGTCCACAATCATTCTCTTTAGACCACTCCCTTGAATTGCCCTACTGCTTCAAAAAAGAACGGCTCTGTTATATGCAGGCCATTGCCACCCATTGAACACAGTAGCACAGATGGAGACTGGCTGACTAGGGATACCAGGCAAAGAGACCAGACTATTAAGGTGATATTTGTTTAATGAGATATAATTCACATACCATAAAATTCACACTTCAAAGTGTACATTTAAGTGGCTTTTAGTATATTCACAAAATTGTACAAACATCATTAATTCTGGTATACTTTCCCCCTCCCACAAGGAAACCACCAAACCCTTTAGCAGTCCCTACCCACTTCTCCTCTCCTGGGAACCTAATCTAGTTTTTGTCCCTATGGATTTATCTATTCTAAACATTTTATATAATAGGAATCATATAACATGCAGCCTTTTATGACTGGCTTCTTACATTTAGCACAGTGTTTTTTTTTTTTTTTT
>NW_006921700.1:7769859-7773923 GCF_000298275.1 Orycteropus afer afer | reverse complement strand
CGAGGAGTGGCTGATGGGTTTGAACCTCCAGCCTTCTGGTTAGCAGTCAAGTGCCTTAGGCACTATGCTACCAGAGCTCTTTATATATTCTGAATACAAGATTCTTATCAGATGTATGATTTGCACCCCACTCTATGGGTTGGCTTTTCACTTTCTTGATAGTGTCCTTTGAAGCACAAAGTTTTGTGCTGGATTAGGTCTGGTGTTTTTTTTTTGTTTTTTTTTTCTTTGATTGCTTTGTGCTTTTGTCAGAGATAAGAAATTTTTTCCTAATCCAAGATCATGAAGATTTACACCAAATTTTCTTCTAAGAATTTATTGTTTTAGTCTTATATTTAGGATTTTGAGCCATTTTTAATTAATGCTTGTATATGGTATGAGGTACCATACCAATCTTCTGCATGTGGATATTCAGTTGCCCCAGGACTGTTTGTTAGAAGACTTTTCTTTACCCATTGAATTGTCTTGGCACCCTTATCAAATATCAATTGACGTGAATGTAAGAGTTTAATAGTTAGTTCTCAATTGTATTCCATTAATTTGTGTCTAACCTTATATCAGCACCACACAATCTTGAGTACTGTAGCTTTGCGGTAAACTTTGAAATCAGGACATGAGAATTCTCCAACTTTATTCTCCTTTTCAATGATATTTTGTCTATTCTTGATCCCCTGTATTTCCTTATGAATTTTTAGGTCTGCTTGTTAATTACCCCACTGTCTTTGATTGCATTGAATCTGTAGGTCAATTCTTAAGCTAAATCTTAAGAATATTAAATCTTCTGATTTATAAACAGAATGTATTGTCATTTATTTAGGTCTTTAATTTTTTTCAACAATGTTTGATAGTTTTCAGTGTACAATACTTGTACTTAGTTTGTTAAATTTATTCCAAAGTATTTTATCTTTTTGATGCTATTGTAAATGAAAATTTTCTTAATTTTATTTTTAAACTTTTCATCACTAGTGTAAAAAAAAATTTTATATATTGATCTTATATCCTGAAACCTTGCTGAACTTGTGCATTTTCTTTAACAGCTTTTTGTAGATTTCACAGCATTTTCTACATAAAAAAAATTATACCATCTGCAAATAGAGATACTTTAACTTCTGTCTTCTCAATTTGGATGGATTTTATTTCTTTTTATTGACTATTATCCTTGCTGGAACTTTCAGAACAATGTCAAATAGAAGTCCGGGATCGGACATCCTAGTCTTTCTCCTCATCTTGGAAGGAAAGCTTGTGGCTTTTCACTAATATAAATATGATGTTAGTCATGGGTTTTTCACAGATACATTTATCAGGTTGAAGAAGCTGCATTCTATTCCAAGTTTCTTTGGTGGTTTTATCAGGACAGGACATTAATTGCTTTCAAATGCTTTGTTTAAACCTATTGATGGGAGCTCTGATAGTGCCTAAGGCATTTGACTGCTAACCAGAAGGCTGGCAGTTCAAACCCACCAGCCACTCCTTGGAAGGAAGGTTGGGCAATCTACATCCGTAATGATACCCCCTCAGAAACCCAAGGGAGAGGTCACTATGAGTCAGATCTGACTCCAAGGCAATGAGTTTGTTTTTTGTGTTTTGTTTTGTTTTTTTGTTTTTTTTTTTTTGGCAACCTATTGAGATCCTGTGGTTTTCATATTTTATTTTATTAATATGCAATATTACATTGGTTGATTTTCATGTGTCTGTTGAACTAATCTTGAATTCCCGAAATAAACTCCACTTGGTTGTGGTATATAATCTTTTTTCTATGTTCCTGAATTTGGTTTTCTGATATTTTATTAAGAATTTTTTTATTTATATTCATAAGGTACATAGGTCTGTAGATTTCTTTTCTTGTGATATCTTTGTCTGGTTTTTATATTAGGATAATACTAGCCTCATAGCATGAGTTGGGAAGTGTTTCTTCCTCATTTATTTTTGGAAAGAGTTTGTGAAGGACTGGTGTTAATTCTCCTTTAAATGTTTTTGTATAATTCACCAGTGAAGCCATCTAGGCCTGGGCTTGTCTTTGTGGGAAGTTTTGTTTTGTCTTTGTTTGTTTGTTTGTTTACTAATTCAATCCTTTAATTATTATAAGTCTACTCAGATTTCTATTTCTTCTTGAGTCATTTGTGGTAGCTTGTGTCTTCCTAGGAATTTTTTCACTTCACCTACATTCCCTAATTTGTTATGATACAGTAGTCCATAGTATCCCTTATAACCTTTTTTACATTTGCAAGGTGGTCACAATGTCCCCTCTTTCATTCTGAATTTTGGTTAGTTGTTTTTTTTTTTTTTTTTTTTGTTAATTTGGTTAATTTTTTGTTAGTCTAGTTAAAGATTTGTCAATTTTGTTGATCTTTACAAAAAACAACTTTTTATTTCCTTGATGTTTTTAGTTGTATTTCTATTTTCTATTTCATTTATTTTCACCTGATCTTTATTCTTTCTTTCCTTCTGCTTACTTGAGGTCCTTGGTTAGCACAGATGATTGGCACTTGACTACTAACCTAAATGTTGGTGGTTCAAACCTATCCAGCAACACCACAGAAGAAAGGCCTGGAGATCTGCTTCCGTAAAGATTACAGCCAAGAAAACTCTATGAAACAGCTCTACTCTGTGACACATGGGGTTGCCATGAATCAGAATCGACTTAATGGGAATGACTTTTGCTTTGTTTTGTTTTCTTCTAGCTTTGAGTTTAGTTAACTCTTATTTTTCTAGCTTCTTAAAATAGAAGATTAAATTATTGATTTGACATCTTTCTTCTAAATTTCCCTCTAAGCACTACTTTAGTGAGTCCCTAACCTTTTCTTTTAAGTTTTTGATCAGCCTATTGTTTGCCCAGAAGGCTGGCAGTTCAAATCTACCAGCCACTCCTCAGAAGGAAGACTGGGCAATCTACTTCCATAGAGACATCACCTCAGAAACCCAAGGAGAGGTCGCTATGAGAATCAACTCTACGGCAATGAGTTTGGTTTGGTTTGGATTGTTTGCCCAAACTCTTATGTACCACCTCATGCACAAATTTTGCCAATGTTCTTGGTGCTTTTATGAAGGGAAGAATTGTGCAGGTCCTTATACCACAGTTTTCACTATCAAGTTTAGATGCAGGGAGGAGACCAGGAAAATCTCTACATCACTAGTGTCCAATAGAAATAATAAATGTGAACTACATATATAAGTTTAAATTTTCTAGTAGCTAGGTTAAAAGGGTAAAAAGAAATATATGAAACTAATTTTAATAATATATTTCATTTAGCCTTACGTATGTCATTTTATTATGTAATCAACATAAAATATCATTGAGATATTCTACACTATTTTTCATACTGTATTTAAAATCCACTTAAAGCATATTTCAGTTCAGTCTAGTCACATTTCATCTCCTACTGGTTTCTTCTATATTAGACAGAATAACTCTAGAGCAAAGATTCCTTGCTCTTCTCGTCCACAGAAAGAATTGAAGAAAGTATGAATTTGGATGGTGAAAATCATTGATCTTTATTTTCACTAACCTCCAAAACACCTTAACATTTTCTTCAATTATGAATATGGACAATGAACAACAGTCATATTACCAGAACATGAGATTTTTGCCCCTGTCGGAGATGGGGTTTTCCATGAAGCAGATATTGAGATAGAGATGTGTGTGTAAGAAGTGTGCTGGGAAGACTCTTGGGATCAACACTTGTAGAGGAGTGAAGGTAGCAAGAGAAATTGGGCTGCTCCAAGACTATGGCCCCTAGTTACCCATCAGGCCTGGAAATGAACTCACTCCCATGGCTTCCAGTCAAACAATAGACAGGCATATAGGGTACATATTTACACCAGGTAGATATACACCTTAGAATGATCAGGCATGAGAGAACAGAAAGGCAGTATTTGCACAGGGAGATAGCTCAAGGGGCAGGAATGCATAGGAAAAAGGGACACAGGGAAGAGGTAACAACAGAGAAGAAGTGGGAAGAGAGCTGTTACAATGTGGGGATTGCAGTCAATGTCACGAAACAAAATGTGTGTGAACTGCTGTATGGAAAATTAATTTGCTCTGGAATTTTCACTCAAATCACAAT
>NW_006921700.1:7767550-7769514 GCF_000298275.1 Orycteropus afer afer | reverse complement strand
CAGAGGCTTCATCAAACTACCAAAGGGATCCAGGACACAAAAAGGTTAAGACACTCTGAATGTAGAAAAGCTAGTAGTCCTAGGAAGAGTATGCCCACATGGTATGCTCTGAGAAACTTCAGTCAGTGAGCATGTATCTTGCTCTTTTGTCTCATGATGCCTTATCTTTATCCAAAAGTCTGACACCCTCAATCACCCCTAATGCCCCTATTCTATGAAAGGTATCTTATTTGATATTTTGTCATGGCTTCTCCTGAAAGGATCTTCGGTCATCCAATGAAGACAGCCACATTGTGAAAATTGAAAAGCCCAATGAAAGGAGTAAAAGGAGAGAAAGCAACGTGGCCCATCGGGGCTCTGCACATCACGGAGGCATCAGCCTCTTCCAGGCAGTGGGTTACCTCACGGGTGAGATGAAGGAGTGCAGGAGCTGGCTGAAAGGTAGGTGAATAGCTGGTGGGAGCAGTCAGTCCAGCCCAAGGAGACAGCTCTCCCTCTGGCGTCAGTGAGGAGGCTGCCCCGTCACTCACCATGGCAGTCTCCCACAGATGCACAGCTTCAACTCTGGGTTGACCCCGGGTGGGCATGATATAACCCACTTACCTAAAATTGCCATAGTTTCAGAATTAAGCACATTTCAGTGGGCTTAGTTCTTTGCAAATTGTTCACTCCTACATGGAATCCAAGATAACCACACTAGCAACATATAAGTCATTCCCCAAGCAAGCTGAATGGCCATTCCTTCACTTGTTCATGCCAGGAAAATATTGGCATCACCCTCCCCAGTGTTTCAGGCTTCTTTCATTTTAAGTTCTTGCCATTCTTCACCTCCCTGAGCTGCACGCTGCAACAAATACCCACACACACACACTTGCCACCACCTGCACAGGTTGTCCTGGAAACCAAATGAGAGAATGAAGCAGAATATATGTCCCCTCTTCTAGACCTGGCTTCTCCTGGGCCCTAACTCAATTCTGATTTTCACAGCTGGGCTGAACAATTTTCCTAGCTTCCTTTCCTCTAGGCTACTTCCTTTGCTGCCCAGATATCAGCCCTCAACTAAGTTATATAGCATTATACAAGAAGTTTTCTTCCCTGCCCTCGGACCAATGCATTTCCCTTGGAATGTTCCAGGGCTTCCTTGCCAACCAAGCCAGTGGCTGGAACAGCTAAATTGGTCTTAGCATGGGTGTGTGGCAAAAACTGCCACCCACTGCAGCTGATTCCTGGGTTACTCAGGGACTTGGGCTGAGCGCCAACTCCCCCCTCCCCATCCCCACTCCAGTCCCACCAGGCTTGCGCATCCCTGTCTGCCTTGGTTGTCATGCCAAGTGGCCCAGCACTGATGCCCAGGTTGAACTGTGTTGATGGCTCTATCTCTTTCAGATAAGCCCCTGGCTGTCCAGTTCACAGACTGGGTCTTGAGGGGCACTGCTCAGGTGATGTTCGTCAACAACCCTCTCAGTGGGCTCATCATCTTCATCGGGCTCCTGATCCAGAATCCCTGGTGGACAATTGCTGGGGGCTTGGGGGCTGTGGTCTCAACCTTAACTGCCCTCGCCTTGAGCCAGGACAGGTGAGTCCTTGTTCTGGTTACCTAGTACCTCTCTGACAAGAATATACCACAAATGGAATGCTTTGAAAAAACAGTAGTTTATTCTTACAATTTGGAGGCTTTAAGTCCAAGTTCAAAGTGCCAGGTTCTAGGGGCTTGGTGAAAGCCCCTCAGCCTTGCTCTTCAGGTCTGCCTCTTGCTCCCAGCCCACTGGAGCTAGAGGCATTTCTTCACTGAGACAGCTGCTGGCTGCTGAGACTGACAAACCTAAGGCTGACAAGTAAAAGGCACAGCCCTGATGTTACCAAACCACACAGCAGGCCATTAATTTAAGTTCATTGACAGTCCCAGGGTTGGCAGAGCACAGCAGGCTGCTGAACAATGACACAGCTACATGCAAGGATCAAGC
>NW_006921700.1:7764184-7766357 GCF_000298275.1 Orycteropus afer afer | reverse complement strand
TCAATGAAGTTTATAAAACACTGAATTTTCCCACACTTACCCTGTTGCCCTCGAGTCGATTCCAATGTACAGCAACCCTCTAGGACAGAGTAGAACTGTCCCACAGGGTTTCCAAGGCTGTGAATCTTTATGGGAGCAGACTGCCACATCTTTCTCTCACAGACTAGCTGGTGGGTTTGAACCTTTCAGTTAGTAGTCAAGCGCTTTTACTACTGTGCCACCAGGGCTCTTTCATCCCATATTTAGTATTTTTCAGTTTGTGGGTCACCAATCTGCTTGTAAATCTTTTACTTAGTAAAACTTTTGTTTTATTTATATTGATGGTAATGAGATGCTGAAAGAACACATACAGAGTCATAGTAGAAAGTGGATCCCTCACAGTGGTTCCTCTGTCATTCATTGTCACGTGGGAGATAGGGACGGTCACAGGGTTCATGTTTTGCAAATCAGGAAGGAGACTGGGTAGATTAACCCACTGGGTGTGAGCTCTAACAAGCTCACTGTCTTGCTTGCTGTGTGACCGCAGACCAGCACTTTCCTTCTTGGCCCCAGTGTCCCCATCAGTGTAACCGACAGTTCAGCTTAGTTGAACCTGAGTCCCTTCCTGCTCTGGCAATCGGATTCTTTGCTTTTCTTCCTGACCATAATCTGCTGGTAAACTTGCTCCAATCATTTAAAAAGTCACTGCAACTTTCAATTAGATTCACTTCTACACCTAGCAGTCTGAGATTCCCAAGAGGCCGAGGACAGCTTAAGCATATATAAGATAAAATGGCATTATTTAATTCTAGCAACCATATTTTTATGCAAATAACACGCATGTTATATGGGTTTTTTTCCATCTGTGCCCTTCCTTTGTAAGGTACTTTCTTAAGCACACTATGGTAATTTTTGTGTATGTATGCAAGTGTAATTAAGATGTGTGTACTATCTACAAAGGTGCTGGCAGCTGTGTGGCTGCCTAATATTCATGGAATGAGCTGACTTTTTTCTATGTGATTTTATTAAAAGAATAATCTAAATTAAGCATATCTTCAAAGTACCAAAAAAAAAGAAAACTCAAGTCGATTCAACTCATAGCGACCCCTCCTTGGGTTTCTGAGGCGGTATCTCCACGGAAGTACATTGCCCAGTGAATTGCCATCCTTCTGATTAGCAGTCAAATGCCTTAGGCACTAAGCCACCAGAGCTTTCCATTCAAAGTACCAGGAGGGCCTTAAAAAGTACCACCAAATTCAAACTCAAGGTAACTGTTTCACTCCAGGTCCGCCATTGCTTCTGGACTCCATGGGTACAATGGAATGCTGGTGGGGCTGCTGATGGCTGTGTTCTCTGAGAAGGTGGACTATTACTGGTGGCTTCTGTTTCCTGTGACCTTCACAGCCATGGCCTGGTGAGACATCTCATTCTTTCTGCTCACAGATCCGGAGGACCCTGAGGTGCTTGTGTCTTAAACTGGGGCAGGGACCTGCAGGAGCATCTTTATATGCAGGCAGGTTTGTGTAGCAAGATACTCTGAGAGTCTATGAGTTTGGTCACACAATGGGATCATTTTTGCATATGAACTGATGGGACCCCTTAAAGCAGCAAAGGACCCCATTGTTGTTATTGTGCTGAAATCTTCCTTGAATGTAAGCTTTATAATAAAGGCTAATGTTTATTGAGTATATCCTACATGCCAGGCACAGTGCTAGGCAAAGTCAGGTTATTATCATCCCCAGTTTACAGAAGGGAAAATCAAGGCACACAGAGGTTAACTAGCTTGCCTCAGGTCGTACTGTGCAAAGGTTTTTGAATACTGGCCATCTGAATCAAGTGGACAGTGTTTAACAGACCTCACAGGAATCATCTCTTCTGTGCCCTAATGAAGACTCAAAACCCCAAAACTCATTGTGATAGAATCAGAGGGCTTTCTGGAAACAGAATTCTATTTAAACAGAATCTTTGAAGTAAGAGGATCAATTGAGCTCTTTCAGTACAATCACCTCATTTTGCAATCAAATAAAAAGTTTAAGATGTGAGGGAGTTGAGTGCAGGCAGGGATGTGTTAGGCCTTTTACATACACTCCTTCATTCATTGGAATTGACAGCAGTCTGCAGAAGATCCAAGGGTGTCAGTAGCGCACTTACCATCACAAATGTCAGGAAGCCTGAGATGGATCCATGCCACCCA
>NW_006921700.1:7758177-7763199 GCF_000298275.1 Orycteropus afer afer | reverse complement strand
ATCCTACTTCCATAGTGATACTGCCTCGGAAACCCAAGGAGGGGTCGCTATGAGTCAGGGCTGACTCGACGGCACATAACAACAACAACAACAACAACAAGTATTCTGGGAAATTTATTTTTCTTCTTGGGCTTCTTTCTTTCTTAATCGATTGGGACAAAAAGCTAATGCCATCATGTCAGTGGAGATTTCCTTAATGCCTCCCACATGCCCATGTGTGAAAGGCAGGAGAACTTGTCTTCTTTGTACACACTTGGTTTGTAACTATAGAGATTAAGTCCTCTGCACAGCCTTTCAGCCAAACTGCATTGGGTAGTAGTTTGTCTTCAGTGCTCTCCTCCCCATTTCCAATTTAAAAAAATTTAAATTTTTTTTTTTAATTTCCAATTTAAAAAGAAAAGATTAAGCATCCCTATGCTGGGCTAAGCTCTCTGCTGCTAAGTCAGTATATTCATTAATTCATGTAGTCCTTGAATATCAACCCATATGTTGTCATTGTTGTTATGTGCCGTCAAGTCAGACCCGACTCATAGCGACCCCTTCTTGGGTTTCAGAGGGAGTATCACTACGGAAGTAGATTGCCCCATCTTCCTTCCGAGGAGTGGCTGGTGGGTTTGAACCACCAGGCTTCTGGTTAGCAGTCAAATGCTTTAGGCATTATGCTATCAGAGCTCCTATCAACCCATATGGTAGATATTAAACTCACTGCCATCAAGTTGATTCCAACTCATAGCGACCCCTATTGAGTTTCCAAGGTGGTAAATCTTTGCAGAAGTAGATTGCCCCATCTTCCTTCTGTGGAGCAGCTGGTGGGTTTGAACCGCCAACCTTCTGATTAGCAGTCATAGTAGTTCCATTTTCCAGATTTATCCCACAAGCAAATATTTGTTAAGTATCTCTGTATACAGGGACTCTTCAAGACACTAGGGACAGCTGTGAATAAGGGAAGGTCTCTATCTTATTAGAGCTTACATTCTTCTTGGTGAAATAACTATAAACGCATAAACCAGCTAATAAAAAAATTAATTTTAATTTTAATATATGCTTTGAGGGAAGCAAAACCAGACAAATGGGACAGAGAGTGATTGTAGAAATGATTGGCCAGGGAAAGCCTCTTTGCAGAGGAGCCATTTGAGTTGTCACCTAAAGGATAATAAGGCACTTGCCATGTGAGGATCTGGGTAAAGGATGTTTGAGTAGAAGAAGCAGCACAAGAAAAGCTCCCATGTGGGGAAGTGTGATATGTTCAAGAAACAGAAGCAAGACCAGAAAGGCCCAGGGAAAGAAGGAGAAATGGCAAGAGGTGAGACCAGGGAATAGATGAGGGAGGGCCAGTCTCTGGCCACCTTGTAGATCCAGCAAGGCTTTTTATTTTATTAGAGCATTGATGGGATGCAGTCAAAGGGTTTAAGTAAGGGAATAATGGGACATGGTAGAATTAAACAACTCACTTTGCTTGAAATGTGGAAAACAGATTTTAACTGAAGCCAGAGTGGATTTGAGAAGCACAGTTAGGAGTCCGCTGCAGTAACCAGCAGAGAGATGATTTGGATTAGGGCGATATCCATGAAGGTGGTAAGAACTGATTGTACCAGGGCATATTTTAAGGAAGGTAGAGGTAACAAGATTTGCAGGAGGCTGTGAAATATGAGGAGGGGAAGCAAAGAAGATTAGTACACTCCTAGAATTTGCCTGATCAGCTGGGTTCATGGAGAACTCTGAGAGAAATAGGTTGGTAGAGGCAAGGGGAGTGCAAATGAAGAGTTCTATTTGGACAAATTAAATTTTAGACTTCTAAGTGGAGCTATTGAGATGGTCATTGGATGTAAAAATCTAGAACTTAGTGATGTGGTCAAGATTTGGAAGGCAGAAGCATATTGAAGGTGTTTCATCCAAGTAACTAAAGGATATTATTCAGAAAGAGAAGATTAAAAGAAAGAGAGAGAAGACCCAATACAGAGCCCTAGGGTCTTCCAACATTTAGATGTCTGGCAGAAGAGGGGAAGAAACACAGGTGGAGACTTGAGAAGGAGCAGCTGGAGAGGCCAGAAGAAAACTTAGAGTCCAGTGTCATGGCCACCTAGAAAGTATCAAACAAAAGGGACAGGAAATTGACCATTGTGTTTGACAAGATAGATGTCATTAGTGAACCAGACAAGAGCCATTTCCATGACATGGTGAGGACATGGGCCTGACTGGGGTGGGTTTAGAAAAGAAAAGGAGGGAATGATTAGGGATAACAAAGAGAGACAACCCTTTTGAAGAGTATTTCTCTGAAGGAGAACAGAGAAATGAGGCAATAGCTGGAGGAGACGTAAGTTGAAAGGATTGTTTTTTAAAGGTAGAAGGTACTAGAGCATGTTGTACAGTGATGACAGTGGTCCAGACGGCAGTTGTTGTCCTTGAGACACTGGATCCAGAGTACAGGGAGAAGAATTGGCCTGAGGAAGGAGCAGGGCCATTTCTTCTATTATAGGAAACAGACAGGGAGGCAGAGTTTATGTGGATAAATCAGGCAACATGTTGTTTTTGGGAAAGTGAAGCATTTCTGTTCTCATGACATGTGTTTTCTTAATGAAGTGAGTCAAGGTGGTTAGCTGAGACTAAAGAGACACAGATAGTGAAGATTCAAAGAAAAAAGAGAAAATGTGTCTCTTATAAAATAGCTGTCCCAGCGAATTAGAGAGTTAATTTGCTAGGGATGTCTAATAGAACTTTCAGTAAGCCTTGAATGCCCATTTGAGATTCATGGTCATTAATTAATTAAAGATAGACTCAAGAACATAATTATGTGATTTCTTGCTTTGTCCAGCAGCTCAGTGAAGGTGGGAGCAAGGGGTGTTAGATATCTGGAGTGGCTTGGTACCTTCTAAAGGAAACCAAACTAAGGGAGATTAATTACCGGAAGTAGATTCCCCAACCTTCCTTCCAAGGAGTGGCTGATGGGTTTGAACGGCCAGCCTTCTGGTTAGCAGTCAAATGTCTTAGGCACTACGCCACCAGAACTCCCCAAGGTTGCTTGCTCAGCCTAAAGAGTAGGAGTTAGAAATTGGACCCAGCTCTGTTTTCAAAATCCAAACTGAAGGTTTCAATTTCACCAGGCAATTCCTAGAGTATCTCAAATTAACTTTGCTGAGTCCAGATCTTTGCTTACCTAAGTACCATAGAAGACTCCTCCCAGAAGGCCAGACTTCTGAATTCATGTCACAGATGAGGACAATGCATCTTTTAAAAAAAAGAAAGAAAAACTTTTTATTGTGATATGAGTGAAATTTTACAGAGAAAATTGGTTTTCTTTTTAAAAACATGCATTTTATTGAAATGTAATTTATGCACAGTAAAATACACAAAATTAAAGTGGCATGGGTCAATGCATTTTTGAGGATGGGGGTGTTCCCTCTCCTCCCCTCCCACCCCTTATAACCAACAAAGAAAGTTTCCTTCCAAATATAAACCTTTCCTTGACTTTTTACAATAATGAACTAATACTATATTTGTCCTTCTGTAATTGACTTATTTCACTCAGCATAATAGATCTGGTAGCATAGTGCCTAAGGCACTTGACTGTTTACCAGAAGGCTGGCGGTTCAAACCCACCAGCCACTCTTCAGAAGGCAGGTTGGGCATCTACTTCCATAGTGATACTGCCTCGGAAACCCAAGGAGGGGTCGTTATGAGTCGGGGCCGACTCGACGGCACATAACAACAACAACAACAACAACAACAATGTCCTCCAAGTTCATCCATGTTATGCAGTGTTTTGCAGATTCTACATTGTTCTTTAGTGTTGTATAATATTCCATTGTGTGTATGTACCATAGTTTGGTTATTCATTCTTCTGTTGATGGGCATGTAGGTTGTTTCCATCTTTTTGCTATTATAAATAGTGCTGCAATGAACATGGGTGTGTATATATCTGTTCTTGTCCTGCCTCTCACTTCTTTAGGATATATAACTAGTAATGGGATTGCTGGGTCAAATGGTATTTCTAATTCCAGCTTTTTAAGGAATTGCCATACTGTTTTCCACAGTGGTTATATCATTTTACAGTCCCACCAGCAGTGTATGAGAGTCCCAATCTCTCCACATCCTCACCAGAATTTGTTATTTTCTACCTTGCTGAACTTTGCCATTAGCGCTGGGGTAAGATGGTATCTCATTGTTGTTTTGATTTACATCTTTCTCATGGCTAATGATTGTGAGCATTTCTTCATGTATTTGCTGGCTGCCTGAATATCCTCTTTGGTGAAATGTCTATTCATGTCTTCTGCCTATTTTTTAATTGTTGTTGAGGTGTTGGGGTTTTCTATAAATTTTAGAGATAAGTCCCTTATAAGATATGTAATTATTGACAAGTATGAATTGGTTGCTGCCATTTTGTTTCGTGCCTTTTCATGGTGTTGATTTCTTTGTTCCATATAATTTTCTGTGCTGAGCTCATTTTGTTTATGAGTCGTGTTGTCACTTCCTTCATTGCTATTGTTTTAGTATTTGCTAAATATTTGTGCTGGTCCTCTTTTTTATTTTGATGTGAAGGATTATCATTTTTCTTTGAGGTTCCCCTGTGATTAATAGTTTGCTTCCCAAGTTTAGAACAGTCCATTCTATCCTGTAGTTATCTTCACTTCCCTACCATTTAGAAGTTCTGTAACTACAATTTTTTCCCTCTTTTTGGTTTGTACTTGTCCTCATTTGTCAATTGATGTCTCTGGTTCCCTGTTTACAATCTTGCAGGCTTATTTACTTTGGATACTTCTGTAATTGAGTTGGTTTCTGGGTTATGTTATCGTGTATTAATGGTTAGTTTTTGTTTGCTGTTGTTTGTTCTCTGCTCAAAGGACCCCCTTTAACATCTCTTGTAAGATTGGTCTGGTTTTAACAAATTCCCTTAATTTCTGCTTATCTGGAAATGTCCTAAATTCACCATCATAGTGGCTAAGACACTTGCCTGCTAACCAGACGGCTGGCGGTTCAAACCCACCAGCCACTCCTCGGAAGGAAGGTTGGGCAATCCTACTTCCG
>NW_006921700.1:7751384-7757877 GCF_000298275.1 Orycteropus afer afer | reverse complement strand
TATATTCTCATCTTTCATCATACCAGGAAAATTCTCTTCCAACAAATCTTCAACAATTTTTTCTGTGGTTTTATTTGTCTCTTCCTGTTCTGGAATTCCAATGACACGTAGGTTATTCCTTTTGATGGAACATATCCCACATGAGTTTTATATTCAAGGCTTTCTTCATTTTGTTTTGATCTTTTTTTCTGATTGATCCCTTTCCAAAGAAGTACTGAGATATTTGCCTTCAATCTCACTAATTCTGCCTTCCATTGATTCAATTCTACTCTTTTGCCCATTCAATGTGTTACCTGTTTCTGAAAATTTAGTATTAATCTTCTGGATTTCTGTCTGTAGATTCTGTATCATTTCTAATTTTTCATTATTTTATCACTCTGTTCTTGTATTGTCTTTCAAAAATGTCCTAAGGTTTTCTCTGTGTTTTCCTTAATTTTGTCAGTGTTTTCCTTGGTCCATCTCTCAATCCACTGAAGATACCTAAATATAATTCTTTTGAATTCCTTATCAGGGAGTTCCATTGCTGCGTCTTCCTCAGGGATGTGTTTTGGGTCTGTATCCTGGTCCCTTGTTTCTCCTGCTTTATATTGCTTCTTTGTGTGGACTGTGATGGTCTCTTGTGTCCAAGCCATCGTGACATTTTGTGTTTATATTTAATTGGTGATTGTATGCTGGAGTGACTTGCTCATGATTTCCCTTTTCTTTGTATGTTGTCTACGTAAACAGGGTACTGTGTTGTGCTCCTCTATTCACTAGCTGGCAGCACTTATACACTCACCACCTGTCTCCTTTCCTGTTGTCAGCCTCCCATACATCCTTGCTGTCCTTGGCAAATGGAGCTTATTCTTGGGTCCCTGGAATGTGAATGAGAGAAAATTGGTTTTCCATTTAACAATTCATACACATTTTGTTTCATGACATTGATTGAAATCCTCACAATATAACTGCACTCTTCCCACTTCCTCCCTGTCTTTACTGTTTCCCTTCATCTTTCTTTCCTTTCCTTTCCTGCCTTCTTAACTTTATCCCTGGGCAAATGCTGCCCTTTTGGTCTCATATGATTGATTGTTTTAGGGAGTGCATACTTCCCTGGTGTTACTGTTCTCTTTATAGGCCTGTCTATTGTTTGGCTGAAAGTTGAGCTCCAGGCCTGAAGAGTTCTGAAGGGCCATTGGCTGTGGGGTTCCACCAGTCTCTATCAGACCAGTAAGCCTGATCTTTTTTTATGATTTTTAGTTTTGTTCCACATTTTCCACAACACGCTTTATCCAATACCTTCTACTGAGCTCCCTTTCAGAGTGGTCAGCATTAGTAGCCAAGCACCATCTAGTTTTTCTGGTCCTGGGTCATGGAGGCTGAGGTTTGCGGGACCCATTAGTCCTTTGGGCTAATTGTTTCCATGCACCTTTGATTTTCTTCACTCTTCTTTGTGCCAGATGGAGAGAGACCAAGAGTTGCACCTTAGATGGCCTCTTGAAAGCATGTAAGATTCCAGTCATTACTCATCAAAGTAGGATGTAGAACATCATCTTTGTGGACTATTTTTGCCACCACTATACATCTTAATGATCTAAAAGCAGTAAGAAAAGATTACATTTTGTATGGTTTATTTATTTATTTATTTATTTATTTATTTATTTAAAACCAAAAACACAAACTCACTGCCATCGAGTTGTTTTTCTGACTCATAGCAACCCCTCCTTGGGTTTCCAAGGTGGTATCTCTATGGAAGTAGATTGCCCAGTCTTCCTTCTGAGGAGTGACTAGTGGGTTTGAACTGCCAGGCTTCTGGTTAACAGTCAAATGTCTTAGGCACTACACCACCAGAGCTCTATTTTATGGTTTAAGAAACAAACAAAAAAAAAAAATTTAAGTCTTATATTCAAAACAAGTCATGATAGTTTTAAAATTTGTTTCTCACAGAGGTAACCTTCCAATATCTAGAACAATTACCTACAATGAGCATGTTATTCCCAACCCCAGACCAATGGATCACTAGAGTCTCAAAGGAGCTGGGAATTCCTATGCCAAGGTGAGGGATGGTAGCCAGAGATGATGAGACAGTGGAATCCTAAAGATATGGTTAACTCTATGTTTCTTCCATCTTTAGCCCAGTTCTCTCTAGTGCCTTGAATTCCATCTTCAGCAAGTGGGACCTCCCAGTATTCACCCTGCCCTTCAACATTGCTGTGACGCTGTACCTGGCAGCCACAGGCCACTACAACCTTTTCTTCCCCACAACACTGGTGGAGCCTGTGTCTTCAGTGCCCAACATCACCTGGACAGAAATTGAAATGCCCTTGGTAAGTTACCCAATGGCAGAAGAGTTGGGATCCTTGATTCTACTGCAGACCTCACTAAGTAGTTTTTGGGTTACCCATTCTGTCAGCTTCTCTAGATGCATCTCTACCTGAGGATGTGACTCAGGAGAGAAGAGGACAGAAAACGGCTGCTACCACATTCAGACATTCTTTCAACAACCTGTTACTCGACTCCTAATATATGCTGGACACTTATTCAGATACTGTGAATACATACGGAATAAGACAGGCAAGATCCCTGACCTCGTGAAGCTTACACTCACACTACACGGAGAAACAAATAATGAACAAATGAACAAATAGGTATTGACTTGATGATACAAAATGATAGAGGTTGAGGGGAAAATATTAGATAAATTGGGTAGTTTGATAAAGGAACAAGAAACTAAAATAAATGTATAAAATGAAAATTTTTGAAGGTATTATCAATAGAAAACAGAGGGTTAATTTTCATGTACTCACAGTGTCAGTGTTTCTCAACCAGGGCAGGGGTAACGTCCCCATCCCCCAACCCCGGAGACATTAAGCAATGTCAGGAGACATCTTTAATTGACACAAAAGGTAGGAAAGGGTGATATTGGACTCTAGTGGGTAGAGTCAAAGATGCTGCTAAACACCCCACAGTGCACAAGACAGACCCTACCACAAAGAAGCATGCAGCCCAAAATATCAATAGTGCTGAATTTGAGGAATCTTGCTTTATAACTTAGACCTCTGGTAGCGTAGTGCCTAAAGCATTTGACTGCTAACTAGAAGGCTGGCAGTTCAAACCCACCAGCCACTCTTCAAAAGGAAGGTTGGGAAATCTACTTCTGTAGTGATACTGCTTCAGAAACCCAAGGAGGGGTTGCTATGAGTTGAATTCAACTCAATGGCAATGGGTGTCACAAATGAGCATGTTTATTTATTCTGCTGTTTTAGGCATTGGGGATAAAAGCACGTAATAAAAATCTGGCATAAGATTAAATATATAGAATCGGAAACTTTGCCCTTGCTAATAAACATAGAGATAGCTACGACTAAAACTAAAGCATACTTACTGTGTGTCACGCACTGTCACAGGCACTTAACATAGTAACTCATTTAAACGTCATAATAATCCAATATTTTAGGTACTATTGTTTTCCCCGTTTTACAGATGAGAAAGCTAAGGCACAAAGAGGATAAGTTGCCCAAGATCAAACTGCAGCTAGTGCTTGTGCTTAAAAGCCAGTTAGCCTGGCTGTGGAGTCCAAGCTTGAAGGAGCACAGTGAGCCAAAGCTTACTGCTTTAAAATGCAGTCCATTCGTCACCAGGTTCCTTTATGTGTTGTCTTCTTTGGATTCCTCTGAAATCTCCCCGTTTTGGTTACCTCTAGTGGCTCAAGTATAGCAGGGATTGTGGGGCTGGCGCGGGAGCGGGCAGTGTTTTGTTCTGCTGTGCATGGGGTCGCTATGAGTCGGAAATGACTCGACAGCACTTAACAACAACAACAACAGTGCCTAAGGCATTTACTGCTAACCAGAAGGCTGGTGGTTCAAACCCACCAGCCACTCCTCAGAAGGAAGGTTGGGCAATCTACTTCCATAGAGATACTGCCTCGGAAACCCAAGGAGGAGTCGCTATGAGTCGGATCCGACTCGACGGCAGTGAGTTTGGTTTGGTTTTGGAGTGCTGCTCTGACAGGAAATACCACACATGGAATGGCTTTAACAAACAGGAGTTTATTCTCTTACAGTTTGGAGCATTTAAGTCTGACTTCAAGTGCCAGGCTCTAGGGGCTGAGTAAAAGCCCCTCAACCTTGGGCTTCAGCTCTGCTTCCTGCTCACAGCCCACTGAAGCTGAAGTGTTTTCTTCACTCAGACAGCTGCTTGCTGCTAAGGCTGACAAACCCAAGGTCGACAAGTGAAAAGGCACAGTCCCAATGTTACCAAACAACACGGGAAACCATTGACTCAAGTCCATTGAAAGTCCCAAGATCGGCAGAATATGGCAGGCTGCTGAAAAATGCCTGGGCTACGTGCAGGGTTCAAGCGTGCCATAAGCTAGAGACCATTCCCAAAGCTGCTTCTTATATATGGAGCAGACTACACCCCTAAAGCAGCTATTCAGCTGCTTGTGGTAGATCCCACCATGGAATGAGTGGATTGCCAGTCTCATCCTGGGGAATAACTACCACCAGCTACTCAACCAGGCCCAGCCAAGTGGACATACACTCTAACTACCACACACCCTTAACTTTTGTCTACTGGTTTTAGTTCTTCTTTCTAGAATAATTCAGAATATTGCTTCCATGATAGTCTTTTAGATATTAGAAAACATAGCCCACATCCTCAAATGTTGTTTGTGTGTTCTGATTTCCAAGCCCTCACTGTGCAGACCATGCCCGTTCTCTATGGGGGCTTAAACCACAGTGCTCAGACCCAGAGGCACTACTCAGGTCCTGAGGTGCAACCTCCAGGGACAGCCACACTCTGTTAAACCCATAAAAATATGAAAATCTCCCTGAGCCACTGGCAAACACCACTGCAAACAATGCAAGACTTCTAAAAGTTTTTTGTCTCTTTTAAAGTTTTGTCTGGGTCTGGGACTAGAGTAGGATCAGAAGTAGGGTTAGCACCTCAATCCAAGAAAATGAAGAAGACAGCCCTGCACTTAAGGGAAAGCTGTGGTGGTGCAATGGTTAACTGCTTGGCTGCTAACCAAAAGATCAGTGATTTGAACCCACCAGCCACTCAGAGGGAGAAAGATGTAGTAGTCTGCTCTCGTAAACATTACAACCTAGGACACCCTATGGGGCAGTTCTACTCTGTCCTACAGGGTCACTGTGAATTGGAATTGGACTGTACTGAAAACAACAACCACCCTTTCACCTATAAAACAGCTGGAACAAGAACAGGAATAAGCTCCAACTTTGAAAGAATCATCAATGATCCAGCTCCTGGCAATTAGGAAAACTGCCCTTGGGTGTACTGGCCCCACTGGCCCTGATCTCTACTCATGAAACATTATCCCAGTAATAGCCACAAAAACATGTAATATTACCAGAGAAAAAGGCCCACTGAGCCCATATCGGGACAGCCAAGAGAACCAGAGTCATGTGGATCACAAGGAGAGATGCCTCTTTGGATCATCTTCAAAAGAAGCAATAAGAAAGCGGTAGAACCAGGACTCAAACTCACATACCCAGAGGCCCACGCTCACCCTCTTAACTCCCCACCACACCACCACTCTGAAAACAAGCTCCTTCTCTTCCACACCATTTGAGTCCAAGTTTTGAAGAATCAATGCTATTTTCTTCTTTCTCCTTAAGACAACAGGGGCAAGGACTTCCTTTTTGTTTAACCATCTTGTTGTTGTTACATGAGAATTTATCAGGAGTTTGGAGAAAGCCAATGTTCGTAAATTTCCACCTCACACCTGACTGCCCTTCACACCAGGGTGTCAGCTGTGACCTGGAGAGCAGCATGGAGGGAGGGCAGAGGGCCCCAGTGCTACAGTTCACCAGACTAATATATGGATCCCGGCAGTGGACGCTTCCTTCTAAACCCAGGCTCCATTCCAAGGCAACTTGTTCCCTCATACCTCTCATTCTTGACTGCTTGGGCTTAAAACCTGTGTTCCCTGATGGAAGAGTGAAAGTTGGATTCCCCTCAGCATCCTGCATTCCTCACACGTTGGGAAATTGTAGGGGGTCAGGGGATATTTATTGAGTAGATTTCCAGCCTGTTCCCCAAGCTTGAATTGAGTTCTCTGGTCTGGTACAAAGTGTTTTCAGGATTCCCATAAATAAGACTGGGCCCCTCCCTGCCATTCCTTTCACAAGTCTGTAAGCTCCAATCCAGATAGTGTTTGGTTATTAGAAGTCTACCCCTTCAGAGACAAAGGTGGGCAACACTTAAAACCTCCTTGGGGCCCCTCAAACACTTATTCCATGTAAAAATCAGATTGATTCCAGAATCAAATCAAATTGTTAAAAAGTACAAATTTTATCTAAAGGGAAAAATGTAATCAGCTCCCAAAATCTACAGATTATGTATCTATAAGTAATCCAAAAAAACAATTGTGACCAGTGTACTTCCATCATGTTCTCTAGCTTTTTAAGCAATATTTTAAAAAATCCCACAATTCCTTGCAATTCTCTCCCCTAAAAAGAGAAATCCTAAATTTAAAAAAAAAAAAAAAAAATTA
>NW_006921700.1:7707830-7750974 GCF_000298275.1 Orycteropus afer afer | reverse complement strand
GACTGCTAACCAGAAGGCTGGCAGTTCAAACCCACCAGCCACTCCTCAGAAGGAAGGTTGGGCAATCTATTTCCATAGTGATACTGCCTCAGAAATCCAAGGAGGGATCGCTATGAGTCGAGTCTGACTCGACAGCACATAACAACAACAGCAATGAAGATTCCATAACCCACCTAGCTGTCGCCAAACTCTGTTGTACTTTAGAATCACCTGATGCCTAGGTCTCAACTGCCCCACTCATGGCAATCAAATTGGGGCAATCTACTACCGTAGTGATACTGCCTCAGAAACCCAAGGAGGGGTCGCTATGAGTCAGGTCCGACTCGACAGCACATAACAACAACAACAATAGGGGGGAACTTGGCATCAGAATTTTTTTAAAGATCCCCAAATGATCCTCAAGAATAGTTGAGAAACATTGCCTGATATAGTGCCAGAAGATGAGCCCCTCAAGTTGGAAGACATTCAAAATATGAGAAGATCTGCCTCCTCAACAGAGAGGTCACCTTAATGATATGGATGGAGTAAACCATTCAGGACCTTCATTTGCTGATGTGGTACAACTCAAAAAGAAAAGAAATATTAATAATCAAACATGAAGTGTAAAAATATAAGTCTAGGAAAACTGGAAGTTGTCAAAATTGAAATGGAATGCTTAATGATCAATATGCTAGGCACTAGTGAGCCAAAATGAACTGGTATTGGCCATTTTGAATCAGAAAATCATATGGTCTCCTATGCTGGAAATGACAAATTAAAGAAAAATGACTTTGCATTCATCATCCAAAAGAACATTTCAAAATCTATCCTGAAGTACATTGCTGTCAGTGATAGGATAATAGCCATACACCTACAAGGAAGACCACTTGATACTACTATTAATTCATATTTATGCACCAACCACTAAAGCCAAAGATGAAGAAATTGAAGATTTTTACCAACTTCTGCAGTCTGAAATTGACCAAACATGCAATCGAGATGTATTGATAATTACTGGTGATTGGAATGCAAAAGGCAGAAACAGAAAAGAAGCATCAGTAGTTGGAAAATATGGCCTTGGTGGTAAAAATTATTCTGGAGATCACATGATAGAATTTTGCAAGACCAACAACTTACTCATTGCAAATATTTTTTTTCAACAACATAAGGAATGACTATAGATGTGGATCTCACCAATGGAATAGACAGGAATCAAACTAACTACATCTGTGGAAAGAGACCATGGAGAAGCTCCATATCATCATCAGAACAAGGCCAGCAGCAGATTGTGGGACAGATCATCAGTTGCTCATAACACAAACTGAAGTTGAAGCTGAAGAAAATTAAAATGAGTCCACAAGAGCCAAAATATGACCTTGAGTATATCTCACCTGAATTTAGAGACCATCTGATTTGACACATGGAACACCAATGCCCGAAGACCAGACGAGTTGTGGGATAACATCAAGCACGTCATTCATCCATGAAGAAAGCAAAAGGTCATTAAAAAGACAGGAAAGGAAGAAAAGACCAAAATGAATGTCAGAAGAGACTCTGAAACTTGCTCTTGAATGGAAAATAACCAAAACAAATGGAAGAAATGATGAAATAATAAGAGTTGAACAGAAAACTTCAAAGCATAGCTCAAGAAGACAAAGTGAAGTATTATCATGAAATGAGCAAAGAACTGGTGTTAGAAAATCAAACAGAAAGAACACACTCAGCATTTCTCAAGCTGAAAGATCTGCAAGAAAAAATTCAAGCCTTCAGTTATAGTGTCGAGGTTTCTATGGGCAAAATAATGAAGGATGGAGGAAACATCAAAAGAAGATGGAAGGACTATGCAGCGTCACTCTAGATTTGGTCAAGCTGGTCAAAGAATTGTTCAGCATTCAACCATTTCAAGAAGTAGTATATGATCAAGAACGGATGGCATTTAAAGAAGTCTTCTAAGCTGATTTGAAGGAATTAGTGAAAAACAATGCTCCAGGAATTGATTAAATACCTATTAAGATGTTTCAACAAATGAATGCAGCACTGGAGGGGCTCACTCATTTATGCAAGATATGTGGAAGACAGCTACCTGGCCAGCCAACTGGAAGAGGTCTATATTCATGCCCATTCCAAAGAAATATGATCCAACAGAATGCAGAAATTATTAAACAGTATCATTAATATTACATGCAAGTAAAATGTCACTGAAGATAATTCAAACATGCTTGTAGCAGTACATTGACAGGGAACCACCAGAAATTCAAACTGGATTCAAAAAAGAATGTGGAATGGTAGATATCATTGCTGATGTCAGATGGATCTTGGCTGAAAGTAGAGAATACCAGAAAAATGTTTACTTGTGTTGTATTGACTATGCAAAGACATTTGACTGTGTGAGTCATAACAAATTATGGATAACATTGTGAAGAATGAGAATTCCAGAACACTTAATTGTGTTCATGAGGAACTCCAGACAAAGAGGAAGTCATTCATACACAACAAGGGGATGCTACATGGTTTAATATCAGGAAAGGTGTGCATCAGCGTTGTATCCTTTCACCATACTTATTCAATCTGTATGCTGACCAAATAATCTGAGAAGCTTCAGTATACGAAGAAGAATGTGGCATCAGGATTAGAGGACCAACCTGCGATATACAGATGACACAACATGGCTTGCTGAAAGCAAACAGGACTTGAAACACTTACAGATAACAATCAAAGACTACAGCCTTCAGTGTGGATTACACCTCTGTATAAAGAAAACAAAAATCCTCACAAATGGATGAATAAGCCACATCAAGATAAACAGAGAAAAGATTGAAGTTGTCAAGGATTTCATTTTACTTGGATCCACAATCAATGTCCATGGAAGCAGCAATCAAGAAATCAAATGACATTTTGCATTTGTCAAATCTGCCACAAAAGACCTCTTTAAAGTGTTAACGGGCAAAGATGTCACTTAGGAGACTAAGGTGCACCTAACCTAAGCCATGGTATTTTCAGTAGCCTCATATGCATGTAAGAGCTGAACAAAGAATAAGGAAAACCACATAAGAACTGATACATTTTAATTGTGATATTGAAGAATATTGACTGTACTATGGACCGCTAGAAGAGTGAACAAATCTGACTTGGAGTAAGTACACCTGGAATGCTCCTTACAAGCAAGAATGGCCAGACCTGGCATCTCATGCTTTGGTCATCTGTCAGAATGGACCAGTCCTGAGACAGGATATCATACTTGGTAAAGGAAAGGGTCCGCAAAAAAAAGGGGGAAGAACCTCAATGAGACAGGTTGACACAAGTGGCTGTGACAATGTGCTCAAGTATGGCAAAGGTTGTGAGGATGGTACAGGACTGGGCAGTGTTTCTTTCTGTTGTACAAAGCGTTGCTACGAGTTGGAACTGATTCAATAGTTCCTGTCAACAGCAAAATGATTCCAGTGTGCAGCAAAGTTGGAGAACCACTGAGCTAGTAAGCACTTATTATGTACCCAGCCATAAAGGATCCCTGTCCTCAAAGAGGTCATATGACTTGGGAATGGAGAAGAGTTACGGAATTTTAAATCTGCATCATCTACTCAGCCAGCCTCCTCATGCTACAGAGGACACCAAAGCTCAGAATGAGGAAGTGACATGCCCACAATCACATAATGAAGGTGGAGCCCTTGACTTCCGGGTCAGCGCTCTCCCTACTCTGCCATGTTCCCTCATTTCCTTTCTGCCAAAATATGGATGAGTCATCCTGGGATAAAAAAGGCCATCTGACATCACTGCCAAATAAGCCAGCTGCTGTCAAGTCAATCCTGAATCATGGCAGCCCTAGGGTTTTCAATGGCTGATTTTATGGAAGTAGATCACCAAGGTTTTCTTCTGAGACACTTGTGGGTGCACTCCAACCTTCACCTTTTCAGTTAGCAATTGAGAGTGTAAACCATTTGCACTACCCTCGGGCTCTCACTGCTGAGTTAATTGTCTTAAATTCTGACACCAAGTCCCTCTTGGGCTCTGGAATTCTGGACATTCTCTGGGTTTCCCCCACACTACCTTCCCTCAATGCTAAGGACTCCCTGAGAACAGGAGAAATGTCATCTTCTTCTCCTGGGAGCCCACAGATCCTAGGGTAGCACTGAATATGCAGCAGCCATCAAAGAGGCCTTGATGGATAGACTGTGAGGGTGGTAAAGAGCCTTAGACTAGGGGTCAAGGTCAGAGGCACTAGCCAGGGCTTGGTCACTAAGCTATGCAATCTTTAGTCAAATCATCCCTCAAAATGGCCTACAATATTTCCAGGTATATTTCCTAGAATATTCACAATATTCCTAGAATGCTTTTAGGATTGTGGAAAGTCTGGAGAAAACCCCTCAGTGCCCTGATACCTTCGATGGCAGTCTTGAGCCTCCAGACTCTCCAGTGCACTCAAAGCTTCCACTCTCCAGGCAGAAGCCCATGTTCCTTAGAAGCATTAGTGCTCAGCCCCTGTGTCAGGGGTCTGCCTGCCTTGCACGAAGGATGCTCAGATGCCTGCTGGGTGGTGGAGTGAAGCACTATTTGTTCCAGTTCTTGCTCTCCTATGTTCTCTCACACTCTGGAGGCAACAGTTGGCCTCCCGTTCCACCCCATTACTTCCCCAAGAATGGCTCAGTCCTAGCCCTGAGCCCCAGCCTCTGCACTATCAACCCATGCTTGGATGACCTGGACTCTGTTGACTTTGCAGCTGTTACAAGCCATCCCTGTCGGGGTCGGCCAGGTGTACGGCTGCAACAATCCCTGGACAGGTGGCGTGTTCCTGGTGGCTCTGTTCATCTCCTCACCCCTCATCTGCTTGCATGCAGCCATTGGCTCAACGGTGGGGATGCTAGCAGGTAGGACATGACCCCCACTCTACAGGGAGGGACTGGGATGTTTTTCTTGTGGTTATTTCTCTCATGCACACAGCAAACACTCTGGACTTAAGGCTCTTCACTGCAGTGTTAAGACACTGTCAAGGACAGGGATTTATTTTTCCCTTTCTTGAGTCTCCAAAGGGAAGAGATTTCAATAATCAGACATGTGGAGAGATGTGAGGGAACCGAAGTAATTTCAAACATTAAAAAATTGCCAAAATAGTACAAAAGATGCTCATAAATTCTTTACTGAAATTCACCTATTATTAACATCTTACCCCTTTTCATGTATCATGCCTCTGTCTCTCTATACCTATCTACATGTATATATGCATAATTTCCTGAACCTTTCTTTTTAAATTTTTATTGTGATTTGGGTGAAAGCTTGTGGAGCAAATTCATTTTCCATACAGCAGCTCCCATACACTTTGTCTCATGACATTGACTACAATTTCCCACAATGCAACAGCTCCCCTCCTACTTCCTCCCCATAATTACCTCTTCCCTGTGTTCTTTCCACCCATGTACTCCTGCCCCCTGAGCTGTCACCCTGTGCATACACAGCCCTTCTATCCTCCCATGATTGATCTCTCCAAGGAGTGTATCTACCTAATGTAAATGTTCAGCTCATATGCCTGTCTTTTGTTTGGCTGGAAGCTACAGGAGTGGGTCCAGACTTGAAGGGCAGCTAGGGGGCATAGTCTCATCTCCTACATAGATCCCCCTCCAAGAGGTTGACAGTGATATCTGAACCATCTTTTGTAAAAGGCATCTTCCTTGCTAAACATGTAGCTGCTCTGCTGAAAGGCAAGGGGAAGGATCTGGAGCCCCACCTCCTTGATGCCCCTCACCCCAGAAGTAGTCATACCTATTTGTGAAACTTAAAACTTCAGAAAACAGTGTGAAAACTATTGCTTTCTTATCAGTGTTGGTTTATTAAGACTAGATATCTTTGTGGAGGCTCATTTGGCATGGAGGGGCTAAGGTGTGGAGTGAATGACAGGAGTGGGGTCAGACCTGCCATCCTGACACTTGGTGCCACCACGGGATGGCCTTTGTGCTGTGATCAAGAACTGTCCAGAAATAACACGTGTTGTCCCACAGCTCTGACGGTGGCCACACCCTTCAAGACAATCTACATGGGCCTCTGGAGCTACAATTGTGTACTCTCCTGCATCGCCATTGGAGGCATGTTCTACGCCCTCACCTGGCAGACTCACCTGCTGGCCCTCATATGTGGTGGGTAATCGAGGAAGATGACAGCCAAATCACTCTGGCTATTCTTTGCTCTTCTTGGTTAGGTGAAACCCATGGTGATCACTGATAAATAGATCATCAGTGGTAGAAGGACCAGCAGCAGGGGCCCTAATACCAGTGCAGCCTTTAACAGTTGAGGAATTAGAGATTCCTTTGCTGTCAAATGGGGCAGTGGCCATTATTACCGTTATTATATTTACGCAATGTTTTAAAGTTAGCAAGGAAATCATGCATGCATTTTCTCATGTGCTAGTGACAGCATACCTGCTCTTTATAACTCTACATCAACTATTTGTAAAGTACCACTAAACATCAGGCCCTAGACTAGGCAAGAAAGATACAGTGGTGATGAAGACACATAAGAAACCTGTCTTTTTGAAGCCATGCTCTAGCGGAAGAGAAGTAATAGTACAGCTAATCATTTAAGATGGTGATGTTGACAAAGATTGGATATCATGGGAGAGGGAGTGAGGCCTCTGCTCTAAGACTAGGCAAGTGACTGGGAGGCAGGACCAGGCTGGGGGAAGCTGACTCTCTGATAGTCCTTGTTCCTCCACAGCCCTGTTCTCTGCATACATGGGAGCAGCCATCTCCAACATAATGTCAGTGGTAAGTATGGACTCTCCTGAACCCAACCCTAAGTGTTTTCCCCAGCTAGGGCCTCAGGACACTTGGAGTCTCATGGAAGAATCCAGCTTATGGTAGCTGGTGTCTGCACAACTCCTACATTAAAGGTATCCAGAGTTTGTCCAGAGAATAACTTGCATGCATGTACACATGTCTCTGGTTGATGTGTGTGTGTGTGTGTGTGTGTGTGTTTATGAAAGAAAGAATGATGTAACCAGCAGTGGAGAACATGAATGAACAGATGGAGATACTGGTGTATGGCTGGATACAGAAGATTATCCTTAGGCTAATTTTCAGCTCCATCATTAAAAGACTCTGATTGTGCCCAAAGATGCCAACACTTCAAATTCCATGACCAATTACGCTGGCATTATGAATTTAAAAACACCAATGCATCCTCAATAGCTTCTACATCCTTCTCCCCTGGGGCCTCTGGATCAAAACAGGGGACTAGGAACATTCCTCAAGCCCCAATACTTCTGTCTTTAGGTTGGCGTGCCACCAGGCACCTGGGCCTTCTGCCTTTCCACTCTCATCTTCCTGCTCTTGACGACCAACAACCCAGCCATCTACAAGCTCCCACTCAACAAAGTCACCTACCCAGAAGCTAATCGCGTCTACTTCCTGACAGTGAAAAGCAGTGAAGAAGAGAAGTCCCCCAGCGGTGATTAGTCAAGGCCCAGGCAGAAATGCTTTGTCTGGAGCCGGTGTCTGCACCCTGTGTCTGCCCCCTGTGTTCTCAACGCTGGCCAATCAACTGTAGCACTTCTTTGCCTCTCCTTGAGCCTATGTGGACCCAAACAAACCTGTAACTCTTTCCCAGAAGCTGATTTTCTCTCTCTGTGCCTAAATCTCCATAACTCTCCTTTGTAGGACATTAGAGGAAATTGGTAATAAGCTTGCTGGAGTTATAAGTAAGGAGTGTGTTTTAAATGTGATTGATCAAAAATAAAAACATCATTTAGTCTTTTGGGAAGGTACTTAGTTGATGACCTTCTTGGCTTGTTTAACCAAATCATAGATGCTCCCAGGCAGGAAGAGCAGGTAGATTCATAGAATCTCAGAGCTGGAAGGGTATGTGAAGGTCATGTGGTCCCACCATCATGTGATACATGAGTCCCTTCTTTAATGGAGGTTAGGGACTTCAACTCTTTGCAAGGCTTCCAGATGGAGCTCAATTACCCAAAAAGAGGGAGGACCCTCAGTATACTCTAACAAAGGTAATCAGAAACCCCATTCATTCATTATGTCCAAATTGTCCTAGAAAAGTTCTTCACCTATCCATTAAGCCCTTACAAATCTTCACCCAGAATATTGAGTCTAAATGGGAATGTTCCTTTAGCCATGCTTTTAATTGGATTTCCAGAAAAGTGAAAGCATTTGAAAATGAAAAAAAATCTGTCAGTTCACTTGGATGAGATTGGCCCTTCTGTTGCCACTCACTTCAATAGTTTGTCATTTACAAGGTACCACTGGCCACAAGCATCTGGAATTTTTTCTCCCAAGTTCCGACTTTAGCCCCTGATAGGAATTAAAATTTAACTGCATTACAAGCTGCCAAACTCAAAGACAAATGGATAAGGACTATGCGATTCAGAAAAAGGAAAAAGGCAAGTATAGAAAAACCACAGGGACCCAGAAATTCTTTATCTTATGCTATGATCAATATGATCAGATATTTATGAAGAAAATAGAAAATAAAATAATCACCTATTTTGTAATAAGAAAGTACTGCCTGAATGAAGTGTTATTAATCACTAAATTAGCATACCACAAGAAATTATACATGAATGATGAAATGCTTTAAAATCATCTTTGTGGCCTAAGAGGCAGAAAATTGATGGCATTTCCTAATGTGGCTGGAGGAGCTCCTCATGGAGGCTGGAGAAACTCATTAGGTCTGGCTGGAGAAGAGACTACATCACCCTTTGGGCGTGGATAAGGATAGGGCAGAAGTAAAAAATCCTCACCCCTCTAAGAAAAGTCTGTATGAAGCAGGTAACTCTGCTGAGAGGCAAATGGCAAATGCCCAAATGGCCTCAAATCATCTAGTGGAACTGGAGGGCTCCCTGAAGTGATCTTGTCCCACCCTTGCCAGGGCTTTTCCATCTCACTGACCCACAGAGTAAGCAGACCCAGGAAACCTAGATGTGCGGATTCACACTAACAGCATAAAGCTGGGGGTGGGGGCAGCCACTTAAGAGAAGGAGTAGAGCTTTGGGACCCCAGTTCCCACTGTTTTACTACTATCACTCTCAAATTACTGACAGCTCTTGGTTGTACAAATGGCAGTGCCCATGTTGAACATAAATTTGGAATCATTCAAGAGAGCAGAAATGCAAGGAGAGGGGGAGGCTTTAGTGGACACCATCTCACCCCCTTCCTTCTAACTACTGGCCTGTCCCCCAGTTTCCTCATCTCCTCCCCCTTGGAATCTTACCAACTCCCCCTCCCATTTTTAACTCCTCTCCTTCAACACTGATGAGTTCAGCCGTGAACCATACCATCAGCCATAAGATGGTCTTGTCCTGCTGCATTTTTCTTTAAAAAAAAAAATGACAGATAGATAGAACACTTCACGAATTTGCATGTCATCCTTGCACAGGGGCCATGCTAATCTTCTCTGTATCCTTCCAATTTTCGTCCACGTGCTGCTGAAGCAAGCACCCTGCTATATTTTTCAGTGGTAGATCTGGAATCATCTTTCCAATCTCTTCATGGTAGTTGACATAGTCAAGTTTCCCACTTCTTGGGTCAACTTTGAGAGTTTGTGTTTGCTAGGAAGTAATCTATTTTCTTTCATCTAAAAAATTTTTACCATGGAGTTATTCATAATGTTTTCATACAATTTTCATCTCTCTTGTATCGGGGGTTTTGCCTCCTTCCTCTTTTTGGATCTTATATAGTTTTGGTCTCTTTTCCTTAATCAGGTTTGTGAAGGGTTCATCCACTTTATTTACTTCTTCAAAGAAGCTGCTTGAGACTTATTTTTCCTTTCTGTTTGTTTTGGGTGGTTTTCTATTTTATTGATTTCTTCTTCCTGTTTTCTCTTGGTTTATTTAATCTTTCCTTTTTTTCCTAATGCCTGAAAATTGATAGAAAGTTCCTTCATTTTAGATCTTTCTTTTTAACAATAAAAGCATTTAAGGCTATTGATTTTTTTTTTTCGCCTGAATTCAGTGGTCACAGTGTACCACTGTATGTAGGTTTTGAAAGAAAGTATTCTACTTTCACTGATTTTTAAATAATTTGTGATGTTAATTTTTATTTCTTCTTTGATCCAATGATTATTTCAGAATGTGTTTCTTAATTTCTAGTACTTAACAATATTTTGGTATTTTTCAACTCTCTGTATCTAGATTCATTGGATTATAAACAGAGAATGTGACTTGTAAAAACAATATTTTAAAATTTGATAGATATGTCTTCATAACCAAGTACCTGATTGATTTTGGACATTTTAACAAAAATGTCAATTTTTTTATTGGAAGAAAATGTATATTAAACTAAATTGCCAATTGAACCATTCAGTTCTTCTATGTCCTTATTTATTTTTTGTCTGGAATCTTAATTCTAAAAAAGGTTTATTAAAAATCACACTATAAATATATAGTTTTATTAAGTTTTCTCTAGAAGGTTTGCTTCATATATTTAGCTACTACATTGTTTGATACTATTGATATTTGTGATCATTGATTCTTCTGTCTTTTACTACTACAAAAAGACCCATCTTTATCCTAATTAAAGGATAACCCAAGCAGGGGTTACTATGAGTTGGATCCCACCTGATCACAGTGTGTTTGGTTTTTGGTTTTGGTGTTATCCTAATTAGTGTTTTTCACCTCCTTTCCATTTTATCCAACATTAATGATGCCATAATGTTTTCTTTCTGGTATTTTCTTATCCCTCTGTTTTTAACCTTTACAATTTTCTTTTAACTAATATTTCTTAAAATTAGCATACAGCTATGTTTTATTTTTTTTAACCTAATCTTAGTGTTTCTATGATTTAATAGAATAATTCAGCCTGTTCACATTTCATGTAACAATCAATATGATTATTTTATTTCTTCTAGCTTACTTTTTTTAACTATTTATTTTTCATAGTTACTTTTGCTTTTTAATTTTCCTTATTTTGCAAGTTTCAATAGATTACTTCCTTTTTCTTTCTTCCTTTTGTTAATTTGGAAGTTCTGTTGTTCTTTTCTGTTCCACTAGTGGTTACTGTCCCTTTCCCAGCACTCATGATCAAAAACATATTTCTCTATTATTCTTCCAAGAGGGAGCTCTGGTGGCATATAACCTAAGGCATTTGACTCCTAACCAGAAGGCTGGCAGTTCAAACCCACCAGCCACTCCTCAGAAGGAAGGTTGGTCAATCTACTTCCATAGAGATACCACCTTGGAAACCCAAGGAGGGGGTCGTCATGAGTTGGATCTGACTTGACAGCAGTGAGTTTGGTTTGGTTTTTTGGTATCCTGCCAAGATACCCCATTTCTCCAATGTTCCTCCCCTACCTTGAAGAAATAAAGCCTTTATAATATTTTCACTATCCCCACCCCCCGCCAGTGTACCAGACCTTGAAACTCTTGTACTTCTTCTCTCCAGCCATCTCTTATTCCTAAATTTTGTTTACTATTTTTAATTTTTCACCCCTGCACAAATATGCCTCATCATTTTTCAAGAATCCTTAGTTATCCCCCATATTAACATTCCCAGTAATTTTATCATTGTCCATTTGGAGTTTACTATTTATATTGAACACATTACCTTTTATTATTGGTTCCTCTTTTCATCAAAGGAGTTCTAGTGGTGCTGTGATTAAAGCATTAGACTGCTAAGCTAAGGTTGATGGTTCAAACCCAACAGCCACTCCACAGGAAAAAGATGAGGCAGTCTGCTTCTGTAAAGATTTACAACCTTGGAAGCCCTATGGAGCAGCTCTCCCAGGTCCTATAGTGTTGCTATGAGTTGGAATCAATTCAATCACTGTGCGTTTTCTTTTCTTCATCTTCCCCTGTCTTGCAATCTCTGTTCTGATTCATTTATTATTTATTTAGAACTCTTTCTTGAGTGCTTCTCTCAGATAATATATGAAAGGTTACGGATGACATACTCCCTTTTTGCATGCCCACACAGCTTCTTGCCCCCTATCAGGTGAATAGAATTTTGATTGGGTGTGACATCCTTGAGCTGCAGCCTCTCCTCTCAGTTTTCTGCAGAAAACTGATGTTTTCCACATGTATGTTCATTTCCTGGCTTCCAAGTGTTACAGAAGAGAAGTCTGATGTCAGTCTCATTCTTTTTCCTTTGTAAATAACTTCTTCTTTCTTTCTAAATGACTGTAAGATTTTCTCTCTGTCTTTGGAGTTCTAGAATTCTATCAAGGTACACCTAATTTTGATTCTTTTCTCATCAATCCTGTGTTTTAATCTGCAAATTCAGAGGTTTTTTTCAGTTCAGCAACTTTTTTCTAACATTTATTTGATTATTGCTTTTCTTCCATCTTTTCCTTTTTCTTTATCTCTAACTCCTATTATTCATCATCTCCATTCCAAGTTACTTATATTTTTCTTCACAATTTTTATCATTTGTATGTTTGCTGTGCTTTGATATATTTTTTCCACTTGATCTTCTAGGTCACTGATTCAAGTTCCAGCAGGAACTATTCTTTTCTTCAATTTACCTGTTGAAATGTTTAGTTCAAAAATCAGGTTTTTAATTTCAGAACATCTTCAGGATGAGGACTGAAATTGAATTTCTACATGTGTTTTTATTATTCTTTTTTATTTTTTGTGATTTGGGTGAAAACTTACATTATTCTTTTGTTGTCTGTCTCCTCTTTTCCCAGAAATCAGATTAAGCTTCTGGTAACTTGTGGCCCCAAAGTTTTTTCCATTCCCTTTATTTCCTCACAGATGTGTTGGCTTCCCAGGGCTGCTTGCCAGCTTTCATGAGCCAATCCCCTACAAACTCTCTTGACTTCATTGTGGCTTGACCTCATCCACTCATTCATCCAGAAGACATTGCATGAGGAACTATTAATATGTTACCCAGGCCCAGGGCTTAACAACAAATGAAGAAAGAACCAGACCAGTCCTTGCCTTCAAGGAATTCATTTTATGGACATTTGGTTGGCCAGGTGAGTAGTCTCACCTGAGGTGAAGATGAAGATGCAACCACATAAATTCACAGCATCATTTTTATTGAGTGAGCTATCTGGTTGGGTTAGTCTTCTATTTGGGAAAAGTATCAAGCATGATTTTAAGGGATCCAGGAAGATTTCTATCGCTCTTGTTCCCTATCTTGCTGCCCAAACATTCCTAACCATCTCTTTGGTTTAAGGCTTTAAACTTGTTAAAATGTAAACAGTCCTGGGACAGGAACACAGTAAGCATGATCAATCATTTGCCTCTTAGGTTGAAGAAGTCATTTCTGAGAATAGGTTTGATGAAAGAGTAGGAGAGAGTACAAAGAAAAATGGGTAGCACATCTTCAGAGGGTGTGTTGCAAGGAAGGACATATTAAGATGAGGACAAGATGGGTGAATGAGGATCTGGAGTTCTCTTGCCTTACAGAGAATGATGGTGAAGCTGATTACATAAGTCTTGGAGAAGAGAAGACCTGGCTGAGACCATAGTTGTCTGTAGTCTCTCCTCACGGGAGAGAAGGCTTTTTAGCAATGAAAGTTGCCTGAGAAATTATTGCCCTGTGAGTTGCGTTCCTTGCTCTCACAGTAAGAAAGCAGGGACTAGAAGCTTGTTGGAGATGCTTGCTTTAGATGGGAGGCTAGACCAGATGACCCCTGAGGCTTCTTTCTTCCAGTGCCAAGCTTTTGTGATTCTACGGCCCTGAGAACCTATAGAGTAATAAGGAGGAGGTATCACTGAATTGGTAAAAAGTTAAGAATGTGGACACCATATGTGCCAAAAATAAATGGTTGCTCCCTTTAGAGCTCTTCCCAGAGCTTCCAGTTAGCCATTTGCTTAGTTTATCAAACTACTTAACATGGTTGCTTATGTGGACACAAGCTGGGGGGCCAACATCACTCCAGTTCTTGACTTTCACCTTTCTGTCTCGCTCCCCACTGAGGCGGCTCTTCTTCTGGTCCATGGTCTAAGATATGCCCTTGGAAATTCAATCTTCTGCATCTGTACTTGTGGTTGCATCAAACAGCCAGTGTGCATGCCTCCTGTATGGGACTGGGCTTTGTTTTCTCCGATTGTAAATGTCTCAAGGGCCTGAGGACCACTATAAACTAAAACCAGAGAGAGTAGGGGGTTGGCAGCTTCAATGCAGGCATGACTTCTACTCAATAAACCACAATCTCATTTGACAACTTTAGAGGTATTCACATTTTATGTGAGATTTTCAAAGTTCTTGGCTATTCCTTTCTCTTAACCACTCAGAGTAGGTAGAAGAATCCACAGGGAATGCTATTGCCCTTGTTGTTGTTGTTAAGTGCCGTCGAGTCGTTTCCGACTCATAGCGACCCCATGCACAGCAGAACGAAACACTGCCCGATCCCACACCAGCCCCACAATCCCTGCTATACTCGAGCCCATCATCGCAGCCACTGTATCAATCCATCTCGTTGAAGGCCTCCCCCTCTTTCGTCGACCCTCCACCCTACCAAGCATGACATCCTTCTCCAGGGAATGGTCCCTTCTTACAACATGACCAAAATAGGTGAGACGCTATTGCCCTTAGTGGAACTAAAAATTCCGAGGCCCCATGGAGGAAGTCTGGGGAGCCAGAAAAGTTCTTTTGCCTTCTGTGAATTGACAGATGGGAGCCTCCAGCCCCTTCTACAGCTACAGGTCCTGCTGGGGCAAATGAGCAGCTCTCTGGAGAACCTCTAACTCACTTTGTATTTATTCCACACAGACCATAGCCTTTCCCCTTAAGGAATCCGACTTATCCAATTTTAGCCCCTGGCAGCCAATGCAGGCCTACTCCCACTAAACCACTAAACCTTCAATTGGATTTGTAGCAATACCCTGAGTGTCAGAGTAGAACTGTACTCCATCGGGTTTTCAATGGCTGATTTTTCAGAAGTAAATCACTAGGTCTTTCTTCTGGGGCACATCTGGGTGGTAGACTCAAGCCACCAACCTTTCAATTAGCAGCCAAGCAGGTATCCATTTGCACCACCTGAGGACTCCCTCCTCCCTCTACAAGGTTAGAAAAATAGAGTTGAAGGGAATCTAGAATGTTGTGAAGAAATGAATTGAAGTGAATTCTGATTGAGCCCTCAAGGGAAGAGAGGTCTGTTGGCATAGACAGATTTCTTGGGACCCCTTGGCATCTGAGCTTCAGTCTTCTCTAGTACCTGTTGGGGATCTAATTCAATCTTTGCCTTGTGCTCCCCAGAATGAGAGTTGATTGTCTCATTCTAAGTCTAGCCTGTCTGATAGACATTCACAACACTTCTAAATGGAGGAAGCCATCCAGAAAGTTCATACATGTTCCATGACCCAAATGGAAATGTGGTGCTTAGAAGCAGGAGTGGATTACCCAATAAGCAAGGTTAGCACAGGCTTAGTTGTGCTTACCTACTAATCTGTAGTGAATAATTTCACATCTTTCACCACATCAAAGATTCCGCTTCTAGATATGGCTGGCATCTGCCTCTCTGCCAACCCTATAGCACCTTCCTACAAAATTAAACCATTTTTTCAAATTTAGAGGTGATGTAGTGCCTAAGGCATTTGACTGCTAACCAGAAGGTTAGTGGTTCAAACCCACCAGCCACTCTACAGAAGGAAGACTGGGCAATCTACTTCCGTAAAGATTTACCACCTCAGAAACCCAAAGGGGGTTGCTATGAATCAGAATTGACTCAATGACAGTGAGTTTGTTGGGTGGGTTTTTTTGTTTTGTTTTGTTTTGCTTTTTGGACTGGATTACCCAGTAAACAAGGTAAGCCTGGGCTTCCTCGTGCTTACTTACTAATCTGTAGTGAACAATTTTAGATGCGAAACTATTCAGTACAATTTGGTAAATAAACACAAGTTACCCTGTGCTAACATTGCTTATTGGGTAATCCAGCCCTGCATCTAAGCACCACTGTTCCATTTGGCTCATGGAACATGTGTGACCTTCCTGGATGTCTTCCTCAGGGGTAATTATTTCCTGTCTTTTCAAATAGGTTGCATATTGTTCATGAGTAGCATCTCCCTGGGCTTAAAGGGCTGGAATGAGTGAGACCTCATTCCAAACATGGTGAGACCTCAGTGGAGAGAACAAGAGGACAAGAAGAGAGCATCCAAGATTGAATCAAGCAACCACTAGTTTAGGGACCAGACAAAAGTGAACACTCAAGAGTCATCAGGGGATGGCCACAGGCCCTGAACCAGCAACCAGGGAAAGGCCCCTGTGCTGTGCTGGGAACTGACCTGTTCTCCTCCTCACTCCCCTCCTCTCCCTGGAATGTTGGGCCTCTGGGTTCCTACCACCTCCTTTGTTTTCTTTCTTTCCTGGGAAGGCCCTCCGTGATCAAGACCCTTCTTCAGCAGTTCCAAAACACCTGGCCAGGTGGGAAGGGGCCTTTGACGTCAGTGGGACATTTGTCTACTCAGGTGTAGCTAATTTCCTCAGGGTGAAGTTTTGTTTCTGAGCCTGGGTAGGCCCCTCACAATCAGCCACTGAGTGGGCTTGTGGGGGGTGGGGGAGAAAGGAGGCATGGGGGCTGAAGCATGACCCAACATACTCACAAAGCCAAACAAAACATGTTTGGGTTGGGCCCCCTCCCCAAACTCCAGCCCGTCAGACCCTATGGCTTCCTGGGACTTGGGAGGGCTAGATTCGCTCATATATAAACCTCAGAGTCCCTTCAGAAGGTAGGCTTTCAGAAGGCTCCTTGCTCTGATATGGCCCCATGGTGAGCCCCCAGGAGCCAAGGACACTGGTCAGCAGGAGTCAGAAGGAGGAGAGGTCTGAAAATTTCCACAGAATCAAAAAGATGGCATCTAGTATTGGGCTTTGCAGAAATTTCCATTGAGAAGCTGATGGTGATACTGTTCCTGTCTGTGACTTGCCTGTAAGGGAAAGTAAGGGAGCTTTTTCAGGTTGGGAGGCAAATTGGCCCCCTGAGGAAAGGACACTTAGATAATTGCTTTAAAGGCATATACTGGAGGGAGAAATCTAATGAAGGGAGAAATGGGGAGATAATGCCTGAGGGCAGGCAGGGATGCTGGTAGACTAGTCCCCAGTGCTGTCCCTTTAAAGAAAACCTGCCCAATCAACCTAGGTGAGGAAACCATGGTAGCGGGAGCCAGTCATCCCCTGGGAGTTTAGAACGTAGTCAGTCATTTGACAGGAAGGCCAGAGAGAACTGTATTAAGAGCAGTTGCCCTCTTCTTCTTCCTCCTCCTCCATGGTACCCTTCCTTACCTGGCAGACAGGCACTAGGCATAGGCTTGGGGAAATGCAAGATGAATGTACAGAAAGTAAGCAAGGGGGTGGGATGGAGGGCTCCAGGGAGTAAATGGGTTCAGGTTTAGGGAGAAGTCACAGCACCTGGAATTGAGGACCAGAAACGCCACCTCCATTGGAAAGAAGCCTCTTCCTGAATCCTGAAGGTCTAGATCCCTCCAGCCCTGTGCAGGAAATCAAAAGGAGCCCAGGTAAGAGATCCCAGGGAATAGAAGTGAACCCGGGAGCAGGACCTGGTAGTAGGACCCTAGTCAGTGGGACCATTTGACTTTTCAAAGGAAGAGAAGAAGGAAAGGTTGGTCTTCCCCCTATTAAGCTTCCTCTGGGGAAGACAGTCCGAGATGGAGAGCTTTCCTAAGAATGCCAAAGAAAACTTAGATTTTGGAAGCTTTGAGCTGGAAGGACTCTTAAATATTGATAGTTCTAACCCCTTATTTTGTAGATGAGAAAACCACAGCTTGTTCAGAGATTTGCCCAAGTGATGAAAGATTCAGAACACAAGTCACCTAACTCCCAACCCTGAGCTCTTCTTGTTGACCTGGTGACCTGGCAATAGAGCCAAGCTAATCTATCAGCCCTCAAATCTGTACCACCCCACCTGGCCACTGGGTCAGCCTTCATGTTACTTATGTCATCCTTTCCATAACTCATGGGCCCCACCTTGCATCTCTGGAATCTTATCCTCCCTCACTCTTGACTTCCGTGCTATGACCCACAACTCTGGCATCGGTATATTTCTCTGGTAACCACATTGTGCTAAGCCTGTGGGATGCAGCTGCTGGCTGATAAGGTAGAGGACCTTCTGCCCTGGGTACAGATAGGGACAAGAGCAGCAAGAGAAGAGTGTGAAGATAATTTGTAGAAGTAAGGGGTTAGAACTATCAATATTTAAAGAGTCCTTCCCGCTCGAAGCTTCCAGGATCTAAATTTTCTTTGGAGTTCTTAGGAATGTTCTCCACCCCATGGACCTCTTTGGGTAAAAGCTGATTTTCAGGAAGCTGGACTACATAATTTTTCCCCTTCTGAAAGATGTTATATATGGTTTGGATTTGTTTTGCTTCCCTCAAACAAATTGCAATAAGCTTCAAAATTTGATCTGACAGTTGCATTTTTCTGCAAAATCTTTTTTACCCCTGATACTTGAGTGGTTGGCATTTTCTGAGCATTAGAAAGCAGTAGAAGCATGAATGCTTTGGGATTACCACTCCTTAGAAGAAATGTTTCAGAACAAATCATTCCAGCTCATAACTGTGCTTTCCTTCTCTGAGACACTGGGAGGGAAGTATCACTGGACTCTTGCCTGTTAAAACACGGCTGGTGGCAATCCTTGAGGGCAGGGACCATGCCCCTGAAATGACCCTGAACAACCCCCCCGCATGAAGCTACATGCATCAGGGCCCTTAATAAGGCCTGTTAGAGGAGCAGAGAGCAGCAGGTTCAACACCAGGCAGGCATGCCAGGAGTTACTCAGCTGCTAAGACTTATCACAGGTTGTCTAGGACCAAGCTGCCCAACCCATGTGCCACAGCACACATGCAGCGGTGATAAAAGCAACTCCTTAACCCTCTGAGCAGCCAGAGGGGCCCTGGGGTGTCCAGAGTCCCTGGACCCAGGCCCTCAGACTACACAACATCACCCATTTACTGCATCATGCTGTATAAGTACTATTTCCGTGTGTGCCATGATGGTAGGAGGAAAGTTATAAAAGTCCCCACAAAAGTGAGTGAGTGCTTTTTGTGAACGAAATTTACTCTTGAACTACAGAGCATCCAGCGTCAGCTCCAAACAGCTCAGGGGTTTGAAGCCGGAGAGACGGAACTAGGTAATGGCTCATTAACCAAAACAAATCACATCAAGCAAGATCTTAGTCTTCAATGGCTTATTTTTTTCTCTCTCATTAACTGGGGGCCTCCAGCCATTGTCGCAGGGATTTCTGGCTGTTTGGTCATAGGTGGCCACCTTGGATACTCTTTTATCCAAGTAACGAAACCTCTTCTCTGCACAGGGAATCAGGCACTGCAGTGAAATTTTGAATCAAACTAAGGTGCATTCTGTTTAAAAAGCATTTTTTTTTCCCCTTTACTTCTTTATAACCAGAAGGCTGGTGGTGGTTCAAACCCACCAGCCACTCCTCGGAAGGAAGGTTGGGCAATCTACTTCCGTAGTGATACTGCCTCGGAAACCCGAGGAGGAGTTGCTATAAGTCAGGTCCGACTCAATGGCACATAACAACAATACTTCTTTAATCTTTAAAGGAGCTCTGGTGGCATAGTGCCTAAGGCATCTGACTGCTAACCAGGAGGCTGGTGGTTCAAACTCACCAGCCACTCTACAGAAAGAAAATGGGGCAATCTTCTTCTGTAAAGATTTCAAACTTACTGCTGTTGAGTTGGATCTGACTCACAGTGACCCCCTCCTTGGGTTTGCAAGGCAGTATCACTACAGAAGTAGATTGCCCAGTCTTTCCTCCATCTATAAAGATTTACTGCCTTGGAAACCCAGTGGGGGTGTCAGAATCGACTGAGTGGCAGTGGGTTTGGTTTAATCTTTAAGAAAATAAGAAAAGAAAAATCATAATCTAGAAGGCAAAGCTTCTATTGCAAGAATAATGTATACTTTAGACCAAAGATATTCTGAATACCAGAATATTAATGTGACAGCAAAGTTAATAAAGACAACTCTGAATAGGAAAAAAAAAAAAAAAAGTCAACGCAGGTAGGTGTAAAATGCCAGGAGTGCGCAGAGGATAAGGAACCAGCCAGCCTGGAGCAGAAGGCCTGCTGCCACTAGAGGGGAGTGTCCTCCCTAAGGAGGTGCCTGATTGGGGAGCACTTAGAAATTATTTCCCTGGGCATTTTGCAAGCCCATCTGAGCTCATCTTCTTAACAATATGAGAAAGAAATGGCAAGGTACTACTAATTGGCTAAGCTCTTGCCTACTAACCAAAATGTTAACCAAATCCACCCAAAGGGGCCTCAAAAGCCAGGCCTGGCAATCTGCTTCTGAAAGGTCACAACCTTGAAAACTCTGTGGAACACAGGCCTGTTCCACACACTTGGAGGCGCCGTGAGTCACAGGCGTTTCATGGCAAGGGTTTGTTCTGTTTTGTTTTGTTCTTTAATGATCGCTCTGTCATCATTTTATAGGTTGGGTTTACAAGAGCAGCTCTACAGGGTCTGTGTATTTCTTTCTGTTTATAATTGAGGAGACTGGCAATGGCATAACTTACAAAACACCATGCAGAAATGAGTGGTTCTAGTTCCTGGCTCATGAGTCTTGTTTTCTGTTTTCCCCGCTGTACCACCATGCATCTTATTTCTAGAATGCGTGATGTATACAATAGTCTAGATATTGCCTTTGTCTGTTGTAAAATTGTTCTGAGGGTTTGTCCCAGAGGCAGGTGGTAAATTGCTATCACCTTAGCTGTAAGTATTTTCACAGCCTCCGCAAGTTTGTTATTTTATTTCCAATTTTCTTTGTGCATCTGTTCCAACCTTTTATCCTCAGCTCTTAACAGGCACATCTGGAGGGGCTGCTGCCCTCTCTGGGTGATATGCAGCCAGCATCCCAATTTTGCCCATGATAGACATGGAACCAACAGTGTGTCGGGCCATATTCAGTGCCACCTCCCCAGGTTACCCCAAACAGGAGCAAAAACATTTTTAATGGAAAGAAAGGCACTTTGGATTTTGTTGTTGTTTTGTGGCTGGGACTCTAGGAATACGAAGAAATCTGTGGTCCTGTCCCCTTTCCTGAGCTCTGGGCAGGCAGCAGAGCCTGGGTGTTAATATGAAGAGGAGGAGCTCTGGTAGTGTAGTACCTAAGGCACTTGACTGCTAACCAGAAGTGGTTCAAACCCACCAGCTGCTCCTCAGAAGGAAGACTGGGCAATCTACTTCCATAGAGATACCACCTCAGAAACCCAAGGAGGGGTTGCTATGAGTCGGTCGACTCAACAGCATATAACAACAACAACCACCATTGAAAGGGCCAAGTCAGTTTTGAAAGCATTCAAATGTGACTCATCAATAGTGTGAATATTTGCTGCTATTCCAGGCAGGCCCTGAATCATCCAACTCTAGTGAGCACTAGGAACCTCAAGCAGAGTTGTCAAAACTACATACTCCAGGAATCAGCAAATCCTCCCATTCAGTAGACCTGGGGTGGGCCTAGATATGTGTGTTTTGACCAGCCATTGAGGTGGTCTTGGGCTATTATTTCTCAGACTACAGGCCACACTTGAGAAACCCTGTCCCAAGTGGTAAGAGTGCCCTGCTCTCCCCCATGGTGTGGAAATTTAAGGTTATAAGGCACAGCAGAGGTCAGCTCGTAGCTGATCACAGGTTCAGGACTCAGCTCTTTGTAAATTGTTGTTGTTGTTATGTGCCATCAAGTCAGACCCAACACATAGCAACCCCTCTTTGGGTTTCCGAGGCAGTGTCATTCAGGAAGTAGATTGCCCAACCTTCCTTCTGAGGAGTGGCTGGTGGGTTTGAACCACTTCTGGTTAGCAGTCAAGTGCCTTAGGCACTAAGCTACCAGAGCTTTGTAGATTGGTGCTTCTCAAACTGGAGGTGGGGAAGCTCTTTGAATTGCAGATTCTGATTCAGTCCCAGGAGACCTAAGATTCTGCATTCCAAACAAGCTCCCAGTCGATGCCGGTGCCTCTGAGCTGGACCACACTTTGAGCAGCAAAAACCTGGATAGTGGCTCTCAACCCAAGCTGCTCAGTAGACCCATCCTTTCAATACCGTTAGGAGCTCTGGTGGCATAGTGCCTAAGGCATTTGACTGCTAACCAGAAGGCTGGTGTTCAAACCACCAGCCACTCCTCAGAAGGAAGGTTGGGCAATCCACTTCTGACTGGTGGTACTGATACTGCCTTGGAAACTCAAGGAGGGGTCACCATGAGTAGATTAGGACTCGACAGCAGCGCGTTTTGGGTTCAATACCATTGGTATTAAAATTTGCATTTTAAAAATTGCTCTGGGGCAGAGATCAGGCAGTTTTTAAGGCAGCCGGGATTCTGCAGTGCAGTCAGCATTGACCCTTTCCCCCTTGACTCCCTGCTACACATGGAGGACAAGGCACCAGGTGAAGAACTGAGATGAGCAGTCAACCAAGGGTCCATTCACTCACGCTGCTGGTGCAAGGTCTAGTTAGGCAGTATCTTAGCTTCTTAGTGCTGCTATAATAAAAAGACTACAATTGGGTGGCTTTAACAAACAGATTTTTTTTTCACAGTTTGGAGGCTAGAAGCAGTGACGTCATTAAAAGGGTGAGGACCATACCATCTATCAAATTTTTGTGCAGTGTTTCAGCAGAAATCCATTATTTTTATTAAAATATCCCTGTCGTTGGTTATAAGGAGCTCTGGTGGTGCAGTGCTTAAGGCATTTGACTGCTAATCAGAAGCTTGGTGGTTCAAACCCAGCAGCTGCTCTATAGAAGGAAGTCAGGGCAATCCACTTCCAGAAAGATTTACTGCCTCAGAAACTTAGCAGGGGTCACTATGAGTCGGAGTAGACTCGATGACTGTGAGTTCAGGTTTTTTTCGGTAGTTAGTTATAACCACAAAAATACTTTTCATAAGATCAGCTTAAACCAAAAAAAAAAAAAAACTCATTACTGTCTAGTAGGATCCGTCTCATAGAGACCCTTCCTTGGGTTTCCGAGGCGGTATCACTACAGAAGTAGATTGCTCCATCTTCCTTCCAAGGAGTGGCCGATGGGTTTCAACCGCCAGCCTTCTGGTTAGCAGTCAAATGCCTTAGGCACTATGCCACCACAACTCCCCAAGACCAGCTTAAAAGTATCATGCTAATTTATGTTTTGAACGCTCTAATGAGCTCTGGTTGAAGCTGTCTTAATTACTGTTACAATGACACTTCAAATCACAGGCTTTATTTTTCATCTGCAGGCGCCACAAGTACACACTGTTGTTTTTGTTGCTGCCAGTGTTTTCACACTCGCTGATGTTGTCAAATTTTCTTATGCTTTAGCTATAAAAGCTAAAGTGATTGTTGTTGTTATGTGCTGTCGAGTCAGACCTGACTCATAGCAACCCCTCCTTGGGTTTCCAAGGTGGTATCACTATGGAATTGGATTCCCAACCTATTTGCAAACCCGTATCAACCACTTTTTTAAGAATGAGGTAGGAATTAGAGAAAAAGAAGGAGAAAAATAAAAAAGGCTTCCACTCAGTTACTAATAATGTTATGATTAATAAAATATTATAATTCAAGGTAGAAAGATTTGTTAGTATTCATACAATCTAAGAAGTATTATATTTAAGCAATTTAAAATTGTATTTCTCAGTATGTTTATATCATTCTATGATTAAAATTGACAATATTATTAAGGATTCTGTATGGTCTTGTATGGGAGGAGGGCCACCAGGGGTGGGGGGGAGTGACTCCATGAGTTACCGCACTGGGTTACACCAACCCTATTGACATCTCTGCCTGGAAGTCTAAACTCAAGGGAAGGCTCTCTCTCTGCTCCAGGGGAAATCCTTGTCTCAGCTTCTCTGCCCATGATCTTTGGTTCCTTGGAGATCTCCACAAGATATCTGTCTTCCCCTGTTTGTCCTTGTTTATCTCTGTGCCTAATTGTGCTTTTTCTATCTCTATCTCAAAAGTGATTAGGTTTACAATTAGCCCAAGGGACTGGTAGACCATGTGATCCTCAGTCCATATGACTATGAGACTGGAAGAATTAGATAGTACCCAGCTACCACTGTCAACCACTCAAGAGGGAGCTTGTTGCAGGAGATCCTGGATAGAAAGGGAGAACAATGTGAGACAAAACTCAAAATCTTTAAAAAAAAGGAAAAAGAAAAAGACCAATTTGCTGGTCTGACAGAGCCTGGTGAGACCCCTGAGACTATGGCCCCTAGTCACCCTTCAGATCTGGAACTGAGCTCACTCCTGTGGCTTCCAGGCAAACAGGAGACAGGCATCTGGGGTAAACAGTTACATCAGGTAGATACACTCCTTGGAGAGAAAAATCATGGGGGAGTAGAAGGGCTGTGTATTCACAGGGAGACAGCTCAAGAGGCAGGAGGAGTGCATGGGAGAGAAGGACACAGGCAAGAGGTAACTACAAGGAGGAAGTGGGAAGAGAGCTGTTACATTGTGGAGAATTGTAGTCAATGTCACGAGACAAAATGTGTATGAACTGCTGTGTGGAAAATGAATTTGCTCTGTAAACTTTCACCCAAATCACAATAAATCTTCTTAAAAAAAAAAAAGTGATTAGGTTTAGGGCACACCCTACATTGCTATGGCTTCTTTAACATAAAAAATAAAACCCTGTTCCCAAATGGGATTACATCCACTGGTGTAGGAGTCAGGATTCCAACACCTGTTTGGGGAGACACAATTCAATCCATGTGGGTGGGTCTTAGAAAGAGCAGTTCCAGGTGGGAGGACTCAAGCAGGATGGCGCCCCCATCTCTTGGCACTGGTATAACATGGGTCACTCTGGGAATAGGAAGTGGAAGCGTCCCTAAAGGCTTTATCTACTAACCCGGCTTCAGTCCTCACTGTGCTTTCCTTCCAGCTTCCGTGTGTGATTGTCCTCTGCTCCCTGCTGGGCTCTCTCTGGGCGGGGACAAGAGGGTGGCACTGACCTGTCTCATTTTGCCCCGGCTAGGTGGCAGTGGGGAGCAGCCACCAACGGCAGGGGGCCCTAAGGCCGATGAGGGCTCGGAGGCTGTGCTCCCCAAACCCAGGAGTGTGTTCCACATCGAGTGGTCGTCAATTCGGAGGAGGAGCAAAGGTGTGCACTTCCTCCCCTGGTTTTGGGGGATCGATTTCCTCATCTCTATAATGGGCACAAGGGCAGCACCACTGAGTCAGGATCATTCCTATCACACCTGACCTCAGAGCTCTGACCACAGACAGCTTTCGAGGTGTCTGGACTCCCCTTGGGTGGGGCAGAGTGGAGCTGGGACAGCCAGTGGGCTTCTGTCAGTCTAGACCAAGGGTTCTCAAACCTAGTTTTATGCTACAATCATCCATATCCTATGCCTGGAGACTCTAATTTAATTGATCTCAGAGGTGTCTGGTGGATATCAAGAGTTTTAAAAGCTCTCCATGAGATTCTAATTTGCAGCCAAGTTGAAAACACTGGTCCGGGAGACTAAAGATGAAAAGTTCTCACTTACAGCAGAGATGAGAAGCCATCGTGGGAAGGGGATTAGGAGGGCAGTCATGGCTGAGCAGGGAAGGAAGCCTGAAACTTGGGTATGGGATGGAAAAGAGCATGTTTGCCTCAAAAGGTTAGCAAACCCCCTCCAAACATCTTCTTAGGATAGCGGCTGGGGCAGGGTGGCCAGGGCTTGGAAGCGAGGCGCCCGTGCATGGTGATTGAAGTTGCTGCAATACTGGCGGGCATAGAGGGCCTCCTTCGGAGGACCGGTTCACACACACTGGTGACCGGGTTCCTCCTCTTTTCAAAGCTTACAAAATTAGTTTGTTTCTCCTGCGTAGTGTAAATTCCCAGCCACACTGGTGTTTTCAGGTCTTGCTCCTTCAAAGGTGGGAACACTGTCTTTGATGCGTCCCTTCAGGTATCCTGAGCACTGGTGAAACCCAAGTGAAACAGCCATTTCAGACTGAAAGTCTGTCTTCAGAGCTCAGCCTGCCATTCTTACAGTTGACCACTGGGGGGAACCAGAGCATTAAGACTGAAATTCCAAAGGCCTTAACTACTTTTGTTGTTGGGTGCCTTCTAATACCTAGTAATAATGAAAAATATACTTAAAGCCACATTAAAGGGTTTTCTAGAATTGAAATAGCATGCCAAAATCTGTTTCAAGTGGCTACAAAGGTATCACTTGTCCTAATTTAATGCAACCAGCAGCTGCTGCTAAAATAACTAAAATTCAGACATGCACTCAAACAACAAAACAAAACAAAAGACTGAAACAGCCCGCATTTGTCCAGCTGGAAAGAGTCATGCCAAATTCAGATCTTGCAGGACCTAGGCAGCCTGATACTCTAGGAGCAGGAGGTTGGGGACTCCAGAAAAGTCCAGCTGCTCTTTGTACATCTCCGTGTTCTCCATGGGGCACGGGAGAAAGAGCCCTGGATCAGGGGTCACAGGCAACCCGCTGGTTCCCTGGGCTGCTGTTTTCCTATCGAAAAAATTAAGGGGATGAGCTACATCAGGGATTCTTAACTAAAGGTTGAAGGACCCTAGCTACCCTCCTGGCCCCTGCCATCAAGTCAATTCTGACTCATAGCAACCCTATAGTACAAAGTAGAACTGCTCCGTAGATTTCCAATGCTGAAATCTTTCTGGAAGTAGACTGCCACATCTTGCTCTCAAGAAGCAGCTGGTGCTTTCAAACTGCTGACCTTTCAGTTAGCAGCTAAATGCTTAATCACTGCACCACCAGAACTCGTGGTAGAGCCACTGAACCTCCCTAATTCCTATAAAAGTCCTGTTTATAGGAAAGCCCCCAAAAGGGTCTCTAAGACCAATTAAAGAGAAAAAAAGTGTCTTCCAGCTGCAAGATTCCATGGTTCTGTGGTTCCTGAAGAACACTCATACTCACTGCCATTGAGTCAACTCTGACTCATAGTGACTCCCCAGTGGGTTTCCAAGGCTATAAATCTTTATGGAAGTAGATCGCCCCATTTTTCTTCTGCAGAGCAGCTAGTGCTTTTGAACCACTGACCTTCTGGTTAGCAGCCAGATGCATTATCAACTACACCACCAGAGCTCCTTAAGAAAATACTAAATATTTTCTATTTAGATTTTGGCGAATTCTAGAGGAAGGGGCAGGGCAAAGTTGTCCTAACTGATGATGTGCTTTCTTTGGGACTCTAGTGTTTGGAAAAGGTGACCATCAGGAGAAAGGAACCAAAGACCCATCTCCCTATCAGTACCGGAAGCCCACCCTTGAGCTGCTGGTGAGTATGGCCTGGCCCCACCGGATGCAGTGCCTGGCAGTCTCAGAGCCCGCAGCAGAGTAGGGAGCTGATGCCCAAAACAGCTGTTCTCTGATTTAAGCAAACTTTTCTTGAATTCATATTTTCAGAACAGTAATTATCTGGGATAAAAATGTCTTTTACAGTCTACTTTGTAAAGTTTCACAGTCTTTTTATTGAAATTATTTGTTATCTGTCTTTCTCTAAACTCAGAATTCCAGGATTTAAAAGATAAGCTTGTGCCAATTTTCGGAAGCAGAATCCTGACATGCATAATTTCGTCTCTTTAGGCTTATACACAGTTAAATGTTAAAGACTAGACACGCTGTGGGTGAGAGGAGATACCACACTCTGGATGAAGTGTGGTACTGGGGGAGTAATGATGTTTAAAAAGAGTCTAAAGATCTGTGGTTAAGCCTCCATTCTACCTCTTGACTTTGACCTTTGCAAATGAGAGCCACTCCATGACCAAGTCTTCATCCAGTAACATAATAAAGTTTATTGTCTAGTCATACCTTATGGTGGTTAGTTGCCCATGCTAAATGAGGTTGTTGTTGTTGTTGTTGTTGTTGTTGTTATGTGCCGTCGAGTTGGCCCCGACTCATAGCGACCCCTCCTTGGGTTTCCGAGGCAGTATCACTACGGAAGTAGGATTGCCCAACCTTCCTTCCAAGGAGTGGCTGGTGGGTTTGAACCGCCAGCCTTCTGGTTAGCAGTCAAGTGCTTTAGCCACTATGCTACCAGAGCTCCTGCTAAATGAGGTAGCATGTCAAATAAACAGAAGATGTTCTGATCTATGGAAAAGGAGCCCCAGTGGCACAGTGGTTAAAGAACTTGGCTGCTAACCAAAAGGTCAGTGGTTTGAACCCATCAGTCACCCCACGGGAGAGATGAAGCAGTGTACTTCCATAAAGATTTACAGCTTCAGAAACCCTAGGGGGCCATTCTACTCTGTCCTATAGGGTCACTATGAGTTGGCATCAACTTGGAGGCAACAGATGAATCTATAGAGACGGAGCTAATTAAATAGCAACTCCTAGTGTCTAATGAAAACCACAGCCGGGTCCCTGAGTGAGCACAGATGTCCATTCTTCAGTGGGAGACACACCAAATGTGAGCATTTCTTGCCCATCTCTTGTCCCTGCTCAGGATCTGGACACCATGGAGGAGAGCTCTGAGATCAAGGTGGACACAAACATTTCAAAGACATCGTGGATTCAGAATTCCATGGCTGCCAGTGGGAAGAGGGTCAGCAGAGCCCTCAGTTACATCACCGGAGAGATGAAGGAGTGTGGAGAGGGCCTTAAAGGTACAGGTTTTGTGAGAGAATCCCCTGATCCGACCCTAACCAAGTCACCTCCACTCCTGCCCCAGAAACACGTTGCCACAGCTACCACCAGATTAGTCTGAGTTCTGTTTCCATGGTCTTCCAAAGAAGACAGGGGTATTAGGGTATAAAGTGTGTGAGCTCTCGTTTCCAAAAGCAAGAGCTATGCTCTGAAATATCAAAGCAAAAGATTGCAAAGGAGTATGCTTTAGGAGCTATGGTGGCACAATGCCTAAGGCATTTGACTGCCAACCAGAAAGCTGGCAATTCAAACCCATCAGCAACTCCACAGAAGGAAGATGGGGCAATCTACTTCCATAAAGATTTACTTCCTCAGAAACCCAATGGAGGTCACCATGAGTTGAAATTGACTCAATTGCAGTGAGTTTGGTTTTGGTTTTATGCTTTAGCATTGGGATTCTACAGCCAGCATCCTAGAAAGATGCCCTCTGAACGGCTCACAGAACAGCTGTGTCTATCATTCCAGTGGGTTCTGTTTAGCAATCTCCCTAGCGCTCAGGTCCCAGTTTGATGCATCTTCATACAACACAAGTTTTCTCCCTGGCTCCATCTTCTTAAAAATCCATGCCACTGTCACAGGGAGGATGCAGATAGGTCCGGGTACCCCATCCCCAAAGCTTGGAAACCAACCTAAAGACCATGCCCAATTGGCAAGGGATGTAGTCATCTGGGCTGTCTCATGCCCTCTCTGATGACTTTTTTACCTGCTTCTCAATAGCAGTGGGTTTGGGTTTTTTGATTCTGGGGTGGTTGACAATAGGTGGCTGGCTGAGGCTCTGCCCTCCCACTGTGCCCCGCTACCCATCCCCCCAGGCCTCCCCCGAGCTGTCACAAGTGGAGTGCCCAATAAGCAGCTGCTGATGTCCTGCCCTGGTCTGTTTCAGACAAATCACCCGTATTCCAGTTTCTCGACTGGATACTCCGGGGCACATCCCAGGTGATGTTTGTCAACAACCCCCTCAGCGGCATCCTCATCATCATCGGCCTCTTCGTCCAGAACCCCTGGTGGGCCATCTCTGGCTGCTTGGGAACCATTGTCTCCACACTGACAGCCCTCATCCTGAGTCAGGACAAGTAAGTTCCCACAGCCACAGTGCCTAGAGATCCAGGCCCCACGCATGGGGCGAGAGGACCCTCTCTGTGGATACCACTCCCCACCCACCCACCACCCAAGCACTGCTGGTTTCCCCTCCAAGTGAAAATACTGTAACTACAACTGACCATTCCCTCTGTTGTTGGTGGTGGTGGTTATTCCTTTTTATTGTGCATATGTGAATAATACATGCATATGTAAATAATAAAACATTTGCCATTTTAACTATTTTTAAGTGTAGAACTCAATGACATCAATTACAGTTACCATGGTGTGCAACCATCACCACTGTCTAGCTCCAAAAGTTTTTCATCCCCCAAACAGAAACTCAGCACCTCTTCAGCCATAACTCCCCATTTTCCCTCCTTCCAGGCCCTGGTAACCACTAATAAACTTGTCTCCATGTACGTGCCTGTGCTCAATATTTCATAAAAATGGAACATACAGTATCTGTTCTTTTGTGTCTGACTTATTTCAATCAGCATAACAGCTCACAGAAGAGCCATGTCAACTACTAGTTGGCTATGTTTTCATAGCTACATGTTGTCTAGGGAAATATGAAGTGATGATGTCTGCCCTCCCCATTCCATGGGGTGGGAGTGGCTTGTTTGAAGGCGTGGTCAGGCTCCATGAGAGAAAAATCTAAGTCAGAAGGACAGTTAAGGGGAGAGTGTCCCTACATTAGGTCAAGTGGAAAGTCTCTCACCAGTCCATGCCCTTTTCCCCCTAGATCAGCCATTGCCGCAGGACTGCACGGGTACAACGGGGTGCTGGTGGGGCTGCTCATGGCCGTGTTCTCTGACAAAGGTGACTATTACTGGTGGCTTCTGCTCCCCGTCATCGTGATGTCCATGTCTTGGTAAGTCTGCAACTGAAAGTGTGGCCTGAGATTGAGGGTCACCGCCCTTTATATCACGAGCCCATGACCATTTGTGCAAACTTGATTTGAAAGTTGCATTTACTTAGCTTACACGTCAGAAACACCTCCTGGAAATGGTAATGTTGTGCAGTGCCAGGCACACACTTTCTCATTACCTACTATCTTTCACTTTTTCTGGACCCACCTTGCTAGAGTATGGAGTAACTGAGGCCCACGTAGGTTAGGAACCTCATGCCATGGGTCGCATCAGTTTCTGGCAATCTTCTCATCCCTCCCCCACCTTGTCTAGCTTTTCTTTTCTTTGAGACCCTTGACCAGACCAAGACACCCTCTCAGTATAGACTCAAGACAAACCATTGGGCAGAGTCCTTGGAGCAGCAGACCCCAGGGCTTCCTCACCTCCAGCAAGCACAGGACATAAGTCTGGCCACAAGTCTCAGTGCACTCAGCCACTCAATGAACATTTATTGAATGGATGAATGTGATTGCTTTCCTTCCCTCAGCCTGTCCTCTCTCTTCCTCTCTGTGAGTGAAGCTATATGACCCTGAGATTTCCTGCCTCGTAACTTCCTTCAGAAAGCTCTTCTGAATTGGAGTCTGGACATCCCACTTGTCACTGTGTCAGGTCCAGGGAGGCGGCCAGGGGAAGGTCACTTGGGCCAGTCAGTCTCAGGGAGGATGTCCCGCAGGTTGCTGTCTTCCAGAAGGTACAGGGAGCCCTGCTCCCACTCAGCCAGTCTTTGACTGCCCCTCAAGCATCAGGCCAGGTGGCTTCTTATCTGCATCTCTTGTTCTTCCACCATCAGCCCCATCCTCTCCAGTGCCCTGGGAACCATCTTCAGCAAGTGGGACCTCCCAGTCTTCACCCTGCCCTTCAACATCGCAGTGACCCTGTACCTGGCAGCCACGGGCCACTACAACCTCTTCTTCCCCACAATGCTGCTGCAGCCTGCATCCTCTGTACCCAACATCACCTGGTCAGAGGTCCAAGTGCCGCTGGTAGGTATCATGGGAGGTTGAAGGGCAGCACTTGATTTTAAAGTGGTGCTTGCTTATTTTTCATGTCAGAAACATCCATGAGTAATTAGTGTCAGTTTGCCATGGAGTTGACTTCAACTCATGGTGACCCCAAGTCCCACAGAATGAAATGTTGTCTGATCCTGTGCCATCTCCATGATTGTTGGCATGCTTGACTCCATCGTGGCAGCCATTGCATATTTGGAGAGCCTTCCCACCTACAGACCTCATCTTCCAGCCCTGCACCAGACAATATTCTTTTGTGATCCATAAGGTTTTCACTGGCTAATTTTCAGAAACAGATGAACAGGACTTTCTTCATGGTCTGACTTAGTCGGGAAGCTCCACTGAAACCTGTCCACTATGGGTGACCCTACTGGTATTTGAAATACCAGTGACATCACAGCAACATACAAGTCACCACAGTAGGACAAACTGATGGATGAGTGGTGGCCACAAGTAATAGTTATTAATAATTCTACAGTGTGAGATGCTCTACATACAATAACTCATGAAATACCATCGTTTTGTCTTTTTAAGAGCTGAAGGGGCCAGCTCTGCATCTGCCCTGGCATAACACAGAGGAGGAAACTGAGGCCAAGTTTGAAAACCTGCCTGGAACCACACAGCTAATCAGGAACCAAGTCATAACTATCACTTAGGCCCCTTAACTTCCAGGCCAAGGCCCTTCTTTTTCCTTCTTTTTTTATTTAAGGTCTTTTTGATGCTTTCCTCCATCCTTAATGCAGCTTCTGCTGTGCATTTTCTTCCCTCAATCACTTGGAATAATTAAAGACCATCAGTCAAAATATGCAATGGCTGCAAAAATGGATTCAAGTATACCAACAATTTCATATTGCTTGGTTCCACAATCAACACCAATGAAAGCAGCAGTCAAGAAATCAGATGACGTATTGCACTGGGCAAATCTGCTGCAAAAGACCTCTTTAAAGTGCTAGAGAGCAAAGATGTCTCTTTGAAGATGAAGGTGTGCCTAATCCAAGCCATGGTGTTTTCAAACACCTCATATGCATGTGAGAGCTGGGCAATGAATAAGGAAGCCTGAAGAAGAGTTGATGCTTTTGAGTTGTGTTGTTGGTGAAGAATACTGAAAGTACCGTGGACTGCCAGAAGAACGAACAAATCTGTCCTGGAAGAAGTGCAGCTGCAATGCTCCTTGGAAGTGAGAATGGCCAGACTTCATCACACCTACTTTGGCCATGTTGTCAGAAGGGACCATTCCCTGGAGAAGGATATTGTTTTGGTTACCTACTGCCAGGCTTTAGGGGGCTGTGTGAAAGCCCCTTGACCTTGTGCTTCAGCTCTGCTTCTTGCTCCCGGCCCACTGAAGCTAGAGGCATCCGTCCACTCAGGCAGCTGCTGGCTACTGAGGCTGACAAACCCAAGGTCAACAAGTGAAAAGACACAGTCCCGATGTTACCAACCACATGGCAGGATATTAATTCAAGTCCACTGAAAGTCCCAAGATCAGCAGAGCATGGCGGGCTGCTGAACAACGACACGGCTACATGCAGGGCTCAAGCATGCCATAAGCTAGAAACCATTCCCAATGCTGCTTCTTATATACGGGAAGCAGACCATATTCCTAAAGCAGATACTCAGCTGCTCCAATACATTCCACCATGGAGTTAATTACTAGTCTCACCATGGGGAATAACTACATCCAGCTGCCCACCCACTCAACCAGGCCCAGCCAAGTTGACACACAAATGTAACTACCACAGATATCATGCTCAGTAAAGTGGAGGGTCAGCGAAAAAGGGGAAGGCCCTCAATGAAATTGACACAGTGGCTGCAACAATGGGCTCAGGTGTAGCAAGGATTGTGAAGCTGGACCAGTCAGTGCTTTGTTCTGTTGTACACAGGGTCTCTATGAGTAGGAGCCGACTCAACAGCACCTAACAACAACAGCAACACATCAGGCTACCACCTATTGGCTTAGGAAGTCCCAGCTGCCCATGCAGGAGTGCTCACATGGAAAGCACAGAATCACGTAACAGAATATTTAATGTCTTTTTCCAAGTGTTCTGTCGATGATGCTGACCCCAGGAAGTCAACCAGTTTAATTAATAAGAACCTGCACTATGCACAATAAATCAGCACAGAGAAGCAGGCCTGTTGGCTCCTTATCTAAATGGACATGTGGTCTGAGGCCTGGCCAGTACTTCCCATCACCCTGAAGGGCCCTGGGGCTTACTCTGCAGTTTCCTTATTGGCAATTCATTCTTTAACCACAGGTAGCTGGGTATTGCTGAAGGAAATTTCTGGCAGAAATTATGGTGCATGGCCTCTCTTCGTGTTCCGTAGCCGGCAGCAGCTTGGCCGAGTCGAACGAGGCCTGCCTTCACAGTGAGGAGCATCATTATCTAGGAAGAGAAATACTGGCTTTAGGCCCATCCTTGGTGCTTTGTGTGTGTGAGGGCCTCATGGGCCAGACCCCATCCAATAGCCTCTCAGAAGCAAGAAAAAAATGAAATGGGGGGTGCTGGTAATTCAGCTTCTAGCATTCTCGCTCATCACACTCACCGGTCGCTACTCTTTGGAGGCAAGGTTATTCAAAGTGATGCACTCTGGGGAGAGGATGTTAGAACAGGTTGTTTGTAAATACTGTTCACACTTTGAGCCCACATTTTCAATTAAAACAATATTGGGAATCTTGTACAAATAAAAAAATGTACTATTAGGGAATCTGGTAAAAACACTTTAGAACTCCAAATTTCCAAGAACAGTGGCAGTGAAAATTTCATTTTGGAGTGTTTTTTCTCCACGAAATACTTTTTTGGCCAATTGAATGGATCGTGGGCAAGATTGATATGTTGTTCTTTTTGACTATTATGATTAGAGCCTTGAGTTTTGGAGAAACAAGCGGCAAATGTCAGAGAGAGGGTCTGACACTCCCAACGTGTTCCCCTGCTCTTCTGGCCCTGGAGAGCCCCTCCCCCTTCTGGAGGGTGTGGCTTGCTGGCAACTAAGCTGCCCTGTGTTGCCGTCTCTCAAAGAGCTCTCTCCTGTTCTGCCTTCCCCCGCCCCTCCACACACACCCCGCAGGGCAATACCAGAGCCCCATCCTGTTCTCTGCCTTGGGGGAGGGGGGGACTGAGCCCAAAGAGTGAGCCCATAAGGTTGACCCAGGGGCTCCTACCTCAGCACACTCTCCCCTCAGGTGAGGGCCCTTGAGGTATAGGATTTCCCTCCCCCACACCTGCAAGCAACAGAGGCCTCACGGAGCAGGTGGGCTGAGAAAACAAATGCCGCACATGAAAACACACATCTCCCAGACTGCTTCTCGTCCACTTACGGCCCAGGGGTGAGATGAACCCTAGTGCACCCCAACAGGGGCAGAGCCTCCAACTTTAGGCACTTGCCTAGCTGAAGGGCCTTTGGCCAAACCCCCAAAACTAAGGACCCAGGGCTGGGTGCAAGGAAAGCCAATGTCTCCAGGATGCATCCATCACACTCTGTTTTCCCAACCCAACAGGTGCAATGCCCACAAGGCAATGGGTCCTGGCACCCCTGCACAGGTTTCCACCCAGCAGGCAGGCCTCACTGGACCCAGAGCTACAGGAAGGCCTGGCTCAAGCAGTGTGCCAGTCCCATCTGTCAGTCAAAAGTACAGAAACAAACAATACCACCTTTTCAGGAGCCCTTCTGTGGACACAGAAGAGTAATGCCCATTGCTCTCACAATGGAGTAACACACCCACCCCCCAGGCTTATTCTTGGAAGCACAAAGGACCCTTCTCCACCAGTATCTGACCTCCTACTCAGCCTTCAGAGATCCCTCAATGACACCAACGATTCACTCTCGACCGCTAACCTAAATTTTGGCAGCGCCACAGAACACAGGCTTGGCAGGAAAACCCTATGGGACAGTTCTACTCTGTAACACATGGGATCACCATGAGTCAGAATCAACTAGACTGCAGCGGGTTTGGGTGTTTGTACTTATCTTTCATAACTAGCTTTTAAAAAACAAACTATAAGAGAGTTTTAAACCCTAATTTTGATCTGATATCTATTACTTTTCTAATGAATAATCTCCTCATTTGAATGGCTTTCATTTTCTCTTCACTGAGGGCACATAGCCTCATACTCTTGGTTTTCAATCACAGACACTTAGCATTCCGACCCATAAATGTGCTAAGAACTCGAGGATAAGGTAGTAAAGTCTGCGTTCCCTTTAGAGTCAACCTACTTGAATGAAAAATACCTTGGAAATCTGTTGCAAAGTATTGATATGGAGGGTTGGGTGCTGAGCCTTTTCCAGCCATGGTGCAAGCCATCCCCCTTGCCTTCATGATAAGCACATGACCCTGTCGTACCTACAGCTTTTGAGAGCCATCCCTGTTGGAATCGGCCAAGTGTACGGCTGTGATAACCCCTGGACTGGAGGCATTTTCCTCATCGCTTTGTTCATATCCTCACCTCTTGTTTGCTTGCATGCGGCAATTGGATCCACCATGGGGATGCTAGCAGGTCAGTGTCATCATTTGTCCCTTGGGTTAGTGCCTGGGGCCAGCTCCAAGTACAATAGTGACAAGTGTCCTCAGTGATCCACCTGCTATTCTTGCAAACGTTCCCTTCTTCCTTTGTGCCCTGTTTCTTCACTTATGGTGCCAGTGTCCTTGTGTTCCCTGGAGTGAAAGCTGCCCTCAAGAAAGGCTTTGGTATCAGTCATTTATGCTTTAGTATAAATATAGAGTTTGTTGTATAGATATTTGCTCCCAGATATGTTTCTATTTTAAGTCCTATCTCTAATAAGGATAAGAAGGATTTATTCTCCATCAGAGAACATAAAGATAGCAGTGAAGAAGGAGAGCTCGTTTCATTGGGAAGGAATGTTTAAATTCAACCTCAGAGTCCTTACTCAAAGGGCCTCCTACAGCACTAGCTTAACTATTAGTATGCATGTGACTCTATGGCCATCTATATCCTTTTTGCACTGAATAGAAATCAGAACCCCTCTGTAGAAATACCTAAGAGGACAAAAGGTTCCAGGCTCTGAGGACTGTGGTGGTCAGCCCTGGAGATCAGGGAGGGCAGGTAAGCCCATGAGATACAAACTCAGTCCTGCCACCTGCCTTCTCTCCCAGCTCTCACTATCGCCACGCCCTTCGACTCCATCTACTTCGGCCTGTGGGGCTTCAACAGCACGCTGGCATGCATCGCGATAGGGGGCATGTTCTACGTCATCACGTGGCAGACACACGTCCTCGCCGTTGCCTGTGGTAGGTACCACAAACGGATTCCCTTTCCACCTGAAATGATGCCTGTGTCTATCCCATGAGGATATTCTATGAAAATTCTGCTAATTCCCCAAAGATAAACTGGAAGAATTATTTGCTCTATGAAAGAATTTTCAAAATTTTTTGCTGGTTCTGGTTCTAGTTGCCGTGGAGTCAATTCCAACTCATGTTGACCTCCTGTGTCAAAGTAGAGCTGTGCTCCTTGTGGTTTCCCATAATTTCAGAAGCTGATTTCCAGGTCTTTCTGCTGAGGTGCCTGCGAATGGACTTGAAATGCTAACCTTTCGGTGTTTGCACCACCTACGGACTCCTTTTAATTGTTAACCCAAACCCATTGCCTTCAAGTGGATTACAGCTCATAGCAACCCTATAGGACAGAGTAGCAATGTCCTGTAGGGTTCCCAAGGTTGCAAATCTTTACAGAAGTAGACTGCCACGTGTTTCCCCTGCCAACCACCTTTCAGTTAGCAGATGAGAGCTTTAACCCTTGGGTTACCAGGACTCCTGCCTTTTAGTGGTTACTTTGTGACCAATCCATTAAAACCTATTTTCACTGAACATCAAGTGTTCAGCCACATGAAGGCTGATATTTCAGATGGTGGTGAGTTTTTCACATGACTGTTCTGACCCAAGGCACTGTTTCCTGTCCCACTTCATTTAATATAATTTGTTCTTTAATCTCCTCTTTGTCTTCCAACCTGAAACCCCATTTCTAAAGTAATAGAGACTTCTTCAATTGAAAGACAGAACAGCCATATTAGTTAACCTCTCTGAGCCTCCACTGTCTTCTCTTTAAAATGAAGACAATAATACTGCTTACTTTGTAGGGATGTTGAAAGCCATGGTCAGGATTACTACCAGCTGGACAGATAGTAACTTTAATACATGTTAGCTGCCATTAACATCTGAGTCCCTCCATGAGGGGTGCGCTCTCGTAGCAGACAAAAGGTCGGGGTTCGAGTCCATCCAGAGATGCCTCGGAAAAAAGGCCTGGCAATCTACTTCAGGGAAATCAGCCATTAAAGACCCTATGGAAGCACAGTTCTACTCTTAAACTCATGGAGTCACAATGAGCCAGAGTTGACTGATAGCAACAGGATTCTTTTTGGTTGTTAATATCGTGCCGGGCAACTGGCTGTTTCCCGTTGAGAGATGAACGGTTCAGAAGCAAAGCCCAAACGCATTGGCTTGTTTTCACAGCACCTCACCTCTCACTGGCATTTGGCTCTTCCCAGAGACCTAGAAGATGAGTCAGTAAGCTTGTTTGGTGCTCCATGAGCTTCCAGAATGCTGTTCCTCCCTGGAAAGCCATATTATGTGAATAACTTGTGATGAAATATTCCAGCAGAGAGTTCTGGGATTCACTTGCCTTTGCTGTATAGTAAAATTTTCATTTATGGTTTATGCTGTTAAATGTTCCTTTACTGGAATGCAAGGTGGTGAGACCCACGAGAACGGTAACAGCTCAATTCTGGACCTTTTAACAAAGTTCATCTGCTGTCTTAGCTGTGTCGGCATTTGTGTGGAATTTAACACTTTTCAAAGCTTCCAAGCAATGAAAACATAGCTCAAGTTCTTTTTTAGATCCGAGAGATAGCATTTATGGCATAAAATTGAGGGGGTGAGAATGTGTAGACTAAGCTTGAGGGACTTTTAATAGTTACTGGAATGTTTCTTGTTGGTCTTTTCCAGCACTGTTTGCAGCCTACCTGGGTGCTGCCCTGGCTAACATGTTGTCTGTGGTGAGTCAGAACAAGCCCACAGCACCACCCTGGTGTTCTCTGCTTCCCGGAGCCTACTGCTCAAAGCCCCTCCTCCAGAACCGCCCCCCAGCCCATCCCCCTCATCTCAGTCACCCTACTCACCACAGCACCCACCAAACAGAAGGAGCTGGGCCTCAAAAGTTTCGATGTCAATGGTTGGTAAATCAAATCCCCTTGTCAATGGGCCATTGGGGATCCATCTAGAAAGATGATTTGCAGAGCATCATCTTATAAATCAAAGATTTAAATGACACTTATTTCTGCTGTATCATCTATTTTGAAATCTTTATGATTTAAGTTTTTTATGTGTTTATAGATTTTCTGGGGAGCTCTGGTGACGTTAAGGCATTTGACTGCTAACCAGAAGGCTGGCGGTTCAAACCCCCCAGCCACTCCTTGGAAGGAAGGTTGGGAAATCTACTTCCATAGAGATACCGCCTCAGAAACCCAAGGAGGGGTCGCTATGAGTTGCAATTAACTCGACGGCAGTGAGTTTGGTTTTGGTTTTTGGTATAGATTGTCTGCTCAGTAAGATTGTGGGCCACTCTACATCTTTGTTCACTCTAAAGAAATTAGTGCAATGCTAACTGCTTTGGAGGTTACAAGGGATTTGGAGGTGTTACTCCTGTCCTCTGTGCAGTGCCAACTCTAAGTGGGATGGGAATTTAGAGGAGGGGAGAAAAGAAGGGGGGTCACTGGCAAAAGCCTCAGGGTAGAGGGGTGTCAACCCCCAGCCAATCCCTGGGGAAGACAGAGATGGTGGCTAATGGGTCCCAAGCAGCAATCTGAGACCCTGATCTTTGCCTGAGCCCCAGTGTAAGGTGGTGTGTGAGGTCAGAGGAGGCTCATGGTCAACCCCAGCTTCCCCCTACACACACACTGGGAGAGGCCAAGTCCCCAGACATCGGCCCAGAGCACTCAGGGCCCAGCCACAGTTTAAGACTCCAGCTTTGGGTAGGAGCACAAGTACACATCTCATATGGACAACCAGGAAAAGTCCCAATGATCCTGCAGGGCGATGAGAGTGGGCCTTCTACTCAGCGCTGTCTCAATCTTACCCCCAGCCCTAGTGAAAATGAGTGGTTTAGACTTAGCACAGGACGGAAGTTTCTAAGCGTAGAACTAGCCTTCCCTTGTAGCATTGTGTTACCCCAGATGCACTAAGTGCCTCCCTCCTCTGGGCCCCACTGTACTTTGTGCACACCTCTGCTGCCGCGTCTGACCTACAGAACTGGGATGAGTCGAGTGCGCATCAGTCTTCTTCCACCTTCAGCCCTTGTGCTCCTTCAAAATAGGGGCCCTGTCGTATTCTTATCTTTATCTCTAAAATCTGTTTTGGAGCCCAGCACATAGTAGGTTCTCAAGACATACTGAATGAATGAAACTTTAAGGTAATGATCCCCCACGACAGGGAATATTAGAGCTGGGGCTGAAGAAGACTCTGAAAAGACTTTAGAAAGATGCATTGAGTGGACTTCACCACTCACAAGCGTTCCTTGCAGCAGCAGTTCTGGTATCAAGCTGTCATTGCTCTTCCCCAAGTCCCATCCAGCAATGCCATCTTTAGACACACACATCTGGTATGCTCTGTGAGCCCCTCGACCAGTGCTGGAGTACCCCTTTATGATACCTCCTGTTGGGACAGCAGGGACCCATGCTTTGACGAAAATAATTGTTACCCTAATGGTATTGCCTAAGGTTTTAATGCTTGTAGTAAAATGAATTGATTTTGTGGGGAGAAGTGGCCTGATTTAATCTACTGCATAGTTAAATAAATAAGGTGCTCTGGTGGTGTAGTACTTAAGGCATTCAGTTGCTAACCGAAAGGTTGACAGTTCGAATCACCAGCCAATCCAGGAAGAGGGAGGAGGCAGTCCACTTCTATAAAGATTTATAGCCTTGGAAACCCTATTAGGTAATTCTACTCTGTCCTGTAGGGTCTTCAGGAGTCAGAATCACCTCCACTGGAATGGTGGACTTGTTCTTTATAGTTAGATTTGTGGGCTCTTTGTTAGCAAGCTCTCCACTCAAGCTATCTCAAAGGAAGAGTAGGGAGGGAAGTTAAAATCCTCAGGGCATCTTAAGAAAACAAAAAACGGTTCAATATGAGAAAGGAAGCCAGGAATGGGAGAGTCCTTGAAAAGACAGGCAGCTGCTCTCCACCTTCAGATCCCAGGGACCGGGGATGGCCTGCCCCTGCCTCTCTCCACACATCTGCTCTGTTTCCCTGAGTCTCTCTGAGATGGGTTTCCTCTGTTGCACACAGCCCCAGATGGCCACCCAGCCTGGTTCTCCAGACCTTTCAGTTCAAGGACACTCACACCATTTCTGGACATAGACTGTGTGCCTCTAGTTCAAATTCTCAAGAGAGAGATTCTATTGAGCCAGTTCATCTTCCTATGGGAAATCTGCTTTTGAGTCAGATGAGTATTTCTAGTCCAATCAGCTGTGACCAAAGAGGAAAAAGTCATGGGATACAAAATGGCTGTCAAAGTTACTCCTTCAACAGAAACTGATGGGAGAAGGTGGGAGAACGGCCGTAGTTCCAAGAGGTAGAGGTATAGCCTAGCTAGACACCCCAAGACATGTCTCATACAGGAGGGTGAATTATAATAGAGTTCCAGTGGGTGCATGTTGAAGCATATTTTTTCTCCTATTACAATGCAGACTGATATCACTGACATGATTTTATGTATTGTTGTTGTTATATGCCATCAAGTCTGACCCGACTCATAGCGACCCCTCCTTGGGTTTCCGAGGTAGTATCACTATGGAAGTAGATTGCCCAACCTTCCTTCCAAGGAGTGACGGTGGGTTTGAACCGTCAGCCTTCTGTTTAGCAGTCAAGTGCCCTAGGCACTACCCTACCAGAGCTCCCTGCTTTTATGTAGCTCAACATTAGGCATTATCCTCATCAGTGCTCAGAAAGCATCCCATCCTCCACAGGCCCACAGTGATTGGTGAATTAATCAAACATAAACCGCTGATGGAATCTTCTTGTGTCCTTCTCCCCCAGTTCGGATTACCACCCTGCACCTGGCCCTTCTGCCTCTCAGCGCTCACCTTCCTGCTCTTGACAACCAACAACCCTGCCATCTACAAGCTCCCACTCAGCAAAGTCACCTACCCGGAGGCCAACCGCATCTACTACTTGTCCCAAGAGAGAAACAGAAGGGCATCCACCATAACCAAGTACCAGGCCTATGATGTCTCCTAAGTTGCCGCTTCCAAAACATGACACTGCAAACTCAGCCTTCTGCAAACTGACTGGGCCCCCAAACTAAAGGCCAGTGAGACTTCCCTTCTGTCTGTTCTGTGATACCCCCAAAGCAAGTGTACACCCAGTTACTCCCAACCACAGGCAAGTGCTGTGTGTAATCACCACTCAGGAAGCTCTCTGTTTTCTATGATGCACATCGCTTGTTGAGGATATGGTTAGCTTATACTTTATACCCATAGCATACTCCATAAGAGCTCTCTTTGAGGGCAACTTCCCCTCTTTTGCAAAATAAATCACATTCCCAAAGAGAAGTCCCTGAAAACGAAGGGGACAGAGATTGGCCATGTGGTCCTCCAACTCAGTCATTTGATGTAGTGGGATGTGTCGTGGGATGTGCTGGAGGACACGAGTGCTGGTTCCACCTCTAATAAGGTCCATCCCTGCTCTCAGCCTCAATTTCTCATTGTTTCCATGACAAGGTAGGACTCCACAGTCCCTCCCCCATGAGGAGTGCTGATCCCCACCCTGTCCCCCTCCTCTCCACACACCGATGAAATCAGCATAACCAACATGCAGTACTTTAGTTAAGTAGGAGATGGAAGAGTTAACCAGAGATGAGGTGGAAAAATTTTGATGTTCTATGGAAGTGTGTTCCCGGGTCTGTAGATTTGGGGTTAAGACTCCAGCTTTACTGAAAATGCCATTGTGCCTGCCTTCATATAACAGAAATATTTCTGGAAATGTCATGAAATGAAAACTGATCTCTTTCAACATTCAAATCATGTTTTAAACAAATATGTTTCTTTTGTGATATTCACAATCATGTTCTCATTAAATTGTAACTTTGCAAGTTGGTGTCAAGAGTTTTTTAATACTCTCACGCATCACCCACCTGAGGGGCTTTCCACAGTCAAGCATGTGTCTGAAAAGAGATGGGATGGGCTAAAAATGATCAGAAAAGGGTTTGATTTGTTCAGGGAGGGAATTATCCAGAAATGACCACGGACATGGTTTTATGTTTGAGTTAAAGTGCAGATTATTAGTAAGCCATTTCAGTTTTTAGGGAATAATTTCTTGGCCTTGCACCCTAAAATTACAAATCCAAGCCCTCTTGAATAGCCACTAACTCTAATTTGGTCACTCTGCTTATAGAGCTGAGCTCCTAAACCATAGGGCCTAACCTTCCCACCCCTCCCCCAGAGAAGGAGGTGAACCTCTTGTAGGGCCACAGTGAGGTCTCCAGGTCTCTCATACTTCCTTCCAGTTCAGCATGATGGGGTTAAAAAAAAGAAAGAAAGCCATCTAGTTGATTCCAACTCATGGCAACCCACTTATTGCAAAGTAGAACTGTGTCCATAGGGTTTTTAAGGCTGTGATTTTTAAAAAACAGATCATTAGGTCTTTCTTCCAAGACACCACTAGCTGTGTATGAAC
>NW_006921700.1:7703137-7706670 GCF_000298275.1 Orycteropus afer afer | reverse complement strand
GGACGGCTTTAACAACCAGAAATTTATCTTCCTGTGAGACTAGAAGACCAAGTTCAGAGCTCTGGCTCTAGGAGAAGACTCTCTCCCTCTGTCAGCTCTGGAAGACAGTCCTTGTCTCTTCAGAGCTTCTGCTGCCTGCTTCCTTGGATATCCCAAAAGAAGTTGACCAAAACACATCCTACACTAAACCTGTCTCATTAACACAACAAAGACAACCATTTCCAAATGGGATTATAACCACAGGCATAGAGATCAGGATTCACAACACGTATTTTTGGGGAACACAGTTCAATCCATAACATTCCACCCTTGTTGCTGTTGTTGTTGTTAGGTGTCGAGGAGTTGACTCTGACTCATAGCAACCTTATGTACAACAGAACGAAATTCAGGTCCTTCCCACATGCAAAACACATTCATTTTATCATATCATCCCAAAAGTCAAATCAACTCCAAGTCCAAAATCTCATCTTCTAAATCATCTAAATCAAATATGGATGAAATTTTAGGCATATTCTATCCTGGGGCAAAATCCTTCTTCATTGTGAACCTGTGAATCCTAGACTACAGGTTATCTGTACAATGATGGGACAGGCATGACAGGGAGACATTTCACTACAAATAGGAGAAATTAGAAGAAAAAAAGGGATAACAGGCACAAAACAAGTCCAAAGTCCAGTAGAAGATTTTACATTAGCTCTCAAGGCTTAAATTTGTTGCCCCTTGGGCATGGCAGCCATAGCCTTTCAGCTCTGAGCCAAGGCCCCATCCCCCCAGCACACCTTAAGGGCAGTCCCACACCCTGAACCAGGTTGGCAAAGATCCAACTCCTTGAAACCTAGGAGCCACAGTTCTACCTTTGAGATCCAGGAGATGGTGGCCCCATCCTTTGAAACCAAGAAGACCCCGTTTCCTGTGCTCCTTCCAACAGGTCTGCTCATCGCCAAGCTTCTTCAGGGATGGTTCTTTTCTTTTTTTGGAAGACAGCAGATGTAGCTCCTTTGGTCTGTTTCCTGCCTGTAGAATTCCAAGAGGCAGACAGCGTTCTTTCCTGTAGTTCTTTCTCGTCTTCAGTTTAAGCTGATGGGTTTTCTGCTGTGGCAGTTGGTGAGATCCATCAGCTACAGGCTTAATTTCTTTAAGAAAACATTGTGCTGTCACATCCTTGGTGAACATTCTAGGATATGTGTCTTAGTTTGTACAACAGCAGCTTCCAAATCTTTAAGTTTTGTTTTCATTTTGTATAGCTCATTTTTAAGTCCATCTCTTTCCTCTTGCATTTTACTATAAGTGGCAAGGAGAAACCAGGCAGCTTCTTTAAGATCTTGCTTAGAAATCTCAGCTAAATATCCAAGTTCATCCCTTACAAGTTCTGCCTTGCACTAAATATTCTAACATAATTCAGACAAGTTCATTACCACTGCATAAAAAACACCACCCTTCTTTCACTGTCCAATCTTATGCTCATAATTTTCTTTTAAAGCCTCATTAGAAGCACATTTAATGCCCACATTTCTAGCAACATTCTGCTGCTGGTGCCAGATGTATTCTCTAAGACAACAGAGACTTTCTCTGTAGCTGTCCTCACTTCCTTCTGAAACTTCATCAGAACTGTCTTTGATGTCCATAACTCTACCAACAGTCTCTTCAAGGCAATCTAGGCTTTTACTATTAACCCACTGCCATTGAATTGATTCTGACTCATAGTGACCCCCACTGGGTTTCCAAAGCAGTAAATCTTTATGGAAGTAGATTGCTCCATCTTACCTTCCTTGGAGTGGCTGGTGGGTTTGAACCACCAACCTTCTGGTTAGCAGTCATATGTCTTGGGCACTGCGTGACCAGAGCTCCTTGGCTTTTACTATTAAGCACCTTAAAACATTTCCAGCCTCTAAGTATTACCCAATTACAAAACCGCTTCCACACTTTTGGATTTTGTTATAGCAGCACCCCTCACTTCTCAATACTGAATTCTGTCTTAACTATCTAGTGCTGCTATCACAGAAACACCACAGATGGATGACTTAAGCAAATAGAAATGTGTCTTCTCACAGTTTGGGAGGCTAGAAGTCCAAACTCTAGGGAAGACTTTCTCTCTCTGTTGGCTATGGAGGAAGGTCTTTGTCTCTTCAACTTCTGCTTCCTGGTCCTTTGGAGATCTCCATGTGTCTTGGCATCTATCTTATCCCATCTTTGCTCATTGGCTTGCTTGTTGATCTCTTGTATTGCAAAAGAGATTGACGTAAGACACAAATCCTGTCTTGTTATCGTAATGAAGACAACCCATTTCCAAATGGGACTATAATCCCATGGTCCCAGGCATAGAGGTTAAGATTTACAACACATATTTTTTGGAGGGACATAATTCAATCCATAATGGAGCCCAAACCCCAAAGAATTTGAAATGTTTCACACTTACAACCACATACACATGTTGTTGTTGTTGTTGTTATGTGCCGTCGAGTCGGCCCCGACTCATAGCGACCCCTCCTTGGGTTTCCGAGGCAGTATCACACATACACATAATAGGTACAAAATCTTGGGAAGGCCAGCTGATTGACTCTTGTCTCCAAATTTACTGCCAGTAACTTCCTCGGAAGGAAGGTTGGGCAATCCTACTTCCGTAGTGATACTGCCTCGGAAACCCAAAGGAGGGGTCGCTATGAGTCAGGGCTGACTCGATGGCAAACAACAACAACAACAACAACTTCCTCCCAACATACGTGAATCTTGCTCAAGGAAAAAGCAATACAGGATACTACACACCACCCAACCCTAAGCATTGGATCATTTTATGTGCAATGACCTCAAGCCCTTGCAAATAGTCCTTTTCAACCATCCTTTCCTTCCAGAGCCTCCAGTTTAGTCTCAGATATGACAAGCGGATGGTAGATCACTGGTTCTGAAACTTGAGTGTGCATCAGAATCTCCTAGAGAATTTGTTAATTGCTGAGCCTTATCCCCAGAATTTCTGATTCAATAAGTCTGAGATTAAGGCTTTGAATTTGCATTTCTAACAGGTTCCCAGGTGATGACACTGGTCCAGGGGCCAGACTGTGAAAACCACTGGTGGAGATTCAGAAGTAGAGATGCCACTTGCAATCCTCCCTTCCCCCTTCATGTCATGTTGCAACGCACTGGTTTGCTAAGTCTTGTGTATATAAGGGGAGCTCTGGTGGTGTAGTGCTTAAGGCATTTAACTGCTGACCAGAAGGCTGGTGATTCAAACCCACCAGCCACTCCTCAGAAGGAAACTTGGGGAATCTACTTCCATAGTGATACTGCCTCAGAAAACCAAGGAGGGGTTGCTACGAGTTGGACCTGACTCGACGGCAGTAAGTTTGATTTTTTTTAAGTTTGTGTATATAAGAATCTGCTGGAGGGCTTATTAAAACACAGATCCCTAGGCCCTAACTCCAAAGATTTTAACTCAATAGAGCTGGGGTGGAGCCAAGAATCTGTGCAACTCCCCAGATCCAGCTGCTTCAAGGACCACGTTTAGTGGCTCTTAATCTTGGGTAGATTAGAATCACCTG
>NW_006921700.1:7701213-7702532 GCF_000298275.1 Orycteropus afer afer | reverse complement strand
GGCCAGAGGTGAGAGGCAGCAGGTGTGTTGTGTGAGTGGGCACTGGATGGGGTGAGGGCTGCCCTGGGGAGCAGGAAAAGGAAGGTGGGAAGGGTGGGGAAGTGGGGACAGCAGCAGCAGCTGCAGATACACAGATGAGCAGGTGGTGCCAATATAAAGACAGCTCCCTCGAGACTGGCAGAAGCCCAGACAAGGTGGACATCTGAGATCAGAAGTAGCGAGATGCAGAAAAGCAGAATACAAGCAAAATGAGAGAGGGGGAACTCATATGCACGTGGAGGTCAGGTGGGGTCAGGGAAGAGAGCAAAACACAGAGAGGTCTCCTTGGCTGGGTGAGTCCCCCTTCTGTGAACAGCCCGCTGGTCTCAGGAGTGGAGAAGCGGATGGCCCAGCGGGGGTGAGGGGATGGTTCTTACTCCTGTCCCCAGCACTTGCTCCTTGAGGGGCCAGTCTGAGGCATAAGGACCCACCATAATGTTGAATGTGCATCAAAATTGTACTATGTGGCCTGAGCCAATGTGACAAAGAGGGTCACTGGGCAGGGCGGGAGTGGGGGAGTGGTAAGAAACTAAGAGTTTCTTGAAAGTCCTGAAAAAAGCTTTGATAAAGAGTGTTTGAAAATCCTGGTATCCAGGCCACAGCCCAGACCAGCGCCATCAGAATCACTGGGATGGGCCCAGGCTTGAAAACTCCTTGAAGTCCTCAGGGGATGCCATGGTGCAGCCGAGGTTGGCACCCCCTGCAGTAGGAGTCTGAAGGGCCCTTCAGCGCCATTAGCCCTGGGTGGAGGGCCCAGTGCCCTGGAAGACATACCTGTTGTGCAATTCTAACTTGGATAAACTTGACCCTTTATGATGTTGAGCTTGTCTTAACTATGAACGTGAAAAATCTCTCTCATTTAGGTCTCTCTTCGAGGGTCTCTATGAGTCAGAATTGACTTGATTGATGGTAGTGGGCTGGGTTTGGTTGTTATAGGTTCTCTATGAATCAGAATCAACTTAACAGCATTGGGTTTGGGTTTCGTGTAGATAGCACTATACAATATATTTTTACAGTTTTCTACAAAATGTTTGGCCTTTCCTTGGATATATTCCTAGTCATTTTATCTTTCTGTTACATGTTTGTGTGTTTTAAAAAAAAGCATGAACTATTCCTATGTTGATATGTGCCTATTCATTTTTTGATAGACCCTGATATCTTGCTTAGTTTCAAAACTCCTTTTTATTTCTGTAAACATTTAAAATATATTTATTTTACATTCTATACCTGAGAATTCTGATCTAATGTCTGTGGGGAGCTTAAACTGTTGCTCATTCTAT
>NW_006921700.1:7698694-7700073 GCF_000298275.1 Orycteropus afer afer | reverse complement strand
AGAAGAGTACTTATCCCTGACAGGCTCAAATTTTTTTTTTTTTTTTTTTTTTTTCTGGTCAGGACAATGAGTCCCTAGAGGGACAGTGGCCCTTAGATTCAGCCAAATTTCTTCTGGCCTAGGGTTAGTGACCCATGGTTTAGGGGAGGTGCGGGTTGGTAGTGTGTTCTCTTTCAAACAGGCTGTCATAACCTCTAGGTGGCCTGAGTTCCTTCCTTTATTTTTTAATTATTATTTTTTACAAAATTTTTATTGTTATTTGGGTGCAAATTTACAAAGCAGATCCGTGTTACACTCAACAGTTCATATGCATTTTGTTTCCTAGCACTGATTACAGTCCTCCCAGTTGAACAGCTTCCTTTCCACCTCCTCCCTGTGGCTACCCTGTCCCTGGGGCCTTCTTACCTAAGTCTGTCTAGCTTCCCCCCTATGCAAATGGTGCCTTCTTATCATTCACACTTGACTGTTCTAAGGAGTGCATCTCCCTGGGGTAGGTGTTTAACTTACAGGCCTGTCTACTGTTTGGCTGAGAGCTGACCCATAGGAATGAGTCCAATTCCAGGCCTGAAGGGTAATCTGGGACTATAGTCTTGGGGATGAAGGCGGGGGACGCTTCACCGGTCTCTGTTGTTGTTGTTGTTATGTGCCATCGAGTCAGACCCGACTCATAGCGACCCCTTCTTGGGTTTCTGAGGCAGTATCACTACGGAAGTAGATTGCCCCATCTTCCTTCTGTGGAATGGCTGGTGGGTTTGAACCACTAGCCTTCTGGTTAGCAGTCAAGTGCCTTTGGCACTATGCTACCAGAGCTCCCACTAATTCTGGTCATTCTTATGTTTTTTTAATTTTGCTTTACATTGTTCCTCCCACTCTATCCAGGATCGTCATTTTGATCCCTTAGCCAGAATATTTTTACTTTCCCTTTACTTCCTATCCAAGGAAATGTGAAGCCAAACTCAAACATATTGAGTCCTACTTTTAGCCTTATGTTACAAGAGAGTTTCTTACTATACCTGAACAGCTGTGAACCCACAAACTGTCATGACTCACTTGGTCTTGAGGTCTGACTCTGAGATTTGCCCACAGTCCACAAATGCTCTTATGTTCAACCAGGTGACTGGAGAGGAAATGTTCTGAATCCTTTATAACATCTCCTCAGAAAGAAATGGTGGGTCCTTGGGGTTATCCACAATAACCTTACCTCAGAGAGAGGCAATTCTCTCTCCACTCACTATAGAAACAGAAAGCAAGCCAGTCTGGCCTTGAGCAAATATTGGCATAAGTAGGTGCCTACAACTGTGCTGAGTAATATTAGGAGCAAAGACCTTATAACTTCTGGCCTCAAGAAACTTAGAATTTACTTCCCAACTCCTGTGTAT
>NW_006921700.1:7696150-7697614 GCF_000298275.1 Orycteropus afer afer | reverse complement strand
AAGTGCACGGCTGCTAAGATAAGCACAAGCACTTCGTTGTCTCTGAGCTCAGGTTTCTCATCCTGACAAGGAAATGATACCTTGTGTGTGTGTGTGTGTGTGTGTGTCTGAGATATCTTAGTAGTATCTTTTGTTCTGCATTTCTGCAGATGCCTTGGTGGTTCATGTGGGGAGTTGTGGTAGTCCTTACTGCCTTGGTATTTTCCATGAAAGGAAATGTACTGGCTCTGTTATTGACACACCACTCCGGGCCCTTACATCACACAGGTGTTTGAGATGGCACGCTGACCTCTGACCCAGCCTGCTTACAGGAAAGCATGAGCCTGGCTGTCCACACAGGAGGCTGGAGAACACCCCAGTGTCACTGCTCAGTGTGTGCACAGATTCTAGAGCTTTGCCTTGATCTCGTTGAGAGGCCCCCCCTGCTCAATGGAAGAGCCCCAGCTGCTCTTGCCAACCCCCCAGGCTGACCTTCAAGGCCCTTCCACGGGCTGACCCATCTTCACCATCCTCTGCTGCTAGTAGCTTCAGGGGGTTAGAGGCACCTCATAACCTGGAGGTGGAAGGCTGGCCTGGGCCCCAGGTCCTCCACAGCAGCCCAGGGACTGTTCACCCCAACAACCCTGTTTCTTCATCTTGTAAAGGGAAGATGGTGTCACCTGAAGGACCTACAGAACATCTTCCCTCTCCCACTACCATGGAAAAACGGATCCAACGGCAGGCTCTGCTCACCTCAGCCTCCTCCTGCCTTCTAGCAAGGCCTGACACAGGTTCTACTTGCTCTCCTGGGACCTGCCCCAGAACACGTAACCTTGCTTTCTTCCCTGCCACCTCTGTAGATGACCCCCAAGTCATCATCTCCAGCCTAGATTGCTCCCCAGACTGGAGTCCACATCTCCAGCTGCACCCCGGGCATTACCACCTGGCTGCCCAGATATCTCAAACTCAGTGTCCCAAATGGGATCCTAGGTGCCTTCTGGCCTCGCAGGCACCTTTCAGGAACCCAGCATTGAAAGCACTCGGTCATGTTTCAAGTTCTTATTAAAATATCATAGACTTACATTGTTGTTGCCCGTTGCCATGGAGTCAGTTCTGACTCCTGATGACCCCGTGCGTGTTGGAGCAGAACCGAGCTCCACAGGGTGATTAATGGCTGATTCTTCAGAAGTAGATTGCCAGGCCTTCCTTCTAAGGCACCTCAGAGTGGACGCAAGCCTCCAGCCTTTCAGTTCTCAGCCGTACTCAGGGACTCCAAGACTCACATTAAAGTGCACAAATCATAAGTGTGCAGCCTGATAGATTTTCACAAACTCACCCACCATGTAAGCAGCATCCAGGCCTAGAAACAGTATCCCACAAGCCCCCGGGTCCCCCTTTCCAGTCACTATCCTTTTCCAGGTGATTACGATCCTGACTTCTAGGAATTTAGCTTGTTTTTGAAGTTTGCATAAATGGAATTATGTT
>NW_006921700.1:7659437-7695355 GCF_000298275.1 Orycteropus afer afer | reverse complement strand
ACGTTGCATGAAGTTGTGGATGATTCATTCTCTTGTTGTGCAAATAGAGTATCAGTTACGTGTCCATTCTACTGTTGATGGACAATGAGGTAGTTTCCCACTGGGCTATTGGCCTTTGTTGCACACTGAACATTGCTGTTTTGTACTTTCCTAGGAGAGAACTGCTAAGCCTTGGGGCATGCAGCTGTCTGCTGCCGTAGAACCTGCCAGGCAGCTGTCCTCAGTGGTTGTACCTGTTTGAGCTTTCACTAACCGTGTATGTGAGTTCTAGTGCCAACACTTCCTCACCAACACTTGATGCCCTTTCGGATTCATCCTTCTTGCATCCATGACTCTGTCTCCTTCCCTCCCAGATTAGCTCATAAGTGCAGTCCTTTCCTCTTGCTGGAGTCCCTGGGTGGTTCAAACAGTTAACCCACTCAGCTGCTAACCAAAAGGTTGTAGGTTCAAATCTACCCAGAGAAGCCTTGGAAGAAAGGCCAAGCAAACTCCACCCAAAAGACCAGCCATGAAAACCTGGGGAGCCCAGTTCCACCCTGACACATGGCGTCACCCCGAGTTGAAGCTGCCTCCATGCCAACTTGATCCCTCCTTGCTTCTTCCCTGTTAATTCCCATGGAGCCTCCCTGGCTTTGGCTTCTGAACCCCGTAGATACTCCCAGGTAACCCCTAAATGCTACTTTCACCATCATACTCTTCTGTACAGATAATTTCAAACACTCTTGATTTCTAATTACTTCATAGCTGTATCTATTTGAGGTTCCTGGGTGATACAAGCAGTTTGCAGTCAGTTGGTAACCTCAAGGCTGGTGGGTCAAACCCATCCAAAAGCACCCCAGAAGACAGGTGTGGTGATCTGCTTCCTTTGCAGCCAAGAAAAACCTTATGGAGCAGTTCTACTCTGTAACACATGGGGGTCGCCATGAGTGGGAATTGACTCCATGGCAACATGTGTATATCTCTTGACTGGTTTTTGATAGTCTCCAGAGACCTGGTCACTAATTAGACTGACCCAACCTTTCCTTCAGGCCTCGACTCTGCCTCAGTCATCCCCACATATCATGTCCCAAAGCTGAAATACCTCTTCCTGTAAGTCTCCCACAGTGGCTTGTCTGGTGCGAAAACTGTCTTCTTTGTCAGCAATTCTATAAGAAACTGCCAAGCCAGAGACAGTTAGTACTGGCAGAGCACAGGGAGCCTGCGCCAACACCCTTATTCTCAAGGGTGCCCCATGTTGTGAAGAACCTTAAAAAAATCCTAAAGACTTGGCAGGTGGTGGCATGACTTTGTAAAGTGATAACTGTCACTTCCTGTTGGTCTGTGGCCTTTATTTGATCTGAAAGCAGGCAGAACTTAGAATCTTAAAAAAGAGAAATCTTAAGTCAGTCCTGTTTTGTCGTAATTTTGCGTATTTTTGTTCTAAAAGTAACTTTTTTAAAAAATTAAAGTTATAAAGTAATGTACAATCACCATGGAAACTTGAAAATTACAGAGAAATTGAAAGAAGTGAACAATCACTCCTACTTCTGCAATTCAACAATTGCTACTTTTAATATTTTGGTGTTTGTCCTTCTTACTTTACTGCGTGTATTTATATCATCTGTTTATTTATACAAGGAGCTCTGGTGATGCAATGCCTAAGGCATTTGGCTGCTAACCAGAAGGTTGGCAGTTCAAACCCACCAGCTGCTCTGCAGAAGGAAAATGGGGCAATCTATTTCCATGAAGATTTACTGCCTCTGAAACCCAATGGGGGTTGCTATGCATCAGATGGACTAGATGGCAGCGAGGTTTTTTTTGGGGGGAGAGGATTTCTATACACATACACACATATTGCACCAGTTGTTGGGTGCCATCCGATGGATTCCAACTCATAGAGACACCATGTGATGGAGTAGAGCTGCCCCTTAGGGTTTTCTCAGCTGTAATTCTCGTAGGAGGAATTCTGGTGGTGTAGTGCCTAAGGCACTTGACTGCTAACCAGAAGGGTGGCGGTTCAAACCCACCAGCCACTCCTCAGAAGGAAGGTTGAGCAATCTACTTCCGTAGTGATACCACCTTGGAAACCCACGGAGGGGTCGCTATGAGTTGGATCCAACTCCACGGCACATAATAATCCTTATAGGAGCAAATTACCTCATCTTTCTTTTGCAGAGAGGCTGGGTGGGTTCCATTCGCCAGCCTTTCTGACACATTGTATATTGATCTGTTCTCTGTTTCAATTCATTAAGTTGGCCCTGCTTTTAAAACTGCCTCTCAGGGAGAGAAACTTCCTCCTAAAGTACAGTTATGAAGCTTCTGCCACGTTTGAGGTGGCACTTGACCCAGAAAAAGTCACTGAAAACCTCCTATCACTGTAGAGAATCATAGAAATGGGTGGGACATGGAGAGGAGCCTGAACTCCAAGTACCTTCAAATGCCTCCCACATTTCAATAAGGCAAATAAAAGCTGTGTGTTTAGTGTTTGCTTTCAGTTCAAGTAGTCTTTACTTAAACGTCTGTGGTACACAGGGACCATTAGTCGGTGCAGTCGGGTCCTAGAAGATCCACATTTTTGCCCCTGTTACAGAACGTGGAGCAGGATTTTGCCTTTATTTATTTATTTATTTATTTATTTATTTATTTATATGTGCTATGGGTGCAAATTTGCAAAGCAAACTTTGTTTCACATTCAACAGTTCATGCACATTTTATTTCACAGCCCCAATTACCATCCCCAACCATAAAAATCTCCCCTCCCCTCTCCTCCCTGTGACCATTCCCTCCCTGTGCCCTTCTTATCTAGGCCTTCCTGTCTCATGAGTGATTGAGATTTTGCTGTTTTAAATGCCCAGGGACGTTCTTGTCCCAGCTTTTCTTTCATAAGGTGGTATTTTTCCTGTCTACATTTTATTTGGGGGTCCCTGGGTGGCACAAACAGTAGACGTTCAGCCGCACACTGAGAGGTTGGAGGTTTGAGCCCACCCAGAGGCTTGGTGAGCCACTTTGGAAAAGTCAGCCATTGGAAACCCTATGGAGCACGGTTCTACTCTGATGCACGGGCGGTTGCCATGAGTCAGAACTGACTCCACGGCAACAGGTCTACACTTTAGTTGATGCTGAATCCGTTGGTAGGGACTCAGTTATAGTCCTGTATCGCATGAGGAAAGGAATGTCAGAACAACCTATGAGTTCTGATGACTTGTGCAACCATAATGGGCTCTGCTCTCCTTGTGGGCCCAAGTGGATGCTGCACTCAAAGCCCATGACACGCACAGCTCACCCTCTGTCCAACCACGAGGCTGTTCATAGACCCACAAACAGACCACACTTCTCTTAGCTGATAGTCAAGTCTCTGCCTGGAAGGCTGTTCTCTCTTTTCCTTCCTTATCTAAATTCTACTCAAATGTTAAGGGTCTCCTTAAGTCCGTGACTTCAGTAAAGCTCTCTCTGGCTGCTCCAGATGCTACTGATATTATCCAAATTCTTTCAGCCTAAGTTTTATCAGGAGAGAGAGAGAGAGAGAGAGAGAGGTCATTGCATGGGCCCTGGGTTAAATCAATTTATCAATGAATTTGTATATCTCCACATATAATTTTAAAAATTCTTAAAACCAGGTGGTGCAAATGGTTAATGTACATGACTGACTAAAAGGTTGTTGGTTCAAACCCCACCAGAGGCACCTCAGAAGAATGGCCTGGCAACTTTCTTCCAGAAAGTCAGCCACTGGAAACCCTGTGGAGCCCATTTCTGCTCTAACACACACGGTGTTGCCATGAGTCAGAGTCAACTGGACAGCAACTAGAAAAAATAAAATCTAGCCCTTCTTGGTCAAACGTGACTGGCATTCTGTCCCTCCCTGTGTGATGGGATTCCCTTTTAGGCTGATGTTTATACAAATTCCTCTGCACAAAGGAAAACGTACTATTCCACCCATAACATGACAATTGACCATATAAAGCCTTGACTTTGACACTTTGACTTTGTGTCTGATGCTGTACCAGGATATGAGAACCGTCTTACGCCTCACACCATCCTCTAGTGTCCTGAGGACTTCCTCAGATTCACAGTAGGATGGGAAAGTGAGGAAGGACCAATGGCAGCTAGCTGGAAGGAAGCCCTCCCAGCATGGCCACAGCTGGAAAGACGCTGGGCAGCAGAGCACCGGGAGGGTGGGGAGCTGAGCAGGGCATCCCGAGTTCACAGCCCAGGACCTGGGATGTAAAAGGGCTGGCCTTGTCTGTGGAAGAGCTGGCCACATCGCATACCAATCTTTAGGGACTCTGAGAAGTGTGGGTTTGGCTGCTAGGAATGGGACTGTCCTGTATCAACCATAGTGGTCTCCACCAAGGGGATCCTGAAGATGCAGGCTTCCTTTCTCCTCGGACCACCCTCAGAATGGTTTAGGTGCCCCCACAGCCAGCCAACCTGCACACCTGGACCTGAGGCTCAATGTTCCCCAATTTCAGGGAGCCCCACAGGCAGCCAGAAGTCTCTGGCCACTGGGGGTAGATCCTCAAGGCTAGTGTGCTGGATGCTTTGTGCCTAAAGCTGGTTGGCGTATTAGCTATGCAGGAGATGATGAGCTGGGCTGCCATGTGTGTTCTGGATATCAGGGTACCTCCCCCTGTACTGTGTGCTTGTCTTAAGGCTGCACCCTGCTCTGAGGGCTGTGTTTGGGGAAAATCTACCCCACCCCATTGCCACACCAAAGACACATACCTATCACAATACTGCACATGAACTTGCCATAGCCCTCAGCTCACCAGAGTCATAGAGCCATTCATTCTTCCGTTCTTTCATTCATTCATACTCTCAACATTTAGCTACTGAGGGCGCTCTATGCACCAGACATTAAGTTAGAAAGTAAGGCTGCAATACTGAACAAGGCTAGCCCAGACCCTGCTCTCGAGGAGCATGCAGTTAATGGGCAAACACAGTGAAGCAGATGTCACACAATCATGTAACTTGATAAATGCTGTGAGAGAAGATAAATACTCTGGAAGATCCACGCCAATGGCTGTGGCCCTAACCTGAAGTCTCACGTTTTCTCAAACAGTGAGGCTTCACGGGGGACATTCATCTACCCCTCCCTGCATGAGAAGGATAGAAAATGGATGGCAGGGGTCATTTGAAAAAGCATATTCAGTTTATCTATTGTTGTCATGTAAGCTAAGGAAAGTATTAGTCCACACATATTTTCAGCTAAAGGAGTTGTATACAGAAAAGAGAGAAAGATCATTGCAGGGGTCCTGGGTTAAAAAGGCCTAAGAAAAAGGTAGATAACCAAGAGTTGGGAGCCATCCAAGGAAATGTTTAGGGAAGATCCCCAAGACCCCCAGGGGCTTGCTCCAGCATTACTGGGCTGTCTGTCCCACAAGTGGGCAGAAGGGAGAGGCCTTGGGCTGGATTGATAGGAGCCACTGCCAGGCTCCTTGGGGCTGGGTGAGTCCCCGGCCCTGTGCGTGCAAGCATTGTCTTCCTGTGACCTCTGACAACCTCTCCTGGTGACTGGCGGTGGTGAGGGACCCAGGCTATGTGAAGCATACAGTGACTTGATGGAGTCCAAAGGGCTGGGGCTTCACCTGGAGCACTGCCTTTGCCTGGCATGGCTCAGCATGTGATGCTCATTCCACTCTGCCAGCTGGCACTCAACCATGACTCACTTGGGCTCACCATGGCATCTCCAACCAAGACATTGGAATTCGTAAACTACTGCCTCTCCAGGGGTCTGAATTCATGCCTCTTCCCCAAGTCTTATGACAGACATGATTTAGAGTGGTGCTTTCATGTGTATATACATACCCCGGGGATCTGGTTAAAATGCCGATTCTGACTCGGAAGATCTAGGGGGAAGCCTTGAGAATATTAACAGGAGTTGATGCCATTTACCCTCCATCTATATCTCATGAGAGAGGATGGTCAGACCCACCATCCATTCCTCACACAGCAAGCATTTGTTGAGCCTAAAAACTGGGATAATGCTGGCACCGTTGGCAGAAATAAGGAAATCAGAGGTGGTAGTTGTTGTTAATTGCTGTCCAGCCAATTCTAACTCATGTCAACCCCATGCGTGCCAGGTAGAACCACTCCATTGGGTTTTCAAGGCTGGGATCTTTTGGAAGCAGATCACCAGTGCTTTCTTCCAATGCACCTCTGGGTAGGTTTGAACTGCCAACCTTTGGACTGGAGGTCAAGTACGTAACTGTTTATGTCACCCAGGGACTCCAAATTTTGAGATAGGAACTGTTTTAGAGAGGAGTAATAATAAAAGTTGCCATGTCCTATCATGGGTCAGGATCTAGTTAAATCTTTAAAGTTGGCAAGTTATGTATTATTAATCCCCATTGATTTCATAATGCAATTAAGACTCAGAGGGGTGAAGTAATTTTCCCTGGGGTGGTAGAGCTAATTGAAATTTGAGCTCGGTCTATTAAACTCCCAAATCCATCTAATCCCACAATGACACACTCCCTTGTTTGGGAGGCTGAGGAATTAGGGTTAGATAGTTCAGTCTGGTGGCTCTCAACCTTGGCTGAGTGTTACACTCATTCAAAGAACCTTTAAACTCCCACAGCCCAAACCAGACTCTCTCCATCAGACTCTATAGGAAGGTGTCTTAGTTGCCTGGAACTTCTATAAATACCACAAATGAGTAGTTTTTAAAGAACAGGATTTTTTTTTTTTTCTTACAGTTTAGGAGGCTGTTATTGTTGTTTTTGTTGTTAGGTGCCATCGAGTCAGATCTGACTCATAGTGACCCTATGTACAACAAAACGCTGCCTGGTCCTGTGCCAGCCTCACAATCCTTGCTATACCTGAGCCCATCATTGCAGCCACTGTGTCAGTCCACCTCTTTGAGGATCTTCCCCCTTCTCACTGATCCTCCACTTTACCAAGCATGGTATCCCCAGGGAATGGTCCCTTCTGACAACAGGACCAAGTAGGTGAGACAAAGTCTGGCCATTCTCATTTCCAATGAGCATTCTAGCTGCACTTCTTCCAAGACAGATTTGTTAGATCTACTGGAAGTCCATGGTATCTTCAGTATTCTTCACCAATACGACAACTCAAAAGCATCAATTCTTCTTCAGCCTTCTTTATTCATTGTCCAGCTTTCACATGCATATGAGGAGATTGAGAATGCCGTGGCTTGGGTTAGACACACCTTAGTCTTCAAAGAGACATCCTTGCTCTTTAGCACTTGAAAGAGGTCTTTTGCACTTGACTGCTGCTTCCATTGGTGTTGATTGTGGAATCAAGTAAGGAGGCTAGATGTCAGCATAGTGCGTAAGGCATTTGACTGCTAACCAGAAGGCTGGTGGGTTTGAACCATTAGCCACTCCTCAGAAGGAAGATTGGGCAATCTACTTCCGTAGAGATACCACCTTGGAAACCAAAGCAGAGGTCACTATGAATGGAATCAATTCAAAGGCAGTGAGTTTGGTTTGGTTTTCATTTGTTCTAGAAGAAGGACTTCTCTATGGGCTCTTGAGGAAGGTCCTTGACTCTTTGCAGCTTCTATTCCCTGGTTCTTTGGAGATCCTCATGTGGTGTGGCATCTGTCTGCCCCTATTCATGCTTCCTTGCTTCTGTGCCTGATCCACTCTCTTTCTATCTCAAAAAATGATTGGCTTAAAACACATCCTACATTGATATGGCCTCATTAATAGAACACTCTATTCCCAGATGCCATTACATCCACAAGTATAGGGGGACACAATTAAATCCGTAACAGAGGGAAACCTACAACCAACATTTCCTTAAAGCTTCTCAGGTCATTCCAACATGCAGAAAAGACCAAGAATCACTGACTTAGCCACTAATCAGTAAGACAATTGAGAAGTTAACTTCACTGCCATCAGCTCATCCAACCACTGCAGCCACCTGATATAACTAAATACTAACCCACTATTCAAATATGCTGTTGAGAAAACAGTTACAGTCAAGGAAAGTGGATAAAGTAATGGGAAATTTTTCCTTCCCTGTCTATATCCTACTTATTTCTATATTTCTATTCCTCCAAGACCCAGAATTGTCACATCAGTTGGGAGGAAGCACCACAGGTCCCAAGAAGCTGAGTCCTAACCTGGCTTTTTTCATAGCTAGAGACAAAGTCAAACGTAGGTGTTTCTCCAAATAATAATCAAAACAGTGTTGAAAATCACCATCTTTTATTTAGAAGCAGGAACTTGTGATTAATTAGGAGGACTTCTAGTTCTATCACCATTTTTACATCCTAATTTTAAACAAAAGAATCAAATACTTTTTATTTTAAAAACTTTATGGAAAGGATAATGGTGCAAATGCAGAATAGGATTTCAAATTCTCATGGAGTCCAGACTTTCTGGAGCTGAATGAACCACTGAAACCAGTGTCCTGGGATAGTCTTTAAACCTTAAACTGAAAATATCCCTAAAGTCTTTTTAAAACCAAACAATAGTTTAGTTTAACTAGTAAAAAAAAAAAAAAAAAAAGTCTGCCTTTAAGAATTGAGCATGTACCTGAGGTAGATACACTCCATGGAGAGAACAATCATGGGAGAAAGAAGGGCTGCTTATGCACAGGGAGACAGTTCAGGGAGCAGAAGTACATGGAGGCATGGACATAGGAAAGAGGTGACTGCCGGGAGGAAGTGGGAGGGGAGCTGTTCAATTGGGGTAAATTGTAGTCAATGTCATGAGACAAAGTGTGTGTCAACTGCTGTATGGAAAGAGAATTTGCTCTGTAAACTTTCACCCAAATCACAATTAAAAAACAAAAAAGTCTGCCTTGAGCATTACGCTCTTTTAAGAACTATCTATATGGGGTCAAAGTGACAATAGCAACTCAGAAGATTATATAGGAACCTTAGGGGGCAGTGAGCTTTTGTGAATGGAACTGCTCAGAGAAGGAGGGTGAGAATGGTTGCACAACGTGAAGCATGTCATCAAAGTCGTAGCTGCAGAAACTTGAATTGGTGTATGTTGTGTATATTCTCAGCAACAAGATAAAAACTTAAAAAAGAAAAGAAAGGATAAAGGTGCTACAGTGCTTAGTTGACTTTTTTTTTTAAGAGATGTGCCAAAAAATAAATAAATAAGATCTTCCACATTGGGTTTAATTTTGGTTTGGGGTAAAACATTGAGTCAAATTTATTCTGTTACACCAGAAAGCGGTGTCAGAGGGGCAGAGGAATACCCCTCCTTGTCTCATAGTATCACTGCACAACTGCTTTTCTTAGGTCAACACGGTTCTAGTGAACCTGTGGTCAGTTAAACCATAATACCTCAGTTTACCAACATGAGAAGTTAAGCAGGCAATACAGTACAGCTTCAAGCTGGCAAGCAGTTGAATAGTTTGCTGTCAAGGCCCATCTGTTTTTGGCCCCAACTCCAGCCTTGGCAGATGCTAGCAGTAAGGAAAGAAAAGGCCAGGGAGATGGGAGAAGGAGTGGACGTGAGAAGACTTTGAATCCTTCTCTGGTTCTTGGCTGCCAACTGGTGTAAGGCAGGGGAATAGTAGTAGGGAGCATTTCCCAACCATAAAGGAACCTTCAAATCAGTCTGAGTGACAAAATGGTGGAGCTAGAAGACGTTAAGTTCCCACTTGACACAACTGTGAGGGACCTGAGCTAAATGCCCCCTCCCCTCCCTCCAGAGAGCGGTCTCACTTAGCCATCTACCCAAGCCCTTCAACCTCTTGGCTATATGAATGCTGGCTCTCTCCATGATGCTCCCTGGCCAGTAGTCGAAATCCTAGGCACCTAGCTAAGAGTGGGCCTCAGCCCCTCTCACTCAATGTCTAGTGATTGAAGTCTTTGCCAAGAGCTTGGTAGCCCCCAGCTCAGAGAACTCCATTCACAATAGTGGTGCCAGCACATGCCACCTTCTCTTTGCAAAATGAAACCCCACTCCTTAAATTTGTTACATGTCTTTAACAGTGAGGAAACAATCCAATGGGCTGTGGATTGCCCTCGGCAAAGGGCCCAGGGAAATGTGAACAAGCCAGTCCCCAGCCTTCATTTCCCCAACGCTTCAATCCTCCCCCTTCTTCAACCTAGCCTAGAAATAGAAAAGTATTTCCTCCTATCCCCTATCTTGTCATTCCTTATTTGGAATTGATTTATTTTTTTTAATCCTGAAGAAACAAATGCACCAACAGGGCCAATGCTAGCCAATATGGCCCCTTTATGCCCTCACACCCCTTCCCCATCATTACAGTGCCATCTGTAATAAATACACAAATGTCTAGGATGTTAATATTAGATATGGTGCATTTATACAGTGCACAACCTACACACACTTAGGTCTGGCCCTGGACACCAGAGGGCTTTACTCCATTATGGATTTTACACTGGCCTGAGTTTACTTCAAAGCTGGAAATAACACGATCAAGTGTGAGCATCTAATGAAAATGTTGTAGTTAGGCAAATTTCTGCATCTTTCTACTGTGTGCAAGAGGTACCACCTCTCTTGAATGCTCCCAGCTCTTTGGCATTTTTCACATCTTACATGGAGCTTAACTGCATTTATCATCCCCACTTTCCCCTGGCAAGGAGTTGAGCGAGAAGCTTCTCCTGCACGCCTGCTCGCCTCTTGCTTCCACACCCAGGCCATGCCAACCGCAAAGAGTACCCCCAAGTGGTATTCTGGGTCAGTGGCAATTTTGGCTATCGTCTGGCACCCTTTTGTCTGACAAATTAAATGGTGTAGCCCAGAACTCCCTGAGGGACACTCTGTCCCAGACGTGCTGTCTTTGCTTCTCTTTGTGGGGGGTAGGGAGTAGGGAAAAAAGAATGAGGACTTCTAGTGAGCACCATGCTTGCTCTTTTCCACTTAGGAAGGCCTTGCTCAGGACTCCGAGTAGCCCTCGGGACATCCTTCTCAGGTAGAATTGGTAGAATTCCTGAGCAGAGGCACTGCCCAATCACACATGCTGGAGGAGCAATTATTTGCAAAGTTAAACTGTCTATAGATAAATCAAGAACAAGCAGCTAAGTCAAAGACTATTGTGATAATTTCTGAGTCAAACAACATATATTTAGAAATATGTACCAATCTGTCCTGGAAGCGCTCCTTGGAAACAAGAATGGTCAGACTTTGTCTCACCTACTTTGGTCAGGTTGTCAGAAGGGATCATTCCCTGGAGAAGGATCTCATGTTTGGTAAAGTGGAGGGCCTTCCAAAAAGGGAAGGACCCTCAACGAGATGGACTGACACAGTGGCCGCAATGACGGGCTCGAGCAAAGAGTGTAAGGATGACGCACCATGGGCAGTGCTCTGTTCTGTTGTACATGGAGTCAACATGAGTCAGAGCCAACTCGACAGCACCCACCAGCAACATATGCAAGGCGCTGTCAAAAAATATTAAAACCATAGCGTTATCCACAGTTTTGTTTTTCCTTCTTCCCCATTTCTTCATCTGATCCCCTCTTACATATGTTTGATAAACCAAACCAAAGAAAACCAATCTTACTGCTGTCAACAGTAACAATCTTACTTATGCCTTAGGTGGCATAGTGCCTAAGGCATTTGACTGCTAACCAGAAGGTTGGCAGTTCAAAGCCACCAAACACTTCATGGAAGGAAGATGGAGCAATCTACTTCTGTAAAGATTTACCACCTTGGAAACCCAATGGGGTCACTATGAGTCGGAACCAACCAGGTGGCAATGAGTTTGTGGGGTTTTTTGTTTTTGTTTTTGTTTTTTTATTGGACACTAACCTTTGTCTTCTAGTATCTTCCAGCCCGAGTGGGACTGTACAACATAAAATATTTTAAAAAATACGAAACAGTACAGAGCTGTTGTGGGGCCAGGGGTGGGGGCTGATGATCACTTGTTCAGTGAGGGACACGGGTGTAAGTTATGTCAAGCCCAGAAGAGCACACTGTGGATAGGAGTCAGCTGGGAAATCCAAATAAAGGAGGAAGAAAGCTGGGTGTGAAAGTTTGGGCTAGTGGGTAAGGAGAGAGAGAGATGTTTCCAGAGGCAGAAACTCCACAGAAAAAGTCAGAAAGAAAAGAAAGCTCTGTACATGTTCATCTGTGATTTAGAGCCAGATGGAGGGGTGGCAGGTGAGCTCCCTGGGGATAGGGAGAAGAGGAGGGAACACAAAGAGGGAGAGGCGGTCGAGAAGACACGAGAAATGCTGGGAAAGACGCAAGGAAAAAAGTAGTTGCTGAGAAGTCCATTGTAAGTCATGGCAAACGCACATGTGTGGAGCAGAACTGTCCGCCACAGGGCTTTGTAAGTACACAGCAGACCCTTGTTCTGAGGCACCATTGGGAAGACTCAAACCCCCCCACCACCCTTTTTTTGGTCAGCAGCTGAGCACACTAACAATTTGCACCGTCCAGGGACTTCAAAGATGCAGGAGAGGCATGGAAAGGAAAACAAAGTTAGGGCATTAAGACCTCAGCAGATGACACTCCACCAATTATACAAAGAGATGCCCGAGAAAGAACAGAGAAAAGCCACTGAATCAAGTAATTAGGGCTATTTAAAAATACCTAATGACAATGACACGTGTGTACTCTCGTTATTGGATGTCAGTTGTCTCTGTGATCTCCAGCTCGGGGGTTCTGGACAAGCCACAGCAACTGGAAGACAGAGACCTGTCCCCGCAGTGTCTCCCAGGAGCCCCTGGTATCACAAAGTCTTGCAGTATGAGAATGTGGCAAGGCCTGTGTCAGCCCCATATCCGGTTCAGGGCCATTGCCAAACGGTTGTTTCTTGCCCATGACTGCACCCTTTCAGATGTCGGAGCCAGGGAGAAGTTTTTCCTCCATTTCTAGCTGGATCCCAGTTGTCATAGAGTTGATTCCAACTCATAGCAACCCTATAGGACAGAGTAGAACTTGGAACCATAGGGTTTCCGAGGTGTAATCTTTACAGAAGCAGACTGTCACATCTTTCTCCTATGGAGCAGCTGGTGAGTTCAAGCCAGACTTTTTGGTTAGCAATTGAGTGTTTAACCCCTGTGCCCCCAGGGCTCCTTTTGAGCATGATGGAGGGACCCATTTGGGAATCCTCAGGGACAAACCAACCTGACTGAGTGGGGCAGACATCACTTGGTGGCACCTCCATCTGTCAGGCACAATGCTTTATGCGCATCATTGCCAAATCTCATCACAATACTATAAAGGAAATAACCTTCCCCGTTTGACAGTGAGGCATCTGAAGTTCAGAAAGAGTGAGTAACATATCTAAGGTCACACAACTAGTAAAGGACAAACTGGGGTGTAAGGATTCACACTCAGGCTTGACCCCGAAACACACATGCTTTGTGCTACTTTTTGTGTGCCATGCTGCAAGGTTGTATTTTGTGAGCTACCAGCACTTAAGCCGTGGCTTTATAGGGACCAAGGAAGAGGCCAAGGAGGGATGGTGGAGGAGGAGGTAATCTACCAAGAAGGCCTAAGGCTCCGCCCTGGACCAGAGCCACCGAAGCAGGTGGCTGCCCATGGGTGGTGCCATGTGGATGTGGTGCAGGATTGGGCCAATAAATATGTGTTGGCAATTAATTAAAGCGAACGATGGGCAGACATTGAAAATATTAGAAGGCACTAGGAGCTCTGGTAGCATAGTGGCTAAGACACTTGCCTGCTAACCAGACGGCTGGCGGTTCAAACCCACCAGCCACTCCTCGGAAGGAAGGTTGGGCAATCCTACTTCCGTAGTGATACTGCCTCGGAAACCCAAGGAGGGGTCGCTATGAGTCGGGGCCGACTCGACGGCACATAACAACAACAACAACAGGAGCTCTGGTGGCATAGTGCCTAAAGCATTTGACTGCTAACCAGAAGGCCGGCTGTTCAAACCCACCAGCCACTCCTCAGAAGGAAGATTGGGCAATCTACTTCTGTAGTGATACCACATCGGAAACCCAAGGAGGGGTCGTTGTGAGTTGGATTCCACTCAACGGCAGTGAGTTTGGTGGGTTTTTTGCTTTGTTTTGTTGTTGTTGTTGTTGTTGTTATGTGCCGTCGAGTCGGCCCCAACTCATAGCGACCCCTCCTTGGGTTTCCGAGGGCAGTATCACTACGGAAGTAGGATTGCCCAACCTTCCGTCCGAGGAGTGGCTGGTGGGTTTGAACCGCCAGCCGTCTGGTTAGCAGGCAAGTGTCTTAGCCACTATGCTACCAGAGCTCCTGTTTTGTTGTTAGAGTGGTCAAAAGTACAGACTTTGATTTTAGACTTTGTTCAAGTTCTTAGACTCTCCAAATCTTAGTTTCCTCGTCTTCAAAATAGGAGTAATGGTAGTTACCTCACAGGATTTCAGCAAGCCTTAAATGGATAAAGGGTGTAAAAGGGTTAGCCCAGTGTCTGCACAGAGTGACTGTGAACTATTTGTGGTGGTTATTATGAGTATCTTCCCATCTGTCATTTATTGCCATGAAGAAGTGCAGTCTGTTTGCAGTAGGAGCTGATGGAAACATTGACATGTTTCACTTTATTCACATACTAGGCTGTCAGACTGGGTGACTCAGTTTTCTTCTTCAGACTAACCCTAAGAGTTTATTTTCTCTTACTTAACCAAGAAAAAAAAGAAGAAGAAGGAGAAACCTAGCATGAACCCCAAAACTCTAACCAGGAGCCTGGGCCCTGTGGGCTCTCTCTCAGGCCTAGAGGCACACTGCTAAGCCATAGGGGAACCTGGAAGATGAGCTCAGAGCTGGTCCCTCCGTAGGCGACTGGGAACCCTGTGGTCTGGCAGGTGTCCAGAGGGTGGAGCCAGAGTCCCAGGCCGCCTTGTGAAGACAGACAAGAGCTATCAGAGCATCCAGCAGGGCAGGATACAGACAGATACTGAGTTAGTTAAATTCTTGCCGTAACAGAGCAATCCACAATAGAAATTTAAGTAGAACGGGGAAGGAAGGGATGCTTTGCTGTAGGAAGGAAGGGATGGTTTGCTGTAGCTGTTGATCCCCCCTGCTATAGGAATGCCTCCAGGCTTTTCAAAGGCTGCAGAGTTTTGTACCAGGATTCTCTTGCACAGAGGGACGTTCCAAGGAAACATTGTATTTGTGTTTCCTCCTCATTGGGGAAAAGGGCAATGTACACAGATAAGTTGTGTACACCTTCCCCTCCCCGGCCCCCACTGCGCCCCTGGGGATCTTACTGGATTCTGACCTCATGAGGAGGCTGTTACCAAGCTTAAGAGAAAACTCCAGCTCCTGGGCACTTTGCAGCAACCTGTCCGAAGTTTCTAGTTTAAGTCACATTATGTTGATCCTTTCCAGTTGGAACTCTTTTGAAAAATATTTGAGGGTGAGGGTAGGGGCTAGAGGAAACAGCAGGAAGAAGAAGAAGGTGAACTCAAGCAAGATTGTGGCTGGACAAAGACCCCGGATGCCCTGGACACTGTGGCAAAGAGGTTGGCACCGTGTCCGAAGAGGACAGGTCCAGGACGGGGACCAGTTCCTCAGCATTGCTTTGGCTCTGGTGCCTGGAGTGGGAGGGGCAAGCCATCAACGGATATGCGGAGTGGGGTTCCAATATAAAGCGGTAGGTGCCTCCTCGCCAGCACTATCTGCTCCTGAGCACTCTCCCTTTCCATAGCTCCCGGGAGGGCTTTATCGGCTCTGCCTTCTGCCACCAGGCCAGCTGGGGGGTGAGTGAGTACCCTCCTCGTTGCTAGTAATTTCCAACTGCTCATTGCTTGGGGCTTGTCTTGTTAATCCTCTCTGATTTTTGCTCTTTCCCTCTTTTTGTTTTCTGTTGTTGTCGTTAGGTGCAGTCCATTTTCAACTCATAGCAACCCCTTCTGACAAAGTAAAACTGCCCTGCAGGGTTTTCCTGGCTGTAATCTTGAGCCTGTGGGCAGTTCTACTCTGTCCTACAAGGCTGATGTGAGTGGGAATTGATGGCACACAACACCAACAATCTTTATGAGAGCAGAGAGCCAGATTCTTGTCCCACAGAGCCGCTGGGTGAGTTTGAACCGCCAACCGTCAGTTAGCAGCTGAGCACTTAACTATTGCACCACCAGTGCTCCTTATTATTTGTTTGTTCCTTTTAATAGATAAATGTGTTTCAGATTGTCAGAAGTGAGTAGAAGGGACAAACAGTCCTGGTCGACCAGAAAGCAGTTTGCCAAAGCCAGAGGTGTCTTTCAGTACCTGAAATGTAGTGTTTTAATTATTATTTTGGAAGCAGCACGTCAGCCCCTGTGGAGGAGGGTATGCAGTAAGGTGTCTGTCCACTTGATGTCCTGAGTGGCTCTGAGTTAATCAACCCTGTGTAGGAGTCACGTATCGCAAGGACTGTGAGGCTAGCATAGGACAGGACAGTCTTTCTTTCTGTTGTACATAGGGTCACTATTAGTTGGAACTGACTCACTGGCACCTAACAGCAACAACAATGTATAGGAGTTTCAGGTTGTGTTCTTGAAATAATTAAAGCTGCAAGGCTGTATCTATAGGACTCAAAAGAAGAAGGTGGGGTTGTGGGTATGACCCCTTCCAATTATAGTTTTATGGGCTCTTCTGCATATGACGATGTCATGCTGAAGTCTGCAAAGAACACCCTTTGGGAGAAGTGTTAATCCTGACTCATGGTGACCACCTGGGGTGCAGAGTGGAACTGTTTCATAGGGTTTTCTGGCCTGTAAACTTTAAGGAAGCAATTACCAGGCCTTTTCTTTCATGATGCCTCTGAGTGGGTTCAAACCACCAGTCTCTGGGGCGTCACCTGAGCTCTAACCACCCAGGGACATCAGTCTTTCACCATCGAAGCCCTGAATTTGGCAGCTTCTCTGCAGCTGCACTTTCCAGCAGGTGGAAGTCAGACCTCAAGAGTTCTGGGAGCATTGTGTACTGAGGACGGAAGTGTCTTCTTCTGGAGACAAGAACACCTGATGGGATTTCTGTGTTTCTGATTACAGCTTTAAAGAATACAGATCACTTCCTGCCACTTCAAATCAAAAACGACCGATAGTAAAGATTATTGTAAGTACCTAATCAGTGTCAACACTGCCCACCTCTTCTTATGACAGAGTGTGAATGTTTGAATATGCTCATATCATATACCCAAAGCATTATCTTATTTTTAAAAGTGAGTTGTGAAGCATAGAAAATTGAAGGCTTTCAATTGTACAGATTTCTAGTATGTGCTGACAACAGAATGGGTTTTATGGTGTATAATAAAGTAGGGAATGTTAGTGGAATTCAAATCTTCTTTTTGTCTTGTGCTGAAATAATGTTCACTGTAGTGATCTGTGCTGTGAAAAGTGCTTTTGAACACCTGCTGGAAAGCTCACCAGGGGCTTCCAGGATATGCTTGGGTATTAATTTCAGCACACACAGGCCTTGTGGTGGGCAGGGCAGTGGTGTGGGAGAGGGAAGCTCACTGAAGGCATGGGAACACGTTTGTCAGAAGAGCCAGTGCCTCTGGTGAGGGCTCAAGGGAAAACTAGGGATGGCCAATCCCATTCTTTTATTATTGCTCAACCCCCACCCCAAGGTTATTTTAAGGTGGCCATGAAGATGCGCTCTGTCCCCTACATCTCTGAGCCAGCTACTGCAGACCCTGGCTTACGCGGCTGTTCCCTCACTGGTTGTTGATTTGAACAGATTCTTGGGCAGTGTCAATGTGCCTGGTTCCACACTGACTCTGCCTGGTGCTTGCTGGGTGAATTCAGCTGATCTCCACTCAGCACCCAGTTTTCTGCTTTAGACAATGAAGCCTTGAGCTTTGCAGCCTTTCAAATCCCTTCCACCTCTCAAACTTTTCAAGTTTTTTCTACTCCGGCTCTAAGAAGATGTTGATGTTGACCTCAAGGATGTGGTTCTCCAAGATGCATGAGATTTGGGCAGAGGGAATGGGGGAGACCTCTACACTGACTACTCTACATGTGACTGTTCCCTCTTGTCTCTTTCCTTTTTTTTCTTTCATTCTTTTTTCTCTTTCTTTCTTCTCACCCTGTATAAGATGACAGACCCACCATTGAATTTCTTAATAGTGTTCTTCATCAAACAAAAATAGACATAATCCAACCCCCAGACACAATATTCTGGTCCATAAGTAGATAGATTGTTGACCATGGATAAACACACACACACACACACACACACAGCTTTTTCAGATTTGTCAGAATTTTCTTCCACAATTGTGGATTTTTCTAAAGCACTCTGGTAGAATCTACATTTTCAAGTTTCAGACCAAACCAATAGAAGAGAGTAAAAATGAAATACAGTAAATAAAGGGAGGGGGGCAGCGAATAAGAGAATACCACACATAGAACTCTTCTGGAATTTCTGAAGGAACAATGATATCCTTAGATGCAACAAAGGTTAAAAAAAAAAAAAGAAACTTATGAGAAGCTGTGAGAGTTGTTGAATTCAACTAAGAGTTATTGTTAATAAGATAATCTCCAATATTTAAGAAGTCTTACGCAAATGAAAGAAAAAATGCCATTTTGCAGAGTCTTGGACTGGGCTTTTGTTGTGCATAAAGCATGGCCAGTATCTTATCACAGAAAATCGAGTCCATGCTTTCTCTTCCTGTTCTCACATTTCATAAAGAACAAGACTGGGCCAACTTGTGGCACTGGTCTTAGTGCCCAAGCTGCAGCCCTAATGGTTTGCTTTAAGTGTTTTGGGGCCAGGCTTCAGATCTGACAACCTGCTGCTAGTGGAGAAATGCAGCAGAACAAAATCTATTGTCTCTTTCCATTGGCAAGCTCGTTGCTGATGGAGATGCCACATTGTGCCTTAGAGGTCTCCTTCAGGGACCACATCTCATCAGGAATTCAGTGGGCACACTCCTGCCTCCCTCCATCTTGCATTTCATGTGCTCATCTCAGCCAGGATACACATCCTGCTGATTCACATATTTTTGCCCTTTGTCATGTTCGGAGAGAAAGGAAGGAAGAATGGACGATCTTTGATTGGCGGTGCTGGTGACACCTCTCACGGTCCTCTTTGGATGGACCCTCTTGGAAATAAAGCAGAGGCAACACGCAGAGGCTTCGGCCGGCTAAGTTTGGCCCTTGCCTATGGGCTGGACAAACAGGTATGATGCCTTCGTACCCCTTCCAGCACTGGGGAACCTCGAGGCTGAGCTTCTAGCTGGTGTGCCTTTTCTGAACAAGCCTGGGAAGCAGGAGTCAGCAAGCTCTGCTGAGCGGTGTGGCTGTGGTTGAGCTAGATACACAAGGGTCTTGGTCCAAAAGGTCACATGGCATCCATCTTGAGGGTCTGGATGCTGGACTGTTGAGCTGCAGGGTTTTGATGGCCATGGAAAAGCTAGAAAAGATAGCCTGGGGCTTAAAATTTATCCAGCTTCTAATTTGTTAGTTTCTTCCCTTTATTGTCTGCTTTTCTTTGTTGAGATTTAGTGGCCCACTTTGTTGGGATTTCAACATTTCCATCAGTGAAAGGTCCTTGCTCAATACCTTAGCACTGGCTTCCCAATTAGGATGTGTGGGTTCCCTAATGAAATGAAAATATTCTACTATGAGAAAACTCTAGGGTGAACTACAACTTCTCAAAAAACTCCTTGCCATTGAGTCGATTCCAACTCATAGCAACCCATTGTGTTTCCAAGGCTATAAATCTTTGTGGAAGCAGACCACCTCATCTTTCTTCTACAGAGTGGCTGGTGGGTTTGAAACACTGACCTTTTGGTTAACAGCCAAATGCCTTGACCACTACACCACCAGAGCTGCTTGAACTACAATTTTAAATATTCATTTCTCGTGTCCAGTTCTCATAGCTAAGTTCTCAAAAGGTGGAGCAAGTGGCTAGTGCTCCCAGGGGCCCCAAAGATGCCATAGTCCAGAAAAATGGGCTCATGTACAGATGGCTAAGCATTAGCTATTAACTGAGAGGTTTGTGGTTCAAACCCACCTGGAGGTGCTTCAGAATAAAGACCTGGAGATCTGCTTCCAAATGTCTTTTGGAAGCAGGTCACAGCCATGGAAACCTTACGGAGAGCAGTTCTACTTTGATTCATATGGGGTTGCCATGAGTCAGAATTGACTTGGCAACTGGTAGGGGTTGGGCCAACTATATGCTGGAGTCATAAGGAGACCCCTATCTCTAGGGCATCATAGCCCTACAACCCATCTCAAGACATGAATATTGGAGACACAAATTGCCATATGCCTTCCCTAAGTCAGGCTGTGGATATGGATAAAAACAATCTAACATTTATTTAACTTTGGGTGGTTCAGCAAGAGACTCAGGTCATTCAGGTTCTCAGTCATGTTTGGCCAGTTATCTTACTGGGTTTCATATCAGTATCTCCAAAATCTCTGAAGTGATCGAGTATTTAAAACTGTGCAAATAAATGTTTGCTTGAAAGTTTGATCACATGAATTTGTTTATTCTAGAATGGCCCGTGTACCTAAATGTTCCTGTAGTTAATGGAAAAGGCCATTTTAATGTTTTCATGTCAGACTGCCTCTCTAGAGCTTGTTCTGTCTATAGAAACTTCAGGTGGTTAGTATCTTGTCACTGACTCAACTGATGCCTGATGCTTCTCGTAACTTGATGTGATTTTGAAAAATAAGTCACTGTAGCTGAGGAAGGGACTGACCAAGTAGCATTTTCAGTTATGAGGTTTAAAGAGGGAGACACCTGAAAATAGATGATAGCCATCATTTAGACAGATTATGAAGTAAAAGGCAAATTTTTGTAGTTGCTTAATTATTCAAACAGTTTTACAGGCTTAACTATGCAGCCAACTGAGCTCCGTATGGACTTAGTTTTGATCTTGATCTCCAGCAGTTTTAAATTTAAGAATTTCTTAAAGCAAAGATTCATTAAAAGACTCACAAATGCTGCTGTCTAACGTTGATTTGCAAAGAAAAAATGAGCTTGCTCTGGACTGCATTATATAAATAGCTCATACTTTGTGTAATGATTAATGGTTCACTATTGTTTTAAAACAGGATGGCTAATTATGCACTGAAGTCATATAATTGAAGTTCAGTGGTTCATTACTAAAAAATCAGCTACCTGCATTTGATTTCTGCCCTGGAATTAATAAGAGCAAAACTAGCATCAAGACTTACCATAAAAAAATACATATATTGCATGACTTTGTTGACTATGGTGAAAGGAACAATGATGGGACCAAAACTCAAAAACGGCCATGAGGACTCTTGTTCAGAGCCTTGCCACAGGGAGAAGGCGAGCTGGTATATCTGCGTGAGCTTTGGGCATTGCCTTGGCTCTGTCTTATGTGGTTGCAGCCTCAGCGTCCCACAGCTGTGCCTTCAGGGTCTGAAGGTTTTGCTCTTTCTCTACTCTCTACTTACCTGGCTGTGCTCTGCTTTTCTTGCACACTCAAGGTTGTTTTGCTATTGTCCCTCGTCCTCTGCCTACCACTGGGATTTCACTATCAGGAGTTTTTGTATTTACCATCAGTACAATAAAACATTCATTCTCTGTGTACTGGGTACCAGATTCTGGTGATGTTGGGGTTTTCCTGTTACATGCTTATCATAAGAAGTGAATAATAGCCTGGTGAGCACAACTCATGATTATGTCCTTAGTATTTTCCAAAAACATGCTCATTGCAATTATGCCCTGTTCGTTCCATATATCATACAATCCTTATGTTACAGCTCTTTGATTTTCAACAGCTTTGCTCACTTTCACCTTTCCCAGGTTCTATACCTTTATGGAATATCATTCGTTTCTATTTTTCAATATTTAAACAGCAAATTCCAAGAATAACAGGTGTTTGAGGCAGTTGTATGGTTTAAGGACCAATTCAAGTAACGTTTCACTTAGAGAATGTGAGGGAGTTTTCTTAGGCTGTATTCCACACACAAACTGTTCTTGAAAATAAAATGCTTGCTTGTAAATTGAAATTTTAATTTGCAAGGCTGCTTTTCTTGAAAGTAAACCGTTTTGCTACTGATTTCTTGTTCCTCTCATTAAGAGCATGAAAATTAAAGTTGGTCTTAGCTCTTTCTATCATATTCTTTGACTCATTATGTTGTAATGAACTCCTTCTCAGTCCTCTCCAAGAGACTGAGCTCCTTAAGTGCAGGAAGTAGGTGTTCAATAAAGGTTTGTTCAACTAGAAACTGAACTTCCTGAAATAAAAGACCAGAACCCTCTCATAGAAGTATGACAAGGCTGGGGTAGGATTTGGATTAAGGTAATAATCTGTTTGACGATACTTCAAGAGGAAAATGATGCTTTCTTAGTCCCATGGGATACCATGGTCCTGATGAAAAATCTTTAAAGTATCTTCTCTAGCTACTGTGACCAAGCCTAAAGCTGACCAGTCTGGAGTGTTTGACACATGGGATGCTTATGAGCTCTGTTCTTTCCTCAAGGAGCCAGAGGAAGAAATAGCCATGGAAGACAGCCCCACTGCTGTTAAAGTGGACCACCGTTCTCCATGGCAAGGCAGAAGGTGCCTCCCCAAGACACTTGGCTACATCACTGGGGATATGAGAGAATTTGCTGACTGGCTGAAAGGTAATTGTCTTCCATCCCTTGGAAGATGGTAGAAGCAGCTTTGTGAGGAGTAGTTTATTCATTTTTTTTACTTATATCTTTAGTTACATCCCCCAACATTTTATCTATCTCTTTCGATCCCGTCAGTCTACTTTTCATCTTCTACTCTCCTGCAAAAATCTTCAATAGTCAGGGCCAGGGACTTGCTCGTATTAGGGGAAGACATCTGGCTCAAACCTGTAATTTTAGTGCTGAATAAATGAAATTTTACTACTAGTAATCTATTCCTTTGGCTTCAGAGTCTGTACCTCTGAACATGGTAAATAAATACATTGACTGCTTTCTGGAGTTTAGGTTTTAGTAAGGCCAGGGTGGGTTGAACATAAAGAAACTGAATGCTTTCAGGCATCTGGGAGCCACTAAGGCAAAAAGTTCAGAGAGAAAAAGCTTAAAGGCCATCAAAACAGGTTTCACCTTGATTACAGGTAACTGTGATGATGATTTTGCTCAGGGCCAGTTCTCGTATTGGGAAGGCACATCATTGGCTGGACCTTTCCTTGGGTCTGCCTGTCTCATTTCTTCCAGACAAGCCTGTGGTGCTTCAGTTCATCGACTGGATTCTTCGGGGCATATCCCAAGTGGTGTTTGTCAGCAACCCCATCAGTGGAATCCTGATTCTGGTGGGACTTCTGGTCCAGAACCCCTGGTGGGCTCTCAATGGCTGTGTGGGAACTGTGGTCTCTACTCTGACAGCCGTGCTACTCAGTCAAGACAGGTAGGAGACAAAGCAGCAAGTGTGGTTTGAATGGTAACACCACACCTTTCTCAGGAGAAACCTTTATTCCACAGAACTCTTTATGTTTGCCCTCAGTCAGAGGTCATGGAATCATTTGTAGTCTTTATTCATGGTGCCTGAGTCAGTGCTCAGTCTGAATGATGCCTGCTTCTTTTGGCAGGACGTGTAATCAGAACTAAGCTGGTTCTGTGAGGAGAGGCTTCATAAGGCTCTTCTTTACTGATTGATAAAATTATTTATCATCAGCATTCTGTTTGTTTGGGCAAAAATATGTACGAGTTTATGATAAGTTTTAGTAGCTTAATAACCTTCATTATCATGTTTCCACAATTAGTTTAGCAAACTCAGTTTTCATAGATAGTGCAAAGGTTAGGCTCAGCTTCTATAGAGATAGATAACCATAAACTCCAAGTTAGCGGGTTTCGACTTAGGGAGTTTGTGTGTGTCATCTGAAATATGTATTAGGTAAAAATAGCATGTACTTCATAAACTGATCTATCATTTAATAAGTACTGAGCTGACTCCCTCCAAGGGAGTAGATGGCACCTGACTAATTCCTGGTGTCCAAGATCAAGGAATAATCACCAATGGATAGCCCTTGTGCAGCTATGATCTTGTAACACTTACTGCAAATTGCCTAAGGGAGTTCTCAAGTAGAGAATCAGCAAATGTTCCTCTTTACCATCAGGTCCAAGGACCCTGATCTGCTCCCTAAAGAGGATGGTTTTGTATCCTAAGTTCAACCCTATTTCAATGAGCACTGACAATCTTCCAGTTTGGGGTGTGAACTAGAATTATTAAATATTTCTTCATTGTTATGCTCCAATGAAAGTTGACCCCATTTTCTTTATCAGGCATTATTTATAAAACAAGTCACATTTACATGTGTTAATTTTCAAATCTCTTTTTACTTTCCTTGGTCTCAAAGGACTGTATTAAGTGAATGTCCATCTTCCTATTTCTTTAATCATGGCATCTCACGAGCTATAGAAAGTGCCATGCGTTTGCCATTGAACAAACTTGGGCATTAAATTGCCAACTCACTTGTGGAGAGGACAAGTCTTTGCATAGCTCTTCACTCTCATCATGTATAATCCCAATTGCTGAAGAGTTCATCAAGTAGATTCCAACTCATGGAGACCCCACGGGTACAAATATAACTGCTCCATAGGGTTCTCAAGACTGTGACCCCTTGGAAGCAGATCACCAGGCATGTCTTCCAAAGAATCTCTGGGTGGGTTCTAACCACCAGCCTTTCAGTTAGTAGTCCAGCCCTTAAGCATTTGTGTCCCCCAGGGACTCCATTATCATTTCCTAGGCTAAACTAGGAAGCTGTGGTGGTATAGTGCCTAAGGCATTTGACTGCTAACCAGAAGGCTGGCTGTTCAAACCCACCAGCCACTCCTCGGAAAGAAGACTGGGCAATCTTCTGTGGAGATACCACCTCGAAAACTCAAGGAGAAGTCGCTATGAGCCGGGACCAACTCGATGTCAGTGAGAGAGTTAGAGGCTAAAGCAATACAAATTGCATCACCTCCCACAAGTTTGGAAGAATTATTTAAAGGAGACAAAGTTCTTTTGAGCAGGGATTTCCACCTCTAGTGTTCTTGCCCAGATGAATGTTCCTGATATCATCTTGCCAGTTGCACTGTTGCCTCTTGTCCCTGGTTAAAAACAGCCAAGAAGCTCTCATGCCTTTAGTATTATCTCAGGGTTGCAAGGCTTCCTGGCACTTATCATGTCTCCCTAAGGCCATGCATTTGACCTTATCCACACAATTCACCACCTTCACACATCCATGGCCCCTGCAGACATGGTCTGCTGAGTGCTGGATTCTTGGGAAGTCGACTTGTACCCTTCCTGATACCAGACATTGCCAACTCTCAGAGCACTGGTTTGGGGCAGCTAGCTCATCCGCCTTGTGGCTTATTCTACAGGAATCATTCCGTTTCTCACTCTGAGCTTCTAGTTTCCAATTATGAAATAGGAACCATTCTGGCCATGAGTAAAAACTTACCGGTAGGATAACCTTCATAAATGAGGTTAAATATTGAGCAGAAAGAATTAGATGTTAAATATCCACGTAATTAAATGGGAGTAACTTTGCCAAGTAAACTTGTTTTTCTTTGTGATAACTTGAAAATGTATGTTTGAAGAAAATAAAATGGAATCATAAGAAAATGAAAATATATACTCAATTCTAAGATTAATGTTTATAAGGTCAAAGATACTATGAAAGTGAATTTACATTTTAGGTGTCTTACATCTCCCTAAGAGCTCTGGTGGCATAGTGGATAAGGCACTTATTTAGCTGCTAACCAGAATGTTGGTTGTTCAAAACCACCAGCTGCTCTGTGGAAGGAAGATGGGGCAATCTACTTCAGTGAAGATTTACCACCTCAGGAACCCAAAAAGGGTCTCTATGAGTCAGAATTGACCCAATAGCAGTAGGGTTTTTTAATATCTCTCACCAAGAAATTAAACTTAGGAAAACAGTTCCTATATAAAAGCACTATTCAAGGCAGAAGCTCTTAATGATGTAAAAACCCCCTGCCATCAAGTCGATTCCAACTCATAGCAATCCCCGTTGGGTTTCTGAAGCGATAAATCTCTACCGAAGTTGATAGCCCCATCTTCCTTCCTCAGAGCAGCTGGTGGGTATGAACCACTAACCAATTGGTTAGCAGTCAAATCCCTTAGGCACTGCACTGCCAGAGAGCCTTTTAATGATAAAAAGAAATAATAATAACTTTCTGAAGGAAAGACTAAAAGGAAGTAGAATACATTGTCTTGCTAATTTCTCTTTCCTCCCCTTAGATGCTAGAGTTCTGTCTTTATCTGTGATACTGTGGAAGGTGGGTTACTATGCACATTTGTATTTTTATCAATGTATATTTTATTTATTCATATTTATATGCTTACATAATCCTTGGGATAAATTTCCAAATATAATTTCATTGTCTCTTATGAGAATGAACTGGAAGTTACAAGTGTGATTTTTATGCAAGGTCAGCTGAAGTCCACCCAGACATGTCCATGCTCTGCCTCTCACCCACAGGTCATCAATAGCCGCAGGGCTCCAAGGCTACAATGCTACACTGGTGGGAATACTCATAGCTGTCTTTTCAGACAAGGGAAACTACTTCTGGTGGCTGTTATTCCCCGTATCTGCCATATCCATGACTTGGTAAGTTGTACCTGGTTTTCAAAATGCCTTTATTTAAAAATTTAGATTAGGTTATGTCTGCTGGAACCAGAAATAACGATTTTAAAATATGTAAATTCCCTTACAACCAGTTATTTGGCCTTATGTCTGATCTCTCTACTAAATCCACCCATACCTTCCCCTTAACCTCAGTACCAGTTGCTGTTGAGTCAATTCCCAACTCATGGTGATCCTCTTTGTGTCAGAGAAGAAACATGCTCACTTGGGTTTTCAATGGCTGGTGTCTTGGAAGTACAGCACCAGGTCTTCCAAAGTGCCTCTTGGTGAACTTGAACCTCTAACTTTTTGATAAGCAGCTAAGTACATTAACCATTTACAAGGACTCCTCCTGGGGGGGGGGCTCAAAAATCCCTACCATCGCCTCCCACTGCACATTAACATCTGCACTTTAACTTTCCTGGGGAGCATTAAAACACATCAAAGCATATGGCCCCCACCTTGCCCTCTCCCCACCCCAAGATTCTGATGTAATTGTTCCAGAGTATTATCTGGGGATTAGGATTTTTAAAATTCCCTAGGTGATCCTGAAGTACAGCCCTAAAATTGAGAAACACTCCCTACCTGAGTGTTCCTTAAACTTGAAGATGTATCAGAATTACTTGAAGGGCTTATTAAAACACAGAGTGCTGCTCCCACCCTAGGATTTCTGCTTCAGGGTATTTAGTAGACCTAGTAATTTCTAACTTTTCTAACAAGTTCCCAGGTAGCGCTGATCTGGCTGGTCAGGGACCCACTTTGAGAACCACTGTGCCTATATGAAAGAACTCTAGTGATGCAATGGTTAAGGCATTTGGCTGCTAACCCAAAAGGTCAGTAGTTTGAACCCACCAGCTGCTCCACAGAAGAAAGATGAGGCAGTCTGTTTCTAGGTAAAATTTTACTGCCTAGAAAATCCAATGGAGGTCACTATGAGTCAGAATCAACTCAGTGGCAGTGGGTTGGGTTTGGTTTTGGTGCCTATGTGAACATTTCTTCCCACTTGCTCCCTTCAAAAAGAATATTGAGTCAATATTTTTTTTTTTCATCTGAACCCTTTAGATTAGTTTCTATATGTTGACACAGTCCAAAATCCTTTTTCTAGAAGCAAACATTTCTTTCTTACTATAAACTCACTATTGTCGAGTGGGTTTCAACTCATAGTGATCTCTCTTCAGGTTTCCAAGGTGGCATCGCTAAGGAAGTAAGATTGGGCAATCTACTTCCATAGTGATACCGCCTCGGAAACCCAAGGAGGGGTCACTATGAGTCGTTTCCAATTCAATGGCAGTGAGTTTGATTTTTTTGGTTTAATCTTATAATGATGCTCCTTGATTAGGTCAACAAGTAAAGCTACAGAAGGGGCCCAGGGGCATGTATCTAAGTTCCCTAGGGGCCTTAACAAAGTACCACAAACCAAATGGCTTAAATCAGCAGACATTAATTCTCTCACAGTTGTGGAGGCCACAAGTCTGAAATCAGGGTTTTGGCAGGGCCCCATTCCCTCTGAAGGCTCTAGGAGAGAATACTTCCTTACCTCGTCCTAGGGTCTGGTGGTTGCTGGCAATTCTTGGTGTTCCCGAGTTTGTACTTTCATCACTCCAATCTCCTCCTCTATAGGTACATCGTGGTGTTTGACCTGTGGGTCTCTGTGTCCAAATTCCCCTCTTCTGAAAGGACACTTTAAGAAGGACACCTTAATTCAGACACTGAATTAAGGCCCAGTGTGATTTCATTGTAACTTGCTTACATCTGCAAAGGCTTATTTTCAAATAAGGTCACATTCACAGGTACCTAGAGATAGAAGGTAAACATATCTTTTAAAACCAAAACAACTCACAGACATTGAGTCAATTCTGATTCATTGAGACTCCTATTGGGTTTCCAAGGCTGTAAATCTTTATAGTAGCAGACTGCCTCATCTTTCTTATGCAAAGCAGCTGGTAAATTTGAACCATTGATGTTTTGGTTAACAGTCAAATGCCTTAACCACTACAGTACCAGAGCTCCTTGAACATATCATTTGGGGGGACATAATTCAACCAACAACACCATTTAATCCAGTCACTCAGTTTATAGATAAGGTACCTGAGGGGAAGTGCCTTGCCCAAGGTCACATAGTTTATCAACAACTCAAGGAGTTAAACTCTGCCCTCCTAAGTTTAAGATCTTTTTCCTCCATCCCATGCCACCTGCTCCCTCCTTTGGACAATTGTTTCTCTTTTCCAAAACTAGATACACTAATGGCAGGTGGGAATGATATACACCAAATTGAGAATCAGATTGTGTTTACCTCCAGTAGGGAGGGAAGGACTATGATCAAGTAGTGTTAGGATCAAACCGAACCAAACCAAACTCACTGCCATTGAGTCGATTCTGACTCACAGTGACTTCATTGGGTTTTCAAGGCTATAAATCTTTGCAGAAGTAGACTGCTTCATTTTTCTCCCATGGAGCAGCTAGTGGGTTCGAACCACTGACTTTAGGTTAGCAGCTGATACCTTAACCACTACACCACCAGAGCTTCTTAGTGCTATGATTAAGTAGTAGACAATACAATGAAAGTACAATGTAGATATTTCATCAACTATGTCTTAAATATTTCAAAATTATTTTTAAAATCTTGATATATTGATATATAACTCACTCTGAGCAAGCCCAGGGTATAATTTTCCAGAAGTAAAATAAGCTGAGAATTTTTTTAAAAAAAAAACTTTCTATAAGAAGTACTCTCTATGACAGAATTTATCCCAGCTTTTCTTTCTGTGGGAAGTTTCCCAACACTAGGGCTATCTTAGTAGATGAAAGAAAGGCAGTCCTTCCATAGTAGAGATTTGGTTTGTCCCATGGCTTATCACATGTGTGCTCTTCTCTTCTATTTTGTCTTTAGCCCAATCTTCTCAAGTGCACTGAACTCTGTGTTCTGCAAATGGGACCTCCCCGTCTTCACATTGCCTTTCAACATGGCATTATCAATGTACCTTGCAGCTACAGGGCATTACAATCCCTTCTTTCCAGCCACATTGCTCACACCTGTAACCTCTGTTCCCAATGTCACCTGGTCTGAACTCAGTGCTCTGGAGGTAAGGCTCACATCATCTTCTCACATGCTCCCTGACTCTGGAAGACACCCCAAATCCTTTTGGTTAATTGGATAGTAGAGTACATTAGAGTCTAATACTCAGCTCTGTTGTGTTGTTGTTGTTATTTGCCATCGAGTCGGCCCCGACTCATAGTGACCCCTCCTCGGGTTTCTGAGGCAGTATCACTACGGAAGTAGGAATGCCCAACCTTCCTTCCAAGGAGTGGCTGGTGGGTTTGAACCGCCAGCCTTCTGGTTAGCAGTTAAGTGCTTTAGGCACTATGCTACCAGAGCTCCCTAATACTCAGCTCTAGGGTAGCCTTTCTTGGCATCTTAAGATAAGGCATAGGTTCTATTCCAATGTTTTGAGAGTCTAAAAAACTTTTTAATGACTGGTCAAAGCTAATTTTTCCCCTCACCTTTTCCTACAAATCTGCAGCACAGTCCCACAGCGTAGCTCCAATGAAAGTCCGGCACTCTGTTGATCAAGGGCAAGTGTCAGTGCAAGCAATGGAGTCAGGAAGTGGAGGAGCAGTTAGGGAAGGCGTGCTCAGGGCACCCCCATCCTTATACCTAAGCAGATGAATGACTGGGATTTTTCTGAGGCTAAAAAGAGAGAAAGAATTTAAAAATTGTTGTTGTTGTTGTTATGTGCAGTCGAGTCGGACCCGACTCATAGAGACCCCTCCTTGGGTTACCAAGGCAGTAGCACTATGGAAGTAGATTGCCCCATCTTCCTTACAAGGAGTGGCTAGTGGGTTTGAACCTCCAGCCTTCTGGTTAGCAGTCAAGTGCCTTAGGCACTGCACTACCAGAGCTCCCAATGACTGGGATTTTTCTGAGGCTAAAAAGGGAGAAAGAATTTAAACATTAGTAACACTGCTTTTGAAAGATGAGATACACTAAACCTAAGAGAAAATTTTCTGTGACTGTGGGTCCTGTGGGTTTCTGTTCAGTTGTTTTAGGCAGCTTCGTTTTTTTGTTATTGTTTTATTTTTTTTTTTTTTCCATTGCTTTTGCAGTTATTAAAATCTCTGCCCGTGGGTGTGGGTCAGATATATGGCTGTGACAACCCGTGGACAGGGGGCATTTTCCTGTGTGCCATTCTACTGTCCTCCCCACTCATGTGTCTGCATGCTGCAATAGGATCACTGCTGGGAATGGCAGCAGGTAAGCAGAAGACTCGTTACAAACTATTAAGTATCTCTCCATCCTGTACATGGTCTCAGGTATTTTCTGTCCTCCACACCATTCTTGGACTCTCTGCTTCCAAGGGACCAATGGGAATTCTTGGGATACTGCCCTACCCATCCTGACTCCTTCCAGAGCACCTTGCTGTTTAGTTCACAGCTCTAAGACTTCCTGTTTCTTCTAACAGGGCTCAGCCTTTCAGTTCCATTTGAGAACATCTACTTTGGACTTTGTGGTTTCAACAGCTCTTTGGCCTGCATTGCAATAGGAGGAATGTTCATGGCACTCACTTGGCAAACCCACCTCCTGGCTCTTGCCTGTGGTGAGTATCCTGGCCATCTTAGGGGTGGTGGTAAGCAAAGATGTGCTCTTGACTCTGGGATCAAAATCAAGGACAAACTGTAGATACTATTAGGACTGGAATTCTAGTTTGTGGCCCCTGCTATCTAAGTGTGACTTCCTTTCTGAGCATGTTAAACTCTTCTCTGCCAACCTTACTGGTTTTTGTGAAGTCAGGAGAGCCTGTTGAATCATGTTAAACATTCTGTTGTTGGCTGCCATTGAGTTGGCCCTGCTCATGGAGATCCCATGCACAACACAAAGCAACGCTGCTGGGACTGCACCATCCCCAGATTGGACCACGGGGCTCCATAGAGTTCTCATTGGCTGGCTTTCGGAAGTACATTGTCAGGCCTTTCCTCTCAGTCCATCTCAGTCTGAAAGGTCTGCAAAAAACATGTTCAGTATCATAGCAATATGCAAGCCTCTGTTGGCAGATGGGTAGTAGCTGTGTATGGGGTCCATTGGCCAGAAATTGCATATAGGTCTTGTCTCCTGTATAGAAGAAGCGAATTCTACCATTGAATCCCAAAATGCCATTCAACATTCTGCAATATGTATATTTTGGGGGATAGAAACTCAATTATTCTTGTGTTCATCGTACTAATTGTTTGGCAGAAGAAACTAAAGGAAATAACTGATTCAGGGCAGGGAGGAAGGAATTTGCGTTTCTAGCAGGTTCCCTACTGGTGCTGGTACTGCTGCCCCAGGGACACTTTGAGAACCACTACAGTGGCCTTTTCTGACCCCCAGTATTCTAGTCACTCCATTCTTTCAGTTTTACTATTGAGATACTGAAGCCAGAAGGGGGAAATGGTGCAATCAAGGGTAAATCCAACCTGGAATTCACTCTGACCACTCATACTTGCTCTTTAATGTTATGTAAATTTGCCCTCACTTTGAAACAATTAGGAGCTCTGGTGGCATAGTGGTTAAAGCACTAGGATGTAACCAAAAGATCAGCAGCCCCTCTGCGGGAGAAAGAGGAAGCAGTCTGCTTCCCTAAAGATTTACAGTCTTGGAAACTCTATGGCACCATTCTACTCTATTCCAACTTGATGGCAGTAGGCTTGGTTTTCGTTCTGGTTGAAACAATGGAACCAGTCCTTACTCACAACTTCTTCCCAACAACTGCCTTCACTTGCTGCATGTGCAGGTTTTAAATCATTGAAAAGGCTTCAAGCCTTTTCTTGCACTAAAACCTCCTTCCATCAAGTCAATTCTGACTCACAGTGACTCTATAGGACAGAGTAGAACTGCCTCATAGGGTTTCCAAGGCTGTAAATCATTCTAGAAGCAGACTGCCTTGGCTTTCTCCCATGGAACAGTTGGTGAGTTTCAACCCACTGACCTTTTGCTTAGTAGCCAAATGCTTTGACCACTACGCCCCCTGGACTGCTTTCTTGCACTAAAGTGACACTAAATAAGAACCATTTATACCTGTTCCAGCTTACCTACAACTTTGTCTTAAAGACTGTGGTAGTTCAGTTTGTGTGTCAACTTGGCTGGGCCTGGTTGAGTAGCTGGGAGCTGGATGTAGTATTCCCCATGATGAGACTGGTAATCAACTCCATGGTGGAATCTACTGTGAGCCACTGAGTAGCTGCCTTAGGGATGTGGTCCGCTTCCTATACATAAGGAGAAGCCTTGGGGATAATCTCTAGTTTATGGCACACTTGAACCCTGTGTGTAGCTGTGTCGTTGTTCAGCAGCCTGCCATGCTCTGCCAACCTTAGGACTTTCCATAGACTTGAATTAATGGCCTGCTGTGTGGTTTGGTAACATCAAGACTGTGCCTTTTTACTTGTCAACCTTGGGCTTGTCAGTCTCAGAAGCCAGTAGCTGTCTGAGTGAAGAAAAGCCCCCAGCTTCAGTGAGCCAGGAGCAGGAGGCAGAGCTGAAGCCTAAGGTTGAGGGGCTTTCACCCAGCCCCTGGAGCCTGGCACTTTGAACTTGGACTCAAAGCCTCCAAATTGTTAGAGAATAAAACTCCTCTTTGTTAAGGACATCCCATTTGTGGTATATTCCTGTCAGAGCAGCACTAGGGAACCCAAACAAAGACAAACTTATGAGCTGATCTCATTCCTAACCCGGGGACTGCCTGTAGTAGCATTCAGGCCCTTATGGCAACCCCTTGGGTACAAACAGAACTCTAGTGATTTGGATTTGAAACCACTAATGGATTTCCCATGTTAATTATGAGGGGAGGATTATTCACCCATAAAGTTCCCTGGATGTTGCAAATGGTTTGCACTCAGGTACTTAATCGGAAGGCTGATGGTTCGAACCCAGTCAGCAGTACCACAGAAGAATGCCTCACAATCTGCTTCATAAAACACAGCCAAGAAAACCCAGCAGAGCTCAGTTCTTCACTGGAATACATGGGATCACCATGAGTCAAATTGACTCAACAGCAATGGGGTGGGTTTTAGGTTTAGTCATCCATGGCCTTTTCACGTCATTAAACTTTAACTACTGTCCGTTATTCGCTTAGTTGTCTTTCTTTTATGCTTGCTCACTCTCCTCAGATGGCTCCTTTCCATTTCCTGTGAACTTATATTTCCCTGGATATCAACTGTTTGAAAAATATGGCCCTGAGAGGGGAGTGAAAGCCCAGGATTGAACTGACACCTCTCCTGGTGCTCTGGAAAAATAAAAAGGAGAGTCAGGACATTGCCAAGTATGGACCCTCTGCTGTTCAAGACAGTGGAGATAGCCAGGTGTAGGCACTTTATGAAAGCAACCTTCTTTGACTGGGGAAGTTTAGATGGCTTCTAGTTTGGAGCTATACAAACAGAGCCACAGAGAGCATGTCAGCACAAATACCCTTGTGTACTTTGTAAAGTATGTCTGTAAGATAACTTCTAGAAGCAGAATTGATGGATTGAAGGGGATGCACTATGCCACCAGGGCTCCTTAATTTTTAGAGATGCCAAAATTCATTTCCAAAATGGTCATACCATTTCCCACTGCCACCAACAGGGCACAGGTACTGTCAGTTCTGTTAGTCTTAGGGCATGAATTTTTGAGACAGACCTTCAACCCTCTTGTTAAACAAAGCTCAAATGTAAAATGCCCCAGCAGGTTTCAGCATGCCCAGATCACCCATACTCCCAAACAAAAGACCAACCTTGTCCACCAAAGTCAATAAAGAATATTTATTTTAGAGCTGTTCTTTTATTAGTTCCAAAGTTCTTTTATTAATTTTTATCAGGAAGAGGACTTGGGAAACTCTGATAGAACCTGACCATGTTGGCTGCCCTGTACCTCTAAACAGGAGATAGCATGATCAAGGACTTTCTCAACTTCATTATCAGTGCAAATTGTAAACATATTTTTATCTCTTTTTAATCATTGGGTTATTACAGTAGAACTTGCACCTGGCATTCTGTTAGAAGAAACATTGTCCGCTTCCTCAGTAGATAACATAGGTTCATTACCTACAAACAAAATGTGGTGTACAGAATTTTACCTCTGATGTAAAGCTTTCCTAGTTTGACTCAGCAAGTCTCAACTGATGGTCACAAGTGTTCTGCCACCCTTACTACGAAGACAAAAGCAACTTACAATTGGAGATCACTTCAAAACAGTATAACAGTATGAAACATAGAAGTGCTCCAAATGTGCCTTGTAAGTGCAATAAATGAGGGAAGTGGCAGTAAGGCATCATGTTCCCAGAGGGGGCACGTGGAAGAACTGGTATTCAAGAGGGCAGGCAGAGTGTCCCTCGCTTAGCAGAGGGCCAGGGAATGTATGAACAAATTAACGAAATGAAATGAAAAACTGAATGAAACTGGGCAAAACCAAGGCCTGAGCCCCGTTAGTGCAGAGCAGTATCTCAGTGCCGTGGCAACAGAAATGACCTGACAGCTGCTGTCTAAGGAAATACATGAGCTCGTTTGGGATTCATCACCTCCCTGTCAATCAAATCTTCAGGTTGCCATTTGACAGATGATAAAACTGGGGTTCAGAGAAGTTCAGTGATTTGTGGTACTACAAATAATGTATCAGAGCTGAGATTTGAAGCCAGGACTGTTTTCAAAGATCGGCTCTTCCAACTAGTAACCACAATGCAGATATGGAAGAATCTAATTCTACTGAATAAGAAATACCAGGATAAGACAAAATATTGATAAAAAGATAGAAGTCAAGTAAATGAAAATCACAGAGCCCCTCCTGCCATTTCCTCAAGGTAAAACCAGAAAAACCATTGTCATGGGGTTGGTTCTGAGTCATGGTGACCTTATGTGTATCAGAGTAGAATTGCCCTCCATAGGACTTTAGGGCTGTGACCTTTTGGAAGCAGATCACTAAGTGTTTCTTCAGAGGAACATCTAGGTGGGTTTGAACCACCTACCTTTCAGTTAGTAGTTGAATGCTTAGCCATTTGTGCCACCCAGGGACCTCTTCACCCAAGGTGTGTGATGTGATTTCTCACCAGAACATGAGACTATATAGTGAGTGGGTCTATGAGTGAGTGCTCATGGCCTGAGCGGTATGGCCATTATATAAAGGACACTTTTTCACTGACCCTGTGAAACCTGAGGGCTTCCCTGAACCAAAAGTTTGATGGTTCACAGCCACCCAGTGTTTCCATGGGAAAAAGAGCCAGTGATCTGCTCCCATAAAGATTATAGCCAAGAAATCCTATGGGGCCGTTCCACTCTGTCACATGCTGTCACTATGAGTTACAATCCACTGACTCCATGGCACCCAACAACCACAATACATTGAAAGTCATAGGGATATTCGAATTACACTACAATTTTTGCTTCCTCGAAGTAAGTAAAAACATGGCATGTTTATTCCTTAACCTCTATGCCAGCCTTAATGGTGTTCGGGAAAATGTCATTGTGGAAAGGAATCTCAAGTTTGTGTTCAGTTGCTGTTGATCTCTACTTGTTCTTTTCTATATTTTTATACCTT
>NW_006921700.1:7617227-7657882 GCF_000298275.1 Orycteropus afer afer | reverse complement strand
GGGCAATCTACTTCCATAGTGATAGTGCCTCAGAAACCCAAGGAGGAGTCACTATGAGTCAGATCTGACTCAATGGTAGTGAGAGACCCATCTGGCCTTTTTTACTTTCCAGCATCACCAGTAAACTTTAGTCCAAACCACCATCACTGGGCTTGTTAAAAAAATACCAGGTTGCTTTGTTTAAAGAAGTGAAACTTACATTGTACAACATATGATCAAATTTTCAAGTTCATAGTCTTAACTCTAAGTGTCCAGAAATTGACTGTAGATTATTTGTTCCTTAAACAGAAAGCCAGAACTATGCATTTGAGAAATCAGGAAAGGGAAAAAAAGAAAAATTAGGTAAAAAAAAGAAAGAAAACAAAAAACAAGTAAAAGATTTTTGTGCCTATTGGTTCTTTGGGAGCTCTGGTGGTGTAGTGCCTAAGGCACCTGACTGCTAACCAGATTCACACCCACCAGCCACTCCCAGGAAGGAAGGTTGGGCAATCTACTTCCGTAGTGATACCGCATTGGAAACCCAAGGAGGGGTCGCTATGAGTCGGATCCGACTTGAAGGCACATAACAACAACATTGGCTTTTTTAAATCCCCAGTCAGCTATCAATGGAACTTCATTCAGTCCTAGCTGAACTGTTTAGTAGGCAAAATCATTGCCATTGTTTTCTGCCATGCTTTTTTCTTCCTTTGCAGTACTATCCTCCTGCCCTTTGACCTTCTCCTTCCTCTCCTCGAGGAGTCAAGTGTCCCCATGTTCTAGAATCTCACATCTCCCAGTGAAATATCCAAGCTGGGTCTGATGCTCTGTGCTCAAAGCTTTTCTTTCTCTTCCTCACACATTATTGTCATCACCTGGGCCAAACCAAACTAAACCCACTGCCATCAAGTTGGTTCTAACTCATAGCAGTGCTATAGCTCCTATCACTAGGACCAGTTTCTGATCATATAGTCAATGTTGATGTGGTCATGGCTTCAAGGCATTATCTCAGTAGCACCACAAAGATTTTACCTGGGAGAGTTCTCATGAGTGCAATATCTTTATGATGGAAGAAGCCAGCCCCAAAGCCAGCATGAGGGGTGGGTACATTAGAGCATTGTGAGACCCTTCACATCCCAACAAAGTTTCACAAACATCTGTCCATGCTCAACACTGAGCAGGCTGCACAACAGAGTCAGATGGGGAGATTTTGAAAAATACAGATCCTTAGGCTCCAACGCTTGGTGTTTCTGATACAGTGAGTCTTCCATAGGGCTTAGACATAGGTATTGTTTAAAACTGTGCTGTGTCATGCCCCAGGGGCTCCATGCATAAGGCCAGGCCTGACCAAGTGCATGGTATATGGTCAGAATTGCATGAGCTGCCGTGGACAGCACAGAGGAAGAATGTATCCTCAAGGAGCTTAGAGTCCATTTTGGGCACAAAGAAAGAAATGAAGCAAATAGAAACCAAGACCTAGCTTAGGTAAAGGTCAAGGGGAAAGAAGTCACCTTGAGCTGGGCATGAAGTGGGCATGAAGTATGATCAGGGGCCATTGGTAGTTTGCTCAGAGTCATCTGTTTGCACATCTTGTAGGAAGTCTGATTATATGAGAGGGAAGGAAAGAAATACAACATAGAGACACAGCTGAACACACCAAAGAAGAGATGGAGACATTTCAACTGCTACTTGCTCCGAGATCTTAGACTCCATCTCCATGGACATAGCAGAGTACAGAGCAATCCCCAATGACTCATCTTTCTGGGCTAAATGACAACACAAGGGTGACAGAGACTTTGAGTGGGTTAGCTTTGCATCCAGTGGGATCTCAAAGCAGTGGCTTGTCTCTTCTTCCCCAGGTTGGACTGCCAGCTTGTACCTGGCCCTTCTGTTTGGCCACACTACTGTTCCTCTTGGTGACCACAAAAAACCCCAACATCTACAGAATGCCCCTCAGCAATGTCACTTATCCTGAAGAAAACCGCCTCTTTTACCTGCAAGCCAAGAAAAAGATGGTTGAAAGCCCTTTGTAAGTGCAACACTCATCTGGAGCCATGGTCACCAGACATTTCTGACTGGCTGCCTCAGTTGACTCTTGTTTTCCCTAGCAACAAGTTCATACTCACCATTGGCGATCTGTTCTGTGCTCATTCTTTAGACTTGAGGGGACACCCCCAAGCATATATGAGACACCTGCAGTGACGTGCTCTGGCTATGGAATTTTAAACCCCAGTGAGGGGTTGGAGCTGACAAAGACTCATGTATTTATAAAGTCAAAATGCTCCAACAGAGAGAGCCAATGAGACTGGAGCTAATTATTGATATTTATTGATCTTCATGGTGTTTGGTCAGGTGGATGATGTTAACAGTATTAAAAATTAAGCTCTGTAAACCAACTAAGCCCTCCTTGAATGGAATTCTTGGTCGCAAAATCAAAATCAATACTGAACTTTCAAATCAGCAGTATGTTTTTTTTTGTAATCCAAGTTACACATCACAGCTGTGGTCGACATGGTGCGGGCGCAGGCTGATTGTTTGTTCCTCACTTCTTCTGCAGAAACGGCCTCAGTACCATCCGTTGTGTGCAGGACACTCTCAGGAGATAGTGGGGGTTTTTCAGGCTGACGGAGCTGCAGACAGAGGAGAGGGATTTGTTGGTCAAAACCATTCTGTATTGCCATTCACCTTGGAGATTGCAAAGAGTTTTTTATATGGATGTCTTTTTGTCTTATGAGAATGGAACTGTTTTTGATAATGTAAGAGAGGCTCCTGGCTTAACCAGTTTTTAGATATTAAAGGAAAGTTGCATATTTAGAAAACACTCAGCATAGCAACAAATGGATAGAACTCAGTAATCAAAATCCATTGATCCTTTTTTATTTTTTATTTTATTATAGTAAAATATATATAACAAAGCATTTGCATTTCAACCATTTTAATATGTACAATTCAATGGCATTAACTGCATTTGTGTTGTACCCATTGGTCCTTTTCAGTTCATCTGAGACATATATGTTATAAAAACTGAAGGTTGAGATCATATTGCTTATGGGTGCTATTAGAAGTGGCTCTTCCTTAAAAAAAAAAGCAAAACACTTTCTGCATATTCATAATATTCTCTCTCAGAAACCAGCGTTATTTGAACCACCAAAAAGAATACAAGTAAGGAATTCTCCAGACCTTTTTATTATTATTATTATTAAATTATCAATTCTATAAGATCCCTAATGGCACAGTGGTTAAACACTCGGCCGCTGACTGGAAGGCTGATGATTTGAACCCACCAGCCGCTCCACCAGGGAAAGATGTGGCAGTCTGCTTCTCTATCGATTACCGCTTTGGAAACACTAAGGGACAGTTCTACTCTGTCCTAAAGGGTCCCTATGAGTCAGAATTAACTTGATAGCAACGAGTTTTTTACAGATGTTATCACCCCTATGAAAATCCCATCACCAAACACGCTGAAGATGGTGGTAGAACATTCCGCATATTCTTTCCATTTGCTGTGTATCTGTTCAGTAGTTTGGAAGAGTAGAGAACTGAAACTTTGGCATCTTGAAGGCCTTCTCCTCTTCGGTTTCCAGCGCTCAGAGCCAGGTATGTGGTTTGCTGAGTGAAAAAGCACAAGTCGAGAAGTAAACCTACAAATATTTGAGGGAGACAGTTCACTCCTTCTTTTTCTCGGGAAAATAAACAAACGTTTCAATTTACAAACCCTGTGACCAAAGCCTTTTGAAACCATGAATTTGCAATTTATGGATATTCCTGTGGAAAAAGTAGGTTTTCGATGTTGAAGCCGTTGTTAAGGAATTTGTGAAATAAGACTTAGGGAAAACAAAGAAACCAGCACAACCAAAGACAACCAGGAGTGAGGAATCTATGCTGTGGGGTGTGAACCAGAGTGGCCCCCAGTCCATCCTCAGAAGGGAGTTCTAGCACCTTCTCATGTTGTGCTCACACAGATGTGCAAATAGAAACAGTTTGGTAGCACAGTGCCTGAGGCATTTGGCTGCTAACCAGAAGGCTGGTGGTTCAGACCCACCAGCCACTCCACAGAAGGAAGACTTCATAGAGATACTGCCTCAGAAACCCAAGGAGGGGTCACCATGAGTTGGATCTGACTCAACGGCAGTGAGTTTGGCTTTTTTTAATACATTATGTGATTTTAATGGTATTAATTTTCTCAAGCTATTTTTGTTATTATTATCCTAAAATTAAGTATTTTAATGATTTTCTTAGCACTTATATTTTTCCTGTGGTCTGTATAACAAACTTCTATGTAAGCATACTAATAAATTATCTCCTCAGCACAGTTTTCCTATAAATTTTGTTTAAAAGTGGCATGTGCCTTCTTTCAGCTATCACATGTGTTTGCGATTTCACATGCATAAATATGTGTTGATTATTCCTTTTTAAGGCATTTGACTGCTAACCAGAAGGCTGGTAGTTCAAACCCACCAGTCACTCCTCGGAAGGAAGGTTGGGCAATCTACTTCCATAGTGATACTGCCTCGGAAACCCAAGGAGGGATAGCTATGAGTCAGGTCCGACTCGACGGCACATAACAACAACAATAGCACCACATATATACTTGAGCCAAAACCAGTTGCCATCAAGTTGATTTTGGCTCATGGCAACTCCATGAGTGTCTGTGGAACTGGCTCCATAGATGTCAATAGCTGCCATTTTCAGAAGCAGATTGCCAGGATTTTCTGGCAAGTACTCTAGGTGGACTTGAACCTGCAACTTTTGATTAGCAGCCAAACATATTAACCATTTTCACTCCGCAGAGATTCATACTTAAGCAAACCCTGTTCAGTTTCAGATGTAGGGGCCCAGCTCCTGGGGTATCCTGTCAACTATACATTTTTCTTTAGTCTCAGAGAAGAGACCTCCAGAATGACTTCTGAGAGCAGTTACAGATAGTCAGGGCATGTTCCTATACTTTGAGATCAATATCCTTGGATCCAGCTTCCCCCACCCATTCCCAGGCAGGCCCTGGACATCCCCATAAAAGGCCATGGGCATGCCTCAGGGGTAAGGTCCCAAGAACAAGCCACTGCTCAGAACATCACCCTATGCTTGCCTCTGTCCCCTGAAGTACATCCCTTCCAAGTGCTTTTACCCATGGTTGATATATTTGAAATATAAATGATAATGGGATTTATTTCAACAAGTTTCAGTAATGCATTCCAAAGCAGCCCTAACAGCAACCAAAGGAGGCCACAATGGCATTTCCCCATGGGATGGTCTCTGTCAAAACCTCTGTGACCTAGATTCCAAGATCATAAATTTACCAGAGTTATTTGGTACTTAATAAATTTCCCCTTTGGTCTGAGGGAGAAGAGACAGAGAGAAGGCTTTTGAGGCTCTTATGCTAAAAACTCCAGACACAATACAGCATTAGGAGTTACAGGCGCCAATTTTTGTGTTGCCCATTACATGCATTGGGCATGGAGAATGTCATGATTAAGGGTTGCATTGTATAGGAGATTGGGAATTTCCAAGGAGGCTTCTTACATCTAATTGTGGGGGAAAAAAAACATTGTCATGGTTATGAAATACAAGCAACAAAGTTTTTATGCTTATGAATGTTTTCTGCCTTCACTCTTTTCTAACAAGTTCCCTCCAAAAGGTTTTAATCTTTAGAATACCATCTCCTTCTTAAACCTGCATGGACAGCCCCCAGACTATTAGAAGGGCTTTTAGCTTCAAGGCTAGAGTTCCATTTGCTAAGACAATCAGCACTGCAGATGCTGAAGGAATCTCAGCCTCAATATAAGATGATAGTAAGTAATCGTTTTTAAAGAAGAAAACACAAGTCCTATAATAGTCTGTGTTCACAGACTCTTAAAATTAAACTACAGAGTAGATATAGGAGGTCAGAACAGAGATATACCAAGTCACCCAAAAGAGAGAGATTTCTCCCACGCCTGAACTTATTCTTATTAAGTACTAACCTGGTAGGTATTAATATACCTAAAGCAAGCTTCTGTCCATCTGATGAAGCAGCAGGTTAATTACTGATGCTTAGGAGGTGAGGCAAACCTAGGCAGGGAGTTTTCAGCACTGGAAGTTGTGTCCCAAGAGTAGGTATTATTCCTTATGGTAGAATGAGTTCACAAGGCTATCACAGTTTAGCAAATTTAGCCAGCTAATGTCTTTTGTCTGGTCTTGTACTCACAAGCTATTTGGCTTCTTATGTTGCCTTCTAGGAGAAAAAGTTACTGGCCAACACTCCTGGGCTTCTGATCCTTGATCATTTGAATTTGAATTAACAATTCTAGTTTAAGGGAGCTCTGGTAGCATAATGCCTAAGGCACTTGACTGCTAACCATTAGGCTGGAGGTTCAAACCCACCAGCCACTCCACTTCCGTAGTGATACTGCCTCGGGAACCCATGGAGGGGTCGCTATGTGTCGGGTCTGACTCGACGGCACATAACAACAACAGTTTTTATACATAAATATTTTACAAGTTTTATTTGCCTGTTTTTTAAAATAATCTTGACTGCTATCTAGTCAATTCTGACTCATAGCAACCCTATGGACCCTATAGGACAGAGTAGAACTGTCCCATAAGGTTTCTAAAGCTGGAAATCTTTACAGAAGCAGACTGCCTCATCTTTCTCCCAGAGAGTGGCTAGTGGTTTCAAACTCCAACATTTTTGTTAGCAGCCCAATGTTTTAACCATAGAGCCACCAGAGCTCTTTATTTGGCTGTGTGTTGTGTTGTTAGGTGCCGTCGAATCAGCTCTGACTCACAGCGACCCCATGTGCCACAGATCGAAACACTGTCTGGTGCTGCACCAGCCTCACAATCCTTGCTCTACCAGAGGCCATTGTTGCAGCCACAGTAAGGTCTCATTGAGGGCCTTCCGCTTTTTTGATGACCCTCCACTTTGTAAGAATTTGCCCATATAGGTAACCAAAATCCAAATCATCCAATCATGGTGTTTCAACAAAGTTAGATTTCTGAGGCTTCAAAAGTGGATGGAGTGGAAGATGGGCAGAAATGGCCTCCCCAAGGAGATGATTTTTATGCTTAGGCCTAAAGGATAGGTAAGATGTGGGCAGGGGGGAAAAACATAAAGAGCAGAGGGAATATTTCTTGGTGAAGAGAGCCTCATGGATAAAAGAAAGAAGTTGGTACTTTCAAGGAATAAAAAAAAAAAAAAGTGATATGGCTGGAATATGGTGAGTGAAAAGGGGAGGCTAAACTCCAGTGGTGGCAGTGGAGATGGACAGCAGTGTATGGGTGGGAGAGATGAAGGCCAAATCATCAGGAGGTGATGATGGGTTGGATGTGGGGAGTGAGTGAGAGAGAGGTGTCAAGATGACTTCTTGGTTTCTAGTTTGGACGACAACGTGGCTCACAGTGCCACACATTGAGATGGGAACCGTGAAGGGTCACTTCTCAGGTGCTTCAGTCCAGACTTTACATTGGTCTGGACTACCTCTAGGGTTAGTTCCAAAACACTTCCTCAGACTCAACACAACCAGGACAAAACTCATCTTCAACTACTCTGCTCCCTCTCATGTTGACTCATGGGGAAAACATCCCCTTGTAGCCAACCCACAAGCCACAAACAACGTGCCATCCTTAACTGTTCTTTCAAAAGCCAAGTTTTAGAGATTTTGCCTTCTTGATAGCCCCTATTAGTTGGCAAATGTGTATTGAATGACTCTTACATAACAAGAACTTGGACCATAATATCGAACTAGATAGTAATAACCCCTGTTCTAACAAGATCTTTATGAGGTTGTGGTGCACAAAATTACTTAGTGTGGCTTTTCTAGCCATAAGTCTTTGTAAACTCTGTGGTGGAATTTGCTGTGAGCAACTGAGGAGCTCCTGATTGTAAAAGTTATCCACCTAGGTATTTCTTTTGGGCGCACCAACAGAAATCTATTCCAATTAGAGATGTGCTGTAAGGGGAAACCAGACACTGGCTTTCAAACACTTAAGACCAACCCCAATGTTCTGGGAGGTTCCTGCTCTCTCTCAGGTGCTTAGAATTCTGATGTTATGATTGGTTAGTTTGGCCACTCTGCCAGGCTCAAAAGGAGGCCTCCTAGAGGCAGAAGAAGTCTAGGTCTCTCTGAGACTGGTTGGTTGAGGAAGACGTGCTCCTGAAAGAGACACATGCTGCTGGGAAAGAGACGCAAGAGACACGTACTGCTGAGTGAGACACCGAAGGACAGTCACTGTTGGGAGAGAGACTGTGAGAGACTGTTAGGAGAGAGACTGTGGGCTGGGAGAGAGACTGAGCGTTTTTCCTGAACTTGAATTGTAGCCTGGTGCTTCCCTAATAAACCCCGTAATCTGTGAGTTCTGTGTGGCCACTGCAGTGAATTATTGAACCCAGGAGAGAGGTGGTGGGTGCTTTGGGAGGAACAGCTGGTGAAAGGGCTGGAGGGAAGGAAGCAGCATGTCTGGCCTTGCAGGAATAGGCCTATTGATGGTGATCCTGTCTTCCTCTTATGAGGTTAGAGGTCAGAAGATGTGGCCTCCTTACCCTTTTTGAAGAGGTGAAATGACAAGTAAACAAGAGAATATAACCGTGTAGGTATGAAGACAAGTAAGAAATAGCTAGGCAATAAGGTTGAAGGAAGAATATTCTAGTTGTGTCTTCCTTCTAAGAATTAGAAGATAATAAATGTTTGGTTTTTTTGGTTTAATGTACTGTTTAATGATAAGCATCCCTAACAGGATGCTTTCAATTCCTAGCAGCAGAATACCAGACTAAAAGTGGTTTAAATAACGAGGAGTTCATTCCTAAAGACAGGCATTTACAGGTTTGGGACAGCTGCTCAGTGATGTCATCAGCAATGCAGTCTCTTTCCACCCATCTCATCATTCTCAGCATCCTGAGAAGGCTCTCCTCTCAACCTCAGGTTTGTTGTCTTACGATCCCAAAATTGCTTCCCTGTTTGCAAACACCAAAACCATGTCAGGAAGAAGGGGAAGCCAGAGGTTCAATACTGGCATTCTCTCATATAACGTCTCTTTTTATTCGGGAAGAAAGTCCTTCCCAGAAGCTCCCCCATAACACCCACTTATGTCTCTTTGGTAGAATTTGATCATATGGCCATTCCTGGCTTCAAAGGAATCTGGGAAAGCATGCCTCTGGCACTGCCATCCTCTACTGGGGAAGCTGAGCACTGCTATATTGGAGCAAAACCAGGAGGAATGACTGGTAGGCAGCTAACACATCTCCACAGTGATGTATATATAGTACCATGTCCAGGCCACACTGGAGAGAGCCATGTGCTGACAGACAAGATTGTCTATTGTGGGATTCACAAAGGTATTTGGGATAGACACCTAGACCAAGACCTCTCCACAGAGATACCTTTGCTGGAATACCCCCAGAGTTCTTTAAGATACAGTTGCCACCTCAGCCTCATATAAGGTTGTATAACCTCTAAAAAGATTCTAAGCAAAGAATGGGGTAGCCAGTGATAATGATCAGAAAAGCTTGGAGTCAATTTATGTTCTAATTAGTACTCTTGATTAATGGTTGAAGCCTCTAAATAATTCCACATCAGAAGACCCTATTGGAAATGGTTGCATTTTGATTCATTTCCAGCTCAATGAAGCATTGAAAACAAGTGTCTGACATTTTCTGGTTTAGGGTTCCAAATAAACAGTGAGAAAGTCAGTTTCCTGTTTGGGTTGGGCCCATTGGATTCTAGCCCATGGGAGCTTTGAATTATATCACAGTGACATGTAAGGACTTGAAGGAGAAGAAATGAAGCATAGAGGAAAGTTGGCACAGTACCAGGAAACCAGGCTAAAATTAAGTCCTTCCTAGTATAGGACAAGGTGGCGGCATGAGTCAGTGGCCCAAGTGCTTGCCATCTTGGAGCACTCACAGGCAGCCCAGGGGACTGGCCAACCCAAAAAGGAGGCTTTGCCTTCTTTTGAAATCCCCGTGGTGGCCTCTCGACAAGAGACCAGATCTTCACTATCCAACATATATAGCAGCTAGCCACAAGTAGCCCTTGAAGTGAATCTATTCCAATTAGAGATGTGCTGTAAGGGGAAACCAGACACTGGCTTTCAAACACTTAAGACCAACCCCAAAACCCACTGCCACTGAGTCGATTCTGACTCATAGCCATCCTGTAGGACAGAGTAGAACACATACAGGGTTACAAGGCTGTAAATCTTTACAGAAGCAAACAGCCTCATATTTCTCCCACAGAATAGCTAGTGGGTTCAAATCATTGCAAATCATTGACCTTTTTGTGAGCAGCCCAATGCTTTAACCACTATACCACCAGAGAGAGCTCCTTAGGTAAGACAAAAAAAAAAAAAAGGAAAATCTCTCTTTTATTTTTTTATATTGATTGAGTGTTGAAATTACAATACTTTAGATGTATTGGGTTAAATAAAATATATTATTAGAATTAATTTAACCATTTTTAAGCTTATTATAATGTGGATACTAGAAAATTTTAAACTTCATATGTGACTTGAATTTGTGGCTCACATTATATTTCTATGCAACAGTGCAGGACTAGACAGTGCCCCAGGCCTGGGCTCTTAATGGTTTCAAAGTCTCCATGGCAACTAGGATGCCACCAAGTTGTTGGAACTCAAACTTCTGGAGAACTCATTCTTCATTTAGAAAGAGCGGATGGGTGACAAGCCTTCTCTCTGTTACATTTTAGAGAGATAATGAGCTAATTCTGGAGTCTTCATCTCAAATCTATCAGTTCAAAGGCTGTAAATATGAATTCCAGGTAAAATGTTACACCTTCTTGAAGAATGCTGTACCCTGTGTATCTGAGGAAGTGTCATTATTTAAAATTACTATAGCAAGGGCTACAGAGTGAGAACTGATTTTTCTTATGTGTGGTATAAAATTATCCTGAAGTCAGTACCTGAAGAGAAATCTCAGAAACACTCAGAGCTAGGGCTGCAACAGTCAGGTAAGTGGGCTGCCTCCCGATGTGCCTATGTGCACACACACCTGGATGTACAAGTGCTCTTCAGTCACAACTAAAAAAAAAAAAGCGAAACCCCTGGTTATCAGGCAGTGGTGGCACAGGGGGTAAGGCATTTGGCTGCTAACCAGAAGGTTGGTGTTCAAATCCACCAGCTGCTCCATAGGAGGAAGACAAGACAATCTATTTTTCTAAAAATTTACAGGCTTGGAAAACTTATGGGGTTACTATGAGTCAGAATCAACTCAATGGCAGTGGTTTTAGTGGGTATAGCAAAATCAAGATTGCACACCTCCATCTAAAAGCATTCACATTCAGATTTAAAAAACAAAAAACAAAAAAACACTGCTGGCCAAATAAAGCACATTTGGGAGGTGGATTTTGTCAAAGGCCTCCACTTCACAAGTGCTAATCAAAAGGTCAGCAATTCAAACTCACCAGCTACTCTGCAGAAGGATATAGCAGTCAGTTCCATAAAGATTACAGTTTTAGAAAATCTCTGGGGCAGTTCTAGTCTATCTTATAGGTCTGAAATGACTCAACAGCAATGGTTTTGGCTTTTGACTTTTATTCCTAGACACCTCTTATAAATGCTCTGCAATGTTTCTCAGCCAAAGGCTTTTATCAGAAGTATGTGCAAGGGCTTTTGAAAACATTCTATTGAATGTTTGAAAACATCCACCTCACTTTGAAATATGAATCTCTAAAGAATCTATAGATTATTTTAATCAGCTCCCTACCTTAAAAGCAACTGCAAGTTCAGAGACCACGGAGACAAAGGAGGCTGGAGTAATTGAGGATGACTTCCTGGAAGAGGTGTCACTCTACCTTTGTTCAGACACTGCTTCCCTGGTTCACCTGGACTTGGCTTTGGGAGCTCATTTTGGTTTCTTCTGGCTACATTGACTACTGTCTTCTCCAGAGCTGCCAGAATCCTGGTTGGGTCCAAAGAACTGGTGCTCTTACCCAGGTGTTTTGATTCTCTCATGCTGCTTTAAGAATACCACAAAAGTATGGCTTTAACAAACAGGGATTTATTCTCTTACAGTTTAGGAGGCTAGCAGTCTGAGTTCAAAGCACCACCTCTAGGGGCTAGGTGAAGGCCCCTTGACCTTGGCCTTTAGCTCTGCCTCTTGGTCCCAGCCCACTGGTGCTGGAGGCCTCTCTTCACTCAGGCAGCTGCTGGCTGCTGAGGCTGAATAAAATGACATAGTCCCAAAATTATCAAACAACATAGTAGGCCACTGGTTCAAGACCAGGAACAATCCTAAGATAGGCAGACAACAAGGCAGGCTGCTGAATGGAGACTCTCTACATGCAGGGCCCGTGTGCGCCAAAAAGCTCAGAGATCTTTCTCAAAACTTCTCCTATGTCCTGAAAGCAGACTACATCCTAAGGCAACTACTCAGCTGCTTCAGTAGATTCCACCATGGAGTTGATTGCCAGTCTCATCATCAGGAATAACTACACCCAGCTGTCCAGCCACTCAAAACCAGGCCCAGCCAAGTTGACACACAACTTAACCACCACACCAAGGGTCACTCTTTGGTGGATCCTAAGGTTTACAGAGGAGGCAGGATATACAGAAGGTAGCTTGGGGACAGAAGGAAGAAGCTATGGCAGAGATTCATTTTCTTTAAATGCCCAAAGTTTGCAAATGCAAGACACCTCAAAATAGCCATTATTTTCCCCTTCACTCCCACCCTGTTCCATAGCCAAGGCACAGAGATCATCTTACCCCCACTCATGGGCTGCTGTTTGTTTTCCCCTGTTCACCTGTAAGAATGACCTAGAAATAGCTAACAAGGCTTTACATGGACATGAACATTAGTGAGAGAAGAAGTTGACACTGTGATTCCCTAGGCCCATGTGTCCCTACCACCAGCCCTTCACTTATCATATAAGGAAGTCTTGTGCATTTCCTTCCTTCTCTCGGGGACCTCCTTCAACTCCTACACCTATTCCACTTGTCCTACCTCAGACCTTCACAGTTCTTCATGGACTGTTGCTCCCCTCCCCTATCCATCATAGGGCCCTGAATCCACAATGCCCAACTTAGCTCGACCTTCCCCTGCCTCAGCATCCTGGATCTACCACCAGTGTCCCTTCATCTCAGAGAGTTTCCAAATTCAGGCCCTTCTATGCCTTAGAACCCCAGGTCACTCTTTTCTATACCTCACCTCATATCTAAGACTGACATGCCACTGAGTCACACCACTGTAGCCACTGCAGATATTAAAATATTGAAATTCTTACAAACTATTTGGTAAACATTCATTGCCCTGGGCTCTGCCACCCTGTCCTTCTCCAGACCTCTAAGAATTTCCCCACAATCCAGCAAGTAAAAGATTAATGCTGAGACCAACTGAGGGCTCCAGCATAGTTCTTAGTTCTGATTGGTCAGGACCCTTGCCATAACCAACAACAAAAGCAAAACAAAACAGAAAATTCAAATTGAATTATCAACCTTTTGGTCAAGAGAACCATTTGCCCCAACCAGAGACCACCCTCGCCACACCAGTTGTTAAAGTTTTTTAAACTTACCCTGGCATATCTTGGTCAGAAGACATAAAGCAGACAGATTTTATAGGTCTGACACTGGTTAGAACTTAATGCAAAGTATTAATTCTTTCTAAGCTCTGATGTGAGGGCAGGATCTAAGGATGCAGAACTCAATATTAGGCATATGAAGGCTATGTACACACCAGGCATCGGGATCAGTGACACACGGAGCTGATCAGGCAACACCCACATAATATAATCTGAGAGGCACCAGGAAGAGCCTCTAAGATATCTTCACCAGCAGTCCACCAGGAAGCCTAAAATTTCTCTACTCATTCCCTTGAATTTTCAATAAAACATTATGTAGTGAGAGCAATAGCATTGAGCTCTTCTCAGATATTAAGATATATTCTTAGATATTAAGAACTGAAGAAAAAATTTAAGCCTTGAGTTGCTCTCTAGGCAAGATCTAGAGACCAAGGGACCAGAGAATTTGTGAGAGCATCTCTGGTGTGCATAAGGTTTCAAAATTGAGTTGATCTCCTGGGAAGAATTGATTTCTTTCATCTGCTCATTTATTCTTTAAGCTACTCAAAATGTACTGAGCACTGTGCAATATTGAAATATTCAATGGGCAATATATTGAATGATGCAGGAAACATCAAAAGAAGATGGATGCAATACACAGTCACTGTACCAAAAATAATTGGTTGATGTTCATCCATTTCAGGAGGTGGCATATGACCAAGAACTGATGGTATTGAAGGAAGAAGTCAAAGCTGCCCTGAAGGAATTGGTGAAAAATAAGACTCCAGGAATTGATGGAATACCCATTGAGATGTTTCAACAAACAGATGCCATGCTATGTTGAGAAATTTGGAAGACAGCTACCTGGCCAACTGACTGGAAGAGAATCATATTTGAACCTATTCCAAAGAAAGGTGATCTCAAAGAATATGGAAATTATCAAACAATATTACTAATATTGCATGCAAGCAAAATCATGCTGAAAATAATTCAAAAATGTTTGCAGCAGTATATGACAGAGAACTTCTAGAAATGCAAGCTAGATTCAGAAAAGGACATGGAACAAGGGATATCATTGCTGATGTCAGATGGATCTTGGCTCAAAGCAAAGAATACCAGAAAGTTGCTTATTTGTGTTTTATTAACTATGCAAAAGCATTCAGCTGTGTGGATCATAACAAATTATAACATTGAGAAGAATGGGAATTCCAGAACACTCAGTTGTGTTCACATGGAACCTGTGCATAGACCAGGAGGCTGTCATTCAAACAGAACAAAGGAATACTACATGATTTAAAATCAGGAAGGGAGTGTATCAGGGTTGTATCCTTTTACTGTACTTATTCAATCTGTATGCTGAGCAAATAATCCAAGAAGTTGGACTACATGGAGAAGAACACACCATCAGTTTTGGAGGAAGACTCATTAACAAATTAACAATCTGCAATATGTACATGACACAATCTTGCTTGTTGAAAGTGAAGATGACTTGAAGCACTTACTGGTGAAGATTAAAGACATCAGTCTGCAGTATAGATTACACCTCAACATAAAGAAAATGAAAATCACCACAACTGGACCAATAAGCAGCATTACAATAAATGGAGAAAAGTTTGAAGTTGTCAAAGATTTCATATTACTTGGCTTCACAATCAATACTAATGGAGACAGCAGTCAAGAAATAAGACTATGTATTGCACTGGACAAATTTGCTGCAAAAGACCTCTTTAAAGTGCTGAAGAGCAAAGATGTCTCCTTGAAGACTAAGGTATGCCTAACCCAAGCCATGGTATTTTCAATTGCTTCCTATTTGTGTGAAAGCTGGACAATGAATAAGGAAGAACAAAGAAGAGTTGATGCTTTGGAGTTGTGGTGTTGACGAAGAAACTGAAAGTACCATGGACTGCCAGGAGAACTAACAAATCTGTTCTGGACAAAGTGCAGCTGGAAATCCCCTTGGAAGAGAGAATGGCCAAACTTTGTGTCATCTACTTTGGTCATGCTGTCAGAAAGGACCATTCCTTGAAAAAGGATATCATGCTTGGTAAAGTGGAGGGTCAACAAAAAAGGGGAAGACCCTCTACAAGATGGATGGACACAGTGGGTGCAACAATGGGCTCCATTATAGCAAGCATTGTGAGGCAGGCACAGGACTGGGCAGTGTTTTGTTCTGTTGTACTTTGGGTTGTTATGAGTCGGAGCCTACTCAACGGCACCTAACAACAAAAACAAGTCAAATTCTTTTGGAGTCCTTGAGTGATGCAAGTGCTCAGCTGCCAACCAAAAGACTGAAGTTCAAGTCCTCCAAAGGCACTTCAGAGGAAAGGTCTGGTGGTCAGAAAAATCAGCCATTGAAAACCTGTTATTGTTATGTGCCATTGAGTCGGACCCGACTCATAGTGACCCTTCCTTGGGTTTCCAAGGCGGTATCACTATGGAAGTAGATTGCCCAATCTTCCTTCTGAGGAGTGGCTGTGGGTTTGAACCACCAGCCTTCTGGTTAGCAGTCAAGTGCTTTAGGCAGCACACTACCAGAGCTCCTATTGAAAACCTAGTGAGTTCTATTCTGACACAGATTAGGTTGCCATGAGTCAGCATCAACTCAAGGGCATCTAGTCAAATTCCTTTGAGTGACCTCTTTCCATTTGATAGTCAGCAAGTCCTATAAGAAAGGGATTCTAGAAAGACTAGTTGATGGACAACTCCAAGGGAGATAATCACCCAAAACTAGGGTAGTGTTCATGCAAAAGAAAGAAAAGAGGAGGAGGAGGTGGAGGAGGAGGAGGGACTGTTTAAGATCTGCAAGAGGAACTCCAAAGACAATGCAGATTTAAGAGAACATCACAGTGATGAGAGAAGCTATTGAAAGAAGACCAAACAGTCTTATCGGGGATGCCTGTGTGATAGCGAGGCAGTTTGTGGGGTCTGGAAACCTATGTGGGTGAAGAGGCAGCTTCCCTCCTCCATGCTATTCATAAAATGGCTATTTCCTCTTTTTGTTATTTTGAGATCCCAGCTTGCTCTACTGGCCAGCAGACTTCCCACCGTCCTCTGGTAACAAAACCTCCCTTTCCTTAAGGGATCTTCCTCTTCCTCCTCTATCCTTGTAGTTCCTGTGGGGCTGCCAGCCTCATTACCCTACCCCTTGGACACAGGGGAGACAAGTGACTCAGGTCTGAGTCCTCCAATCCCCTGTCTGCAGGGATTGGTCCAGGTGGTGGCCATCTGACCCACCTGAGTCAATCAGATTCTGCCTTGAGGACCTTGAAATACAAGCAGGCATCCTAGCATAGAAGGAAATAGAAGCTGGGTCTAACAGCAGTGCTCTGGAGAAGGGCCGTGAGATACCCAGAGCCATCCTGACACTTTCCTGCCCAACGTTGGGTTGCTATTACTTCAATGCCCTGAATTATCCCCATATCTTTCCAAGAAACTCTCTTGATACTTAAGTTAGTCAGAATCTGTGTCTATTGCTTGTAACCAAAAACCAAAACAGAATATTTCCAAGTGACATATCTGAAATATGGAATAGACTGAGTGAGTAGCCTCTGGGTGGCATAAAAGGTTAAGCACTTGGTTACTAACCAGAAGGTTGGCAGTTCAAGTTGACTCAGAGGTGCCTTGGAGGAAAGGCCTGGTGATCTACTTCTGAAAAATGAGCCATTAAAACCCCCTGGAGCACAGTTCCACTCTGACACCCATGGAGGCTCCATGAGTCAGGAATGATGCCATTGCAACTGGTTAGTTAGGGCCAAGCTGGGGTGGGAAACAAGGAGGATTTCCCCTTCCCTGTCCCAGGCTGGGATTCTGACCATTAAACTATTAACTGATGGATCTTATGACCCAACCCATGTATCCCCATGGCTAAAGCTTTAGAAGAGGAATTTTGGGCTTGCATTAAAGCAGGTGGAGATCATATCTTTACACCTTTAGCCTATGCTCCAAGCTCCCTGGGGGCTCAATGGTTGTGCTCCTTGCCTATTTGGGTTATGAAGCTATTGTCTCTGTGAGGCTGGAGCTGGGACTCTGCTGACCACATTTCTCCTTTGCCTGCTGGCTCCATTGGACTCGGCTAGTAGGTGAACTAGAAGGAGACTGGGAGGCAGGATGGGGAGGAGAATCTGCCACTTTCAGCAATAGTTTCCAGCTTCTTTTCACTCTCCCATAACCTGGCCCATCACACCTACTCAGATGGAGCCCTGATCCCACCCAGATCACTCTGATCACTCCTTGCCTAAAAAGGTTCATAAATTCTGACCATGATTAAGTGTCACCCACTGGGGTGCAACCTGGGAACTGAGACAACACTGGCTTTAACCAAACCAAACCCACTGCCATCGAGTGGATTGCAACTCACAGAGACCCCTTAGGACAGAGTAGAAATGCTCCACAGGGTTTCCAAGGCTATAAATCTTTATGGAAGCAGACTGCCTCATCTTTATCCCAGTGAGTGGCTTGTGGATTTGAATTGCCACCCTTTTGATTAGTAGCCAAACGCTTTAACCACTTTACCACCAGAGCTCCTTATACTGGCCCTAGACCTGGGCAAAAATGACCCTTCCTGACCAGCCCTCCCCCCATGCTTTAGAATTTCCCATGCTAACCTTCCTCTGGCCATGCCCTTCCCCAAGGGAAAAGGAGCCCACAAGGTCAAGAGGACATGTCCATCTGAACCCTTGGGCCCCCTTCGAGACCATGCTCCAAGTACCCAGAATATCCAGCCCAAAATGACCTAGAGCCCACTTTCTGGGCACCCAAGAACTCCTTCCCTGAGTCCTCCTTCTGAGTGGACCCTGCCTCCTGGGTACACCCTCCTCAGCCCGGGGTGCTGCCAAGAGACTGCAAACAGCACTGGAGGCTGTTCAACCAGCCCTGGGCAGCACAAATGGTTAAGTGGGCAGCTACCCACCCAAAGGTTGGTGGTTTGAACTTGGAAAAAAGGATGAGAGGAAGAAAGGCCTGGCAATCTAAACCATGAAGCCCCCATGGAAAGCAGCTCTACTCTGCAACACATGAGGTCGCCATAAGGTGGAATCCACTGGATGGCCACTCGGGGAGGTAGGTTTAATGGGGTGCAAAATTTGATATGTGTCAAAAGATTAGTTTGACTAAAATATTATTGAAGCACGCTAAATATCAAGTCAATGGCATAAGTTTACATGGATGTTTCCAGCTATGCACGAGGCCTAAGTGGGCTGCATGAAGTCCTGCTGTGGAAAATGCTCTGCTCTTTAAGAAACGATTTACTGTTTTAATTTCACAGGGAAAGTCCATCATGATGGTAGAACGACTTTGGACAGTTTATGAGGCTGCATCACAAGTGAGGCCTGAGAGGAACCCTGGAAGCAGCTTGGACAGAAGTGGGCGGTCACGGGACCTGCTCCAGTGAGGCGGCGGAAGCTCTCAGGAAACGTTCATTGACAAAGATCCACGTACTTTTATTGCATTGTTTTCCTCCATTTGTCAATTTATTATTTGATACAAAGATCAAGTGGATTTTTTTTCTGGTGCTGTTATATTAAAGGGCACTGGCGATGCCCTGTACTTGGGGTGGGAAAATATCTTCCTCTGGCCCTGATTGCTGATGGGGTGGGGGGCAGAACTTGGCTGACCAGCTGAGCTGTCCACATGCACACATGAGGTCCCATTGTGCAGACCAGAGCTGTTTTGGTTATCTGTTGTTGTTGTTAGGTGCCATTGAGTTGTTCCCAACTCATAGCGACCTCATGCACAGCACAAGGAAACACCACCCAGTCCTGCACCAGCTCTGTGATCCCTGCTATATTTGAGCCCATGGCTGCACCACCGTGTCAATCCATCTCGTTGAGGGCCTTCCCCTCCTTGCCCGACTCTCCACCTTACCAAGCATGACATCCTTCTCCAGGGAATGGTCCCTTCTGATAACATGACCAAAGTAGGTGAGATGAAGTCTGGCCATTCTTACTTCCAAGGAGCATTCTGGCTGCACTTCCTTCAGGACAGATCTGTTAGTTCTTTTAGTAGCCCATGGTACTTTCACCATTCTTTGCCAGCACCACAGCTCAAAAGCATCAACTCTTCTCCGGTCTTCCTTATTCATTGTCCAACTCTCACATGCATATGAGGTGACTGAAAATATCATGGCTTGTGTCAGTCACACCTTAATCCTCAAGGAGACATCTTTGCTCCTCAGAACTTGAAAGAGGTCCTTTGCAGCCGACTTGCCCAGTGCTATACACCATCTGATGTCCTGACTGCTGCTTCCATTGGCATCAATTGTAGAACCAAGCAATGTGAATTCTTTGACAACCTCAGTCTTCTATTTATCGTGATGCTGCTTATAGGTCCAGTTGTGAGGATTTTTGTTTTCTTTATATTGAGACGTAATCCATACTGCAGACTGTATTCTTCAACCTTCATCAGTAGGTGCCTTAAGTCATCCTTACTTTCAGCAAGCAAAGTTGTGTCATCAACATATCACAGGTTGTTAATGACTCTTCCTCCAATCTTGATCCCACGTTCTTCTTCATATAGTCTAGTTTCTCGGATTATTTGCTCAGCATATAGATTGACTAAGTATGGTGAAATGATACAAGCCTGACACACTCCCTTCTTGATTTTAAACCATACAGTGTCCCCTTGCTCTGTTCGAATGACAGCTTCCTGGTCTATGTATGTTGTTGTTATTGTTATGTGCCATCAATTCAGACCTGACTCATAGTGACCCCTCCTTAGGTTTCCAAGGCAGTATCACTGTGGAAGTAGATTGCCCAACCTTCCTTCCAAGGAGTGGCTGGTGGGTTTGAACTGCCAGCCTTCTGGCTAGCAGTCAAGTGCCTTAGGCACTATGCTACCAGAGCTCCCAGGTCTATGTATAGTGTTCTGGAATTCCCATTCTTCTCAACGTTATCCACAGTTTGTTATGATCTGAAAAATCAAATGATTTTGCATAGTCAATAAAACAGAGGTAAACATCTTTCTGGTGTTCTTTGCTTTGAGCCAAGATCCATCTGACATCAGCAATGGTACCCTTGTTCCACATCCTCTTCTGAATCCAGCTTGTACCTCTGGAAGTTCTCTGTCAATATACTGCTGTAACCATTTTTGAATTATCTTCAGTAATATTTTACTTGCATGTGATAGTAATGATATTGTCCAATAATTTCCACATTCTGTGGGATCACTTTTCTTTGGAAAGGGTACAAATATGGATCTCTTCCAGTCAGCTGGCTAGCTAGTGTTGCTCTAGTAGAAAATACCACAAATGGGTGGTTTTAACAAACAGGAGCTTATTCTCTTATAGTTTTGGAGTCTAGAAGTCCAAGTTCAAAGCACCAAGCTTTAAGGGCTGAGTGAAAGCCCCTCGACCTTGGGCTTCAGTTCTGCCTCTTGCTCCCAGCCCATTGAAGCTGGAGGCTTTCTTCACTGAGGCAGCTGCTGGCTGCAGAAGCTGACAAACCCAAGGTCAACAAGTAAAAGGGCACAGTCCCAATATTACCAAACCACACAGCAGGCCATTGATTCAAGTCCATTAAGAGTCCCAAGATCGGCAGACAATGTGGAAAGCTGCTGAAAATATCATGGCTTGTGTCAGTCACACCTTAATCCTCAAGGAGACATCTTTGCTCCTCAGAACTTGAAAGAGGTCCTTTGCAGCCCACTCAGCTATATGCAGGATTCAAGCATGCCAAAAGCTAGAGACTTTCCTCAAAGCTGCTTCTCATATACTGGAAGCAGACCATATTCCTAAGGCAGCTACTCAGCTGCTCCAGTAGATTTCACCACGGAGTTGATTACCAATCTCATCAGGGGGAATAACTACATCCAGCTGCCCAGCCACTCAAAACCAGGCCCAGCCAAGTGGACACATAACCTTAACTACCACAAGAGCCAAATGGGAAGGGAAGGCGAGGTGGACCGGGGTCCTCTGCCCTCTTGCCCCAGATCCCATGAAAGTCAGGAGAGGGTCTGACCAGAAAGAAATCATCTCTGCTCCCTGGATGTATGGCAAAGGCCGGAGGAAAGCCACTCAACTGATGTCTAGACAGATACACTATGGCACAGAACTGCAAGGTTGGGTGTAGATTCAAACAGCCTGCCTTACCAGACAATTTAAAAACTGCCATCACTCGATTTTGAGTCACATTCCATAAGGTTTTCTTGGCTATAATCTTTATGGAAGGAGATCATCAGGCCTTTCTTCTACACTACCACTGAGTGAGTTTGAACCACCAACCTTTATGTTAACAGCCAATGGCAAACTGCTTGAGCCACCCAGGGACTGCCTACTGACCAATGTTGTCATTTTTATTAGGTACCATTAGTCGATTTCCAACAGCGACCCCATGAGACAGAGTAGAACTGCCCTATAGAGTTTTCTAGGTTATGATCTTTATGGAAGAAGGTCACCAGGTGTTTCTCCCAAATGCTGACGATAAGTTCGAACTCCAAACCTTTGATTAGCAGCTGAGTACTTAACCTTTGCACCACCAGGGCTTCTTCCTGACCAATGTTGTTGCTGCTATAATGTTATATAATGCTATATAATGCTATAATGCTATAAAGTCGATTCCAGCTCATAGAGTCCCCATAACCCCCCAAAAAGCAAACTTATTGCCATTCAGTCAATTCCGATTCATAGTGATCCTGCAGGGCAGAGTAGAACCACTCCCCTAAGGGTTTCCAAGGCTGTAAATCTTTATGAAACAGACTGCCACATCCTTCTCCTTTTGAGCACCTAGTGGGTTCAAACTGCTGACCTTGCAGTTAGTAACCAAGTGCTTAACCACTGCATAACCAGGGTTCCTTCAGAGACCCTATCGTACCCCAGAGTGAAATCAATGAGAATTTTATGAAGCTGTATTGCCAGAGAAACCCCTGACCAAGAAAGCAGGAGTGTACGATTGTATAAGCCCAAGGCCAATCCAGGCCCCAGAACCCATGCCATGAGAGAGTAGACTGCCAAGGCTGGGCAGCTTAAACAGCAAAATAAATGGCCTCAGCTAGTAGAGGCAAGGAAGCCTGGTTGGGGTGGAGGAGTTGCCCACTGCCAGAGCAGTGAATCAGCAATACAACTGCTGCTCTCACGCCATTCCTGACCAGCAGGACATGCTATCCTGGAGGTCTGCGGCCGTCATCTCCTGTTCCCTTTCCCCTTTCTAAAATGGAAACTTCTATTGTTATCCTGTCCTTTCCCATCATGGTTACATATTTGGTGTGTTGGGCGACACACTTGCCTGTTTGCAAGACCATGAGGGCTTGCTTACCCAGACCTAACAGGGAAGGATAACTGGTGTTCAGCACACTTTGGGTGTCTTCAGGGAAAGGAGGTATGAGCAATAAGGTATCTCTTTATGCTATTGTTAATTCCTCTGAGTCAGCTCTGACTCAAAGCAACTTAATGTATAGCAGAATGAATGAAACATTACCCCGTCCAGTATTTTCTTAAGCAGGGGCATCCTTGAAATTGCGTGTGTGTAGAGACCTGGGGATGTCTGTGATGAACACCCCCACGGGTAGACAGAGGTCCCACAGAAAAACACATATGGAGGAAAGGGCGGTGCAGTTAGTAATCATCAATGCTAATTTTGGACCCAACACCAATTCCTGTGACGTTGGGCGAGGTGGGTCACATCCCTACAGCTCCATTTTCTCCTTTACACGAGAGAGACTGGCTGCATCAGAAGGTTCCCAGGCCAGCACTGAGCTGCCTACATGAATCCCCTGGAAAGTGGGCTTAAATGCATATTCCTTGGCCTGTCCTGAGACTCTGATTATGGAAACCTGGAGTGGGGTGTGAGAATTGGTGTGTGTTTTTTTAAAAAAAAATGTGCATGTGTTCTCATCCCCAACAGGCATGGGAGTAAGAGGATGAACATGGAACCCTAGAGAAGATTACCCTTTAAGCTACAACAGGAAAGAAAGGGCATGAGGGAGGCTGCAAAGGAGAGGCCAGAGAGGTAAAAGGAAAACTAGGAGAAGTTTTGGTACCACAGGAGCCAAGGGAAGAGCAGATTTCAAGAAGGGAGCACTAATAGTGATGACTGCTTCAGAGAGGTAAGATTCCACAAAGGAGGCCCTGGTGACCATGGGAGGTGGAGGATGACGTGGTGGGAGCAGAAGCCAGAGAGCCTTAGATTTAGGAGGCTATGGAGAGTGGGAATAGGAGCCCTGGTGGTGCAATGGTTAAAATGCTTGGCTAATAACCAAAAGGTCCATGTTTTGAACCCATTAGCCATTCTGTGGGAGGATGTGACAGTCTGCTTCTGTGAAGACTTAAAGCCTTGGAAACCCCATGGAGCAGCTCTACTCTGTTTTACAGGGTCACTATGAATGGATTCGATGGAAGTGGGTGGGGTGGAGCAAACGGTTAAGCACTCAGCTGCTGCTCAGAAGGTCAGTGAGTGGCATCAACCCAGCATCTCTGTGGGAGAAAGTCCTAGAAATCTGCTCTCGTAATGATTAAAGTCTAGAAAACCCTATGGGGACAGTTCTACTCACATGGGGCCTCTATGAGTCAAAAATCGACTTGATGACAACTGACAAGAACAAGGGAAAAATCAATGATGGGGTTTGGGAGAGACTTTCCCCCATTCCTGCTACCACTCCATCACACTGGAGGTAGAAGACAGGGAAGAGTCAGAGAAAGAAGGAAAAGAAGATTGGGAAGGAAAGCTCACATTTTCTGGGGAGCTCTGGTAGTGTAGTGCCTAAGGCACTTGACTGCTAACCAGAAGGCTGGCGGTTCAAACCCACCAGCCACTCCCCGGAAGGAAGATGGGGCAATCTACTTCCATAGTGATACTGCCTCGGAAACCCAAGGAGGGGTTGCTACGAGTGCAGTACGACTCAATGGCAAATAACAACAACATATATCAGCCACTCCTAGGAAGGAAGGTTGGGCAATCTACTTCTGTAGTGATACTGCCTTGGAAACCCAAGGAGGGGTTGCTATGAGTCGCGTCTGACTAGAAGGCACATAACAACAACAACAACTAGGTACAAGAACAGTTGTTGTTTTTGCTAGGTGTTGTCAAGTTGGTTCCGAGTCACAGTGATGCTATGTACAACAGAACAAAACACTGCTGAGTCCTGTGTCATCCTCACAGTCATTGCTGTTTGAGCCCATTGTTGCAGCCACTGTGTCAATCCATCTTGCTGAGGGTCTTCCTCTTTTTCACTGACCCTCTACTTTATCAAGTACGATATTCTTCTCCACGGAGGGGTCTCTTCCAACAACATAACTAAAGCAGGAGAGAAATTTCTCCATTCTCGCTTCTAGGGAGCATTGCAGCTGTACTCTATCCAAGATGGATTTGTCTGTTCTTCTGGCAGTCCATGGTACACACCAACACCACAATTCAAAGGCGTGAATTCTTCAGTCTTCCTTATTCATTGTCTAGCTTTCACATGCATATGTTGTTGTTGTTGTTGTTATGTGCCGTCGAGTCGGCCCTGACTCATAGCGACCCCTCCTTGGGTTTCCGAGGCAGTATCACTACGGAAGTAGGATTGCCCAACCTTCCTTCCGAGGAGTGGCTGGTGGGTTTGAACCGAAGTGACAACTTTGCTCTTTGACACTTTAAAGAGGTCTTTTGCAGTGGCCCAATCAATGCAATACATCATTTGATTTCTTCACTGCTGCTTCCATGGACATTGATTTTGGATCCAAGTAAAATGAAATCCTTGACAATTTCAATATTTTCTCCATTTTTCATGATGTTGAGAATTGGTGTACTTGTGAGAATTTTTGTTTTCTTTATGTTGAAGTGTAGTCCATACCGAAGGCTGTAGTCCTTGATCTTCATCAGTAAATGCTTCAAGACCTCTTTACTTTCAGCAAGGAAGGTTGTGTCATATGCATATCACAGGTTGCTAATGAGTCTTCCTCCAGTCCTGATGTTATATTCTTCTTCATATAGTCCAGCTTCTCAGATTATTTGCTCAGCATACAGACTGAATACTTACTTTTTTTGTCTTTAAGGAAAATTCACCAACTCACCAACCCTCCAGACAGACTGAATGATTGGGTATGTCTAGGCAAAAGATAATATGCCCATGACCATATATGGGTTTGGCAGATGATATGTCTACAAAGTATTTGTATGTGCGGTAAGAAAGTCCCTATAAATAGAATGAACTAACACGGGGACAAAGTTATGATAACTTCTTAGCCACAGCCAACCACCCAGAGGGAGTGTGAGTTGTTAGACCTCTGGGCTCAGGACCATAGTCATAGGAGACATCAAGCTCAATTGGCATAACATACCTACACAGAAACATTGTTCTGTATCTTACTTTGGTGAGTGGTAGCTGGGGACTTAAGAACTCACAAGTGGCCATCTAGAGGCCACAATCGGTCTCTCCTCTTCCAAAGCAAAGAAGAATGAAGAAAACCAAAGACCCATGAAAACAATTATTCCAAGGAACTAGTGGACCATGTGAACCTCAGTCTATATAACCATGAGACTAGAAGAACTAGATGGTGTCCAGCTACCACAGTTAACTACTCAGACAGGGATCAGCACAGGAGTTCCTGGGTAGAGTGGGAGAAAAATGTGAAACAAAACTCAAAACCACAAAAAAGAGCAGGCTTACTGATCTGGTGGAAACTTGTGAAACCCCTCAACACTATGGCCCCTAGTCACCTTTTGGGCCTGGAACTGAACTCACTCCTATGGCTTCTAGCCAAACAATAGACAGACATATGAGGTGAATATTTACACCAGGTAGGTGCATGCCTTAGAAGAATAAGTCACTGGAGATCAAAAGGGCAGTATCTGCACAGGGAGATAGCTCAGAGGGCAGGAATACATAGGAAAGAAGGAAACAGGGAAAGGGTAACCATAGGGAAGAAGTGGAAAGAGAGCTGTTACATCATGGGAATTGCAATCAATGTCATGAAACAAACTGTGTATGAACTGCTGTATGGAAAATGAATTTGCTCTGTAAACTTTCACCCAAATCACACACACACACACACACACACAAAAACACCAAACCTCCAAGGTAGGCACTGTTATATATTTACATTGTACCTGTGAGGACCCTAAGGTTCAAAAAGGCTATACCTGTGCTGGGTCAACAGCCAGCAAATGATTTGAACTAGAACTGAACTTGGGTCTGCAGATGTTAAGGTGCCTGTTTCCACCACTTCTCATGAGCCCTTCATCTCAGGCCACCTTCCAGCCTCCAAATCCCTCTGCTATGAGCATTGCTTTCATTCCTGCCTGGGTTCACTTGGACCCCCACCAGAGCCCCCCACAGTGCGGTGCACCAGGGTCAGCAGCCATACGAGAGAGACAGTGTGCCCAGAGGAAAGAAATCAACGGATATCACACTGGCTCTTCCTTTTACCCAACGGTAAGTAATTTAAAAGATCATTTTTACATTAAAAGTAAACATAGAGATATTATTGAATAAAATGCAAGAATAACATGGATTCCTGAGATAAAACATGTAATTTCCACAAAATGTCTTACTTGCAGTTGCCACTTTGGATTCCAGTCATCTCCTGTTCAGAAAGTTTCAGTAAAAAAAGAATGAAAAGCAACTGGCAAACAGGATAAAGGGCTTAAGATGGAATTTCATAGCTCCCCTAGTGTGTCCCACCCACCTTCCAAGTTTAACTAACCCCACTGCCCACGAGAACCTTACTTGATAACCCCTCTACAGCCCTTCAGCTCCCCTAACCCCCACATCCCTTTTGCTTCCCCTGCAGCCTGGAACGCTGCCTTCTTCTTCTCATTCATTTGAAACACACTCACCTTCAATGAAATCCTCTAGGATCACAGTCATCTCCCTTCTGTCAAGTTCCTGTATTAAGCCAGAACTTGTCACAGCTATTGTGCATTGTTCTGTTAGGTACGTTGGTGTCAAGCATGTCTCATGCAACTGCTTGAGCACAGGGACTGTTTCTGGTGCTTTTTTATTAAAAAAAAAAAAAATTCATTGTGATTTGGATAAAAGTTTATAGAGCAAATTCATTTTTGATGCAGCAGTTCATACACATTTTGTCTAATGACATTGACTGTAATTCCCCACAATGTAACAGCTCTCTTCACACTTCCTCCCCATAGTTACCTCTTCCCTGTGTCCTTCTCTCCCATACACTCCCACCCCCTGAGATGTCTCTCTGTGCAAACACTGCCCTTTTTTTCTGCCATGACTGATTGCTCCAAGGAGTATATCTACCTGATATAAATGCACCCCATATGCTTGTCTACTGTTTGACTGGAAGACACAGGAGTGAGTTCAATTCCAGATCTGAAGGGTGGCTAAATGCTGTAGTCTCAGGGATCTCACCAGGCTCAATCAGACCGCAAACCTGGTCTATTTTTACGATTTTGAGTTTTGTTTTGCATCGTTCTCCCACTATATCCAGGATCTCCTGCACCAATCCCCCTTGGAGCAGTTGACAATGGTAGCTGGGCACCATCTAGTTCTTCTGATCTCATGCACATTTAGGCTGAGGATCACATGGTCTACCAGTCCCTTGGACTAATTGCTTCCATGCGTCTTTGGTTTTCTATGTTCTCCTTTGCTCTAGATGAAGAGAGACCCATTGTTGCATCTATGGCCATTTGCAAACTTTTAAAATTCCAGTTGCTACTCACCAAAGTAGGATGTAGAACAATGTTTTTGTGTAGTATATTATGCCAATTGAGCTTGATGTCCCATGTGACCATGGTCCCAAGCCCAAAGGTCCAACTACTCCCCCCTTCAGGGTAGTTAGCTGTGGCCAAAAAGCCACCACAACCTGCCCCTTGTCAGCTTTTTCTGGTGCATTTTTGTGTCCTCATCCATGGAGCAAGAGAAATAAAAACAACAAAACAGCAGCACCACATTAGCTTTATTGAACATTGATCTGAATTTCATAATAACCCCATAAAAAAGCTTTTTCCCATTCTACTGATGTGGAAACTGACACTTAGAAAGGATAAGTGACTCTCTCAAGGCTACACTGCCATGAAGATGCAGAGTCACTCTGACTCCAAAACCTATACATTCAGCCACCATGCTAAGTAGGTACTCAATGAATGTTTAATAGTTAACTTTCTCTCATCCTCTTCCTTCTCCTTTTTTCCTTCTTCCTCCTTCTTTTCTCCCTCCTCCTTCTCAACCTACTCCCCTTCTTCTCCTTCTTCTCCTTCTTCTGCTGCCATAATACCACTGAGTGACTGCCTTACACTCCATGTGCAAGAATCACTCAGCAGAGCCCCATCCTGATTTCTGACTCACAGATTCGTTAGTTATGATAAAATGGTTGTTGACTTAAGCCACTACACTTTGGAGTAGTTTGTTATGCAGCAACAGAAAGCTGGAACACTCTCACTGGGTCTGGAACAGCCTCTTCCTCCTGGTTGATAATTAACAATTTTTTGTCTTCTTATCACTTACTTCACAGTAGGCAAAGTTTGTGTGTAGTGCCTTCCCAGCTCCTTGGCTATTCCCTTTCCCAACACCCAAGGTTTTCCTTCACAACACCCAATGGTCTACATTGAAAATCCTGTCCCAGGTCTCCCTCCCCAAATGTGATAGTTAATGTTGTGTGTCAACTTGGCTGGGCCATGATTCTAAGTGGTTTAGCAGTTATGATGTAGTCATGCCCTATGATGAGATCTGGTATAATGTAATCACCTCCTTCATGAGATCTTTTAGAAGCAGCCAATCAGTTGAAAGGGAGTTTTCTTCAGGGGATAGCTGGCTTCTGAAACATAAAGAAAAGCTCTAGCAAATCTCCTGGCTTTTTCCTCAGTCTAGATCCTGAATCTGGCCTGTCATCATCCCCAGTTCTTGGAGTTGAACCAGCGGCCTCCTATATTGCCTGCCAATCTTGGGATTGTTGCCCTTGCAGCCTATGAGCCAACAGCCTGCCATCTTACCTGCCAATCTTAGGTTTATCAACCCCTGCAGCCATGTGAACCAGGAGAAGCCTAGCCTCCAGCTTGAGGTCTGGCCCATGGACTTGGGACTTGCCAGCTTCTACAATTTTGTGAGCCATTTCCTTGAGATATCTATCTGTGTGTCTCTCTGTCTATATCTAATATCTACATATATATAAAGCTTCTCTGATTTTGCTTCTCTAGAGAACCCAGCCTAAAACATTTGATACCAAGAGTGGTTCTGGAGAAACAAAATCATAAGGATGAGTTTCCTAAATTGGTTTTCAAGTTCTGATTAGTCATAAAAGTGCTGATGACTCTGCCTCCATTAGTAAAGAAGGTGCTGCTAATCCATAGCATGAGATGGCAATGTTAAAACACAAAATAGCACCACCAATAGATCAAGTATTGGTGAGAAGTGAGGTTCTGGGTGATTGCATTTGATACTTTTCTGCAATTTTGTCAGAATGAGAAGTATAAGGAAGCTGGCTTGTTGGTCCTACTTACGCTAGACAAAGTAGTGAAAGAACAAGATGAGCTCAGGGCTTTGAAGGCACAGATTAAGCACCACATAAAATACCTCAGTGTTTCCACTTGCACCCTAAAAGAAAGCCTTATTTCTTACAGTAACAGAGCTGATATTGCTAAAAAACAGACCCAGAGTCTTATATAACAGTGGCTGAATTTTAATGCCAACTGAACTGCCAACCTAGAATGGTGTCTGAAGTTAAAGGGAGGGCAGAAATGGGATCCTGAAATGATTGGGAAGAAATGGGATCCTGAAACTTGGCATGGGGAAATATAGGCAGATAATTAGGAAGCTGGAGACACTGAGTCCCTAAATTCTGTTGAATCACTCCTGCCAAAAGAACCAGCCCTCTTACTCCCATCTGATGAGATTAACCCAGGTGTGACTGATGAGTCTTTGTCTCAGATATTGCCTGATGGCATTTCTGGGACAGCATCTAAGGCAGATTCCTTACAAGACATTGCTAAATGTTCCCAGGAACCACCCCACCACACATTTTTGTTTCTAGACCTAGACTTAAGTTCCATGAAGCCCCAAAAAGTGAAGTATACAGTGTGCCACAAGAATAGGTATACTACACTCCAAACGAACTGCTAGATATTTCTGATAAATACAAACAGAAACCAAGAGAATATGTGTGGAAATGGCTATTAAGGGTGTGGGATAATGATGCAAAGAACATAAAGTTGGATCAGTTTGAGTTTATTGATTTGGGTCCACTAAGCACAGATTCTTCAGTGTTTCAGCTTGAGAGGTTAGGAAAGGATCTAATAGTTAATTTGTGTGGTTTACTGAAGCATGGATTATGTAGCGCCCTATACTAAGTCAAGTTGCTGTACCAGACCTGCCTTAGTATACTGTAGAAGAAAGTATCCAAAGGCTTACAGAAATTGTCATGTTAGAGTGGGCTTATCAGATTAGACACATAGACCCACACACAGAGTACCCAGAGGACACACCTGTTACCACAGTGGTGAGGAACACATTTGTGAAGGGAACCCCAGTGTCCTTGAAGACTGCTGTGATTACTATTCTATGTAAGCCAGATTTGACAGTGGGAACTACCCTAATTGAATTAAGACACCTAACTACAATGGGGCTGATTGGACCCTGTGGTGGTAGGGGCCAAGTGGCAGCACTTAATTGACAAAGACAAGGTGGGTGTGGTTACCATAATGAACAGTAGAGTCAAAGCAGTAATCAGAGTATTCTGACCTCTATGAACTTATGACATTGGCTACTTAGTCATGGGGTCCCTAGGAGTGAAACAGACAAGAAATCTACTAAATATTTATTTGATCTGTACAAGTAGAAAAACTCTAAGTCAAGTGAACAGGAGTCTGACTTGAATTGCTAGAATAGAGAGTCACAACTCCTCAATCAATTCCCTGACTTGAGCCAGTTTACAGACCTACAACCCCTTAAATGGAGGGGAAGCAAGGTCCCCTTGAGGAAGGACCCCATTACATTGCCAAAAGTTTATACTTTTAATCTTTCTCCCAGGCTTCCCCAACAGAATCTACTGCCTTTTATGAGAGTGTCTGTTCATTGGGGAAAAGAAAATAATTACACTTCTGGGGGATTCCTGGACACTGCCTCCGAATTGACATTAATTCCAGGAGACCCAAAATGTCACTGTGGCCTGCCAGTCAGAGTGGAGGCATATGTAGGTCAAGTTATTGATGGACTGTTAAGTCAGTTCCATCTCACAGTGGCTCCATTAGGTCCTCAAACTCATCCTGTAGTGATTTCTCAGATCCAGAATGGATAATTGGAATAAACATACTCAAAAAACTGGCAGAACCCCAACACTGGATCCCTGGCATGTGGAGTAATGGCTACTATGGCAAGAAAAGCCAAGTAGAAGCCATTAGAACTGCCCCTATCTAGGAAAATAGTAAACCAAAAGCAATATCACATTCCTGGAGATATTACAGAGATTAGCTCCACCTCAAAGATTTGAAGATGCAGGAGTGGTGGTTCCCACCACATTCCTGTTTAACTCACCTATTTGGCCTGTGCAAAAAACAGATGGATCTTGGAGAATCAGAGTGGATTAACATAAGTTTAACAAAGTGGTTACTCCAATTGCAGCTCTGTTCCAGATGTAGTTTCATTCCTTGAGCTAATTAATACCTCTCCTGGTATCTGGTATGCAGCTATTGATCTGGCCAATGCCTTTTTCTCAATTCCTGCTTTGGAGTTTCACCAGAAGCAGTTTGCCTTCAGCTGGCAAAGCCAGAAATATACCTACATGGTCCTACCTCAGGGGTATATCTAGTCTTCAGCACTATGTCATAATTTAGTCTGCAGGGACTTTCATCACCTTTCCCTTCCACAAGACATCACATTTGTTCATTACATTGATGACATTATGCTGATTGGACCTAGTAAGGAAGAAGTATCATGACTCTCGACTTATTAGTAAGATATTTGCATGCTAGAAGGTGAGAAACTAACTCAAAAAAAATCAGGCACCTTCTGCCTCAGTGATATTTCTAGGAGTCCAGAGATGTAAAGTATGTCAAGATATTCCTACCAAAGTGAAGGATAATTTCTCGCATGTGGCCCCTCCCATAACTAAAAAGGAAGCACAATGCCTGATGGGCTTCTTTGGATTTTGGAGGCAACATAGCCCTCATTTGGGTGTGCTACTCAGGCCTATTTATCAAATGACTTGAAAAGCTGCTAGTTTTGAATGGGGCCCAGAACAACAGAAGGCTCTGCAACAGGTACAGGCTGTTGTACAAGCTGCTTTGACACTTGAGCCATAAGATCTGGCTGATCCAATGGTGCTTGGAGTGGTAGTGGCAGAGAGTGATGCTGTTTGGAGTCTTTGGCAGGCCCCTATTTGTTAATCACAGTGCAGACCTTAGGGTTTTGGAGCAAAGCCCTGCCATCCTCTGTAGATAACTACTCTCCTTTTGAGAAATAGCTTTTGGCTTGTTCCTGGGCCTTTGTACAGATGAAGGCCTAACAATGGGCCACCAAGTCACCATGCAGCCTGAACAGCCCATCATGAACTGGCTGTTCTCTGACCCACAGAGTCATAAAGTTGGATGTGCAGTAGCAATCCATCATTAAATGGAAGCAGCATATAAAAACCAGGCTCAAGCAGTACCTAAAGGCACAAATAAGTTGCATGGGAAAATGGCCCAAATGCCTATAGTCTCCACTCCAGTCACATTACCATCCCTCTCCCAGTCTTCACCTATGGCCTCATGGGGAATTCCTTATGATCAGCTGACTGAGGAAGAGAAAACTCATATGCAGTTTACAGATGGTTCTGCAGGTACCACTTGAAAGTGGACAATAGCACCATTGCACCCCCTTTCTGGGACAACCCTAAAGGATGGTGGTGAAGTGAAATCCTCCCAATGGGCAGAACTTTGAGTAGTGCACCTGATTGTTCACTTTGCTCAGAAGGAAAAATAGCTAGAAGTGTAACTGTATACTGATTCATGGGTTGTGCACAATGGTTTGGCTGGGTGGTCAGGGAGTTGGAAGGAACATGACTGGAAAATTAGTGGCAAAGAAGTATAGAGAAGAGCTATGTGAATAGACCTCTCTGAATGGCCCTAAGAAGTAAAAATATTTGTGTCTCATATGAATACTCACCAAAGGGTGACCTCAGCAGAGGAAGACTTTAACAATCAAGAAGATAGGATGACACATTCTATGGAAACAAGTCATCCTCTTTCCCCAGCCACTACTGTCATTGCCCAATGAGCTCAGGAACAAAGTGGCCAAGGTGGCAGTGATGGAGGTTATGCATGGGCTCAGCAGCATTGACTTCCACTCACTAAGGCCAACTTGGCTATGGCCACTGCTGAGTGGCCAATCTGCCAGCAAGAGAGACCAACACTGAGTCTCCAGTATGGAACTATTCCTCAGGGTGATCAGCCAGCAACCTAGTGGCAGATTGATTACATTGGGCCACTTCCACCATGGAAGGGCAGCATTTTGTTCTCACTGGATCAGATACTTACTCTGGATACAGAATTACCTTCCCTGCATTCAATGCTTCTGCCAAAGGTACAAGCAATGAGCTTACAGAATGCCTCATCCACTGCCATGGTATCCAGCACAGTGTCACCTCAAATCAAGGGACTAACTTCACAGCAAATGAAGTGCAACAATGGGTCCATGCTCATGAAATTCACTGGTCTTATTCCTCATCTTCCTGAAGCAGCTGGCTTGATAGAACAATGGAATGGTTTTCTAAAGATACAATTACAGCACCAGCTATGTGACAATACCTTGAAGGATTGGAGCAATGTTCTCCAAAAGGCTGTATATGCTCTAAACCAATGTCCAGTATTTGGTGCTATTTCCCCAATAGCCAGGATTCGTGGGTCAAGGAGCTAAAAGGTAGAAATGGAAGTGGCATCACTCACTTTTACCCCTAGTGACCCACTCAATATTTTTGCTTCCTTTCCCATTTTTGCTGTAACCCCATGCTCTATGGTTCTAGAGGTCTTAATCCCAAAGAGATGAATACTCCCACCTGGAAACACACTACTTATTCCATTGAGCTAGAAGTTAAGAATGCCACTTTCCATTTGGGGATGTTCATGCCTCTGTATCAACAGGCAATGAAAGGAGTTACTATATTGTCTGGTGTGATTGATCTTTATTACCTAGGGAAAATCAGATTGATATTCCATAATGGAGGCAAAGAAGAGTGTGTCCAGAATACAGGAGTTTCCTTAGGATGTCTCTTGGTACCACCATGCACTGTGATTAAAGTTAATGGAAAATATAGCAACTCAATTTTGATATGACTACTAATGTCCCAGACCCTTCAGAAATTAAGGCTTGGGTCACCCTACCAGGCAAAGTACCACCACCAGCTGAGGTGTCCACTGAGGGCAAAGGGAATATGGAATGGGTGGTGGGAAAGGTAGTTCTAAATACTAGCTATGATCACGTGACCACTGGCAGAAATTAGGACTGTGACTGTTATGAGTATTTTTTCCTTATATGTGTGCATAAAATATTTTTGTTTTCTTCAGTTATAAAATATAAGATATAAATGGGGCTAATGTATTTTTGCTTGTATGCATGTTAGTTGCATCATGTTAGGTGCAAGTATGACTTTATAATTGTCTTAATTTAGAGATTATGTATGATTTAAGGAGATCTGTACAGGTGCTAAGTTGACAAGGAATGTGTTAGTTAAGGTTGTGTGTCAACACAACCTCATCTTTCTCATCTTTTTCTTGCAGAGCAGCTGATGGGTTCCGTTAGCAGCCAAATGTTTTAACTACTACTCCACCAGACCTCCTTTCTGCTCTGATTGCTAACTAAGAATTCATTGAAACTGACATTTCCTTCAGTTCTGCATAACCAGGATTTGAGTGAGCAATTAACCTTGTCAAAACAGGCCTTCATAAACAGAAAGATGACTCTGGAAGACAAGCTTTTCTCTACTTTATGTGGCTGCCCGTAAAAATCCCAGACAGCTTCCTGTTCATGCATCATTTCTCCAGTGACTCTGAGAGAAAAAAAACCAGAGCCCACAGGTTGAATTACCCTTACCTTGGTCTCAGGTAAGGCCTTCTAGGAGGGAGATCATCACATCTTGTGGCCTTACCAAGGCAGCTGGTCACCCAAAATACAAATGTAGGATGGTATTGCTGGCAGAGCTGAGGCTACTCCTGCTAATACACAACTCATCCATGTTCACCTCCCCTCCTTGGTCATGCCTCTCCTCCTCTTCACAACCTGGAAAGGCCCCTCTCCTCCTCTCCACCCAACTAAATGGCTACCTATTCCTCCAAAGTCCACTTCAAGCCCTACCTACTCTTGGAAGTCTTCAATGACCAACTGAATGACCTTTCCTCCCTACACTCACACTGCAGATAACACCACATGTTCTGTCTGCATCGTTCCCAAGCCTAGAGACATCTCCAAAATGGTGGAGCAAAATGGTTTGTGAACTCCGCATCTAGTTTTGTCTTCCCAACATTATCTATGACTTCCTGACAGGCAGGGAGTGTGTACTGCTCATGTTTGGATAACCCACAACCCCTTGCAAAGGATAATGTAGATAGCTAGTAGAATATGATAAATACTTGCTGAATAAAGAGAAATGACATGACACTGTTCGGCACTCTGTTAATAATAATAATAATAATAAATAATAAATAATGTTAGTTGCTAATATGCAAGCTGGGCTCTTAGTTCCCCAGAGAAAGACAGGCTGCGCTCCAAACTACAATACTCAAAGGAGTGAATGACCTTAAGGAATCCTTCTTGGGTAGGAAAGTAACTGGTTGCAGTTAAGGGGATTCCGACTCACAGCAACCCCACGTGAGGAGTTGGATGGGAAGGGGTCTGCTGGAGGGCTTAGGAGGTAGCATGACAGTTCTGGTCACTTGGCGAATTTGCCTTACTTAGCAATGTGACCTTGGTGGATGCCCGACCTGCTAGATCTCAGATTGCTTACCAGGAGAAAAAAGAGGTTGAGCTAGGCCGGTCGTTCTCAAAGTGTGGGCCCCAGACCAGCAACATCAACATAACTTGGTAACTTGCCTGAAATGCAGATTATCAGAACCACCCTAGACCTACTGAAGCAGAAACTCAATGGGTGAGCCCAACAATGTGTGTTTTAACCAGCCTTCTGAGAGATTCTGACTCATGACCAAATTTGAGAATTTGCTGGACTAGATGACCGTCAACCAGGCTGCATTTCACACGAGGGTAGCCGACTTCCGGTTTACTCTTAGACCTACAATACAGCTATTGGGGGGGCCCACCTCTAAGGGCCAAATAGTTTACCAAGGCCTCCCCTTGAGGAAGCAGTAAACTCCAACTTCTGTGCTCCTAGCTACTTAAGTTTTTCAAATGCATAGATCTTTTATCAGCCATCTCTGGAGCAGTAAATACTCCCTAGACAAAAGTAACTCCAAATACTAGGTTTACCTCTCTGGATTCCTATCTTCTCCTAGCTCTTGGCTTGCTAATTTTTCACTACCTTATTAGCTTTATGATGTTTTAGGAATCTTAAAAAATATATATTTGCTCCATATATTTTGTTGTTCTTAGAAGAAAGTTTGGTTCAAATTACCTAGCCTGCCTCTACTAGAAGCAGACGTCTGACCTGAGCTCTGAACAGATGTGAGGACCAGAATCTTTGAGCAGTGCAGGGATGTGAGCAGAGGGATGTTTGGAGACAAATCAGAAGTGGTATACAGGATTGGTGAGGGGCCTGTTGCAGGGGATGGTGGAGCCGTGAAGATGAAGGAGAAAGATTCTTTGTATTCATATCCTGCCCTTGCTCCAGTTAGCATAAAAGATCAGAGAATTTATTGGGTTAATGCTCATATTGGTTCTTCTAATCCTAGTTAAACCTGTGGGATTTCAAAAACAGGCAGCATTGTCTAACTTACTTAATTGCTTCCCTGTTGGGGAGCCTTTGAATCCAACTGCAAACCCTGCCAAGAGGAAAGGGAAGCCTAAACCACAAATGGATTAATCCCCACTCCAACAGTGCTGAACCACTGTCGCTGCTCTCAGGGAGGCACTGAGCATGCTGAGCAGTGGGTGAGCACAGAGAACCTGGAGCCTGCACCAACCAATGAGGCAGAAGTACCTCTGGCTGCCAGCCTTCTGGGTTGAAGGCCCGATGCTAGGGCCTCTGCTGAATTGTGATTATGACATACCCTGCTGCTTGGCTGACATAGTATCCATCCTCAGCCTCCTTTTCCTTTGCTGTTTCCTTCAGCTCAGGGCAGTCATGTGATATACTTCTGAACAAAGATGTTAATCTGAAGTTTGGTGGTGAGTTGTTGGGAAATTTTGGCTTTCCTGATAAAACAGACAAATGGAGCTGGCACTGACTCCACACTTGAATGTGAATATGTTGCTTAGTGTCGAGCAGCCATCTTCAGACCGAGAGGAGCCATGCAGACAAGGAAAGCTGAGAAAATCTCTAAGACGCCAGCCAGAACCACCTATGTTGAGAAAAAAATAAACCCCTATTTGTTCAAGCTCCTGTGGTTAGGTTTCTATAATTTGCAGATGAAAACATGCCTAGCTGTGTGGAAATATTATACACATGTACCTTGCTTTCTAATAAATGAATATACATTTCAGACTTAATAAAGCATAATTTCTCTTAAAAAAAAAAAAAAAAGAAAGAAAGAAAAGAAAACATACCTAGCTGATGCAGAGGGATTTCAAATGCCAGGATCCAGTGTCAGAACCAAATCAGCTCTAGTTACAGAAGGAATACATGCTCAGACAGCAAATACTGACCGACCCTCCTGTGAGCTCGACACTGAGCTAATTGCCACGTGGAAATCATCAAGGTCGCAGACACTGAAGGCATTTAGACAAAATTGGGGAGCACAATCAATACAAATGAAATCTCGTTATCAAATATTAGAAAAGCACTCAAAGCAATGAAACTCTTTTTCACATTTTTCAGCCGTGGTATACTTCCTTCCAAGAAAATACCACATAGAAACTCAAGGTATACAACAGAATCTGCTTCAGCATAAGAAGGTTGACGACTTAGAAACCTACCAGGTCTGCCCATCCATGTCCTCCATGTGCTTGAAAATGTTTGATCTAGTATTACCTTTGACTTGACAATTGAAAGAAACTGGAGTCTCCCTAACAGGTGGAAGCAGCTCTTCTCAAAGATGTAATACTTTTGCTGTGGTGCCTGAATGAAATCCATATTTTCAGTTCTGTCTCCTCAAAAATGCATCAAAAGAATGGAGTAGATGATTACATGTCAAATTGAGTGGCCGCAGCGACAATAATTGGTGCAGGAGACCAAAGAAAGGAGAAATCAGGAGTCCCTGGATGGCACAAATGCTAAAGTGCTTGACTACTAGCCAAAAGGTTGGCATTTGAACCCACCCAGAGGCCCTACCAAAGACAGCCCTGGCTTTATGCTTCCAAAGGTCACAGCTTTGAAAACCCTGTGGAGCAGTTCTACTTTGCACATGTGGGGTCACCATGAGTTGAAATCAACTCAAGAGCAACTAAAACCAACAAGAACCTCACCTTATTCCTACAGTTGATCAAAGGGGCAGATACAAGACAGAGGAACAAAACTTACTCAACTGGACTAGGGGAATCAGCCTGAGTGGAGGTATTCTAAACAAACTTTATAGAGGACGTGGTTCTTAAGTGAGGTCTTGAAACATATGGATAAACTCAGAATGGATCGGTGGTTCCATAGACCCCCAGGAGACATTTGGCGATGTCTAGAGACCCAGTAGCGTAGTGCCTAAGGCACTTGACTGCTAACCAGAAGGCTGGTGGTTCAAACCCACCAGCCACTCCTTGGAAGGAAGGTTGGCCAATCTACTTCCATAGTGATACTGCCTCAGAAACCCAAGGAGGGGTCGCTATGAGTCGGGGGCGACTCGACGGCACATAACAACAACAACAACAACAGAGACCCAGTGACTCCATGGGGGAAAGGTCTGGTGGTCTGCTTCCATAAAGATTACAGCCAAGAGAATCCTGTGGAGCAGTTCTAATCTGTGACATGAGGTTGTTGTGAGTTGAAATCAACTCAACAGCACCCAACAACAACAGAGATATTTTTGGACGTCACAATGGACACCCAGTGAGAGGCCAGGGATGCTGGTAAAAATCTCACAACGCACAGGACAGCCCCAGACAATAAACATTTATTCAGCCCCAAATGTCAGTAGTGCTGAACTTGAGAAACCCTGGAACAGATGGAGAGAGCAGGGAGAGGGAAAAATAAACCGACTGCCATCAAGTCAATTCTGACTCATAATGAAAGATGTGAACAAATACACAGTTGGAAATGAGCATACATTCCTTGGGGGCAGAGACTGTGTCTGTTATATTCCTCTCTGTGTCTCCAAAACATATGAATGTGTAGTAACTCTTTGTGCATGATAGGTAGTTATTTACTGAATGAATGAATGAACACTGGCCGTCTTTGAATTCCACCTTGGCTCTTGGGCAGCAAAGTCCACAGCCCAGAATAAAGAAAGAAGCCAGACTGGGCAATAATTCTCTGCTTGATTTTCCCTGCCCCACCTTTTCATCCCAAGTCTTCAAAAATGGAAGGGAGTGAGTCTTACTCATGCTCCTAAATTTACTTCCTTTCTAACCACCTAGCCAGCTCTCTGTACTCACGGAACCCCTCTGCTACCTGGTGCTGCCCTGCAGGATCTTGGGAACTAAGAAAGGTATCAGTTCTCACCTTCACTGACCAGGCATGTGGTAGGTACTGGGAAACTGTGTGTATTTATATTCATCAACTGTCAGTCCTTTGTGACTCCCAGCAGCTCAGCCCAACCTCGCAGCTCCCTTGTAAGTGAATGTAAGAGGGGAATTGCTGGTAGACCAGATGCCAGCATGCCGTCAGGGTGGGGTCCCAGTTTTCAGGGAGGCCCAACTTCTTCTGGAAAATGCTTTAAAGTCAATGATAGATACCTTATAGGCTAAGATCCACTGTACATCTTTCTATGCCTATCCTGATGGGAGACATCTTGAAATCTAATTGCTGCCACATGGGAATACAGTCCATTTTGTTGTATACAAAGAGTGGCCAGTGAAATTGCTTAGGAGAAGAAATGTAGACATGGGCAGACCCTGTCTCAAGGAATCTGGCTCAGTAAACAATGAGTCTGAAGATAGCAAAGGATTCAACAGCTGTCAGAGCATCCAAAGCTAGGGCGGCTTGACTGTGGCCTCCCTCCATCCTGTCCTCTTTAGGCCACCTTGCCTCAGGCCTTCACTGCCCTGGAGATTGGCCCAGTGCTCCTTTACTCCATTATCAAAATATTCACATGGAGATCC
>NW_006921700.1:7615833-7616927 GCF_000298275.1 Orycteropus afer afer | reverse complement strand
GGAGGCTCTTGCCTAGAATTCCTGAGATTCCTCTTCTGATGAGTATTGCCTCCTCCTTATAAAACCAACCCTGACTCTGTCAGATCAACTTACCCCCATTCCTCAGATAAGCAGCATCAGATCCAAGAGGCTAAGTAACCTGTTCAGGGTCACATAACTAAATGCCAAAAACCACATCTAAATCCAGGTCTGTTCAACCCCCAAGACTGTGTCCATGACACTCCTAAAGAAGAGGAATGGGAAGTGGCACCAAAGGTACAAAAAGCATATTATGAGAACCTGTTAACCTACGTTAGGCCAGAAATTCAGTGAAGTTAAATGAAAAAAACAGAAGTGCACTCATGCTAGAAACACATACCCAGAGCCATATCAAAGGTCTGGATGTTCCTGTCCTAATGTTGTTTTTGTTGTCAGTTGCCATCAAGTCGGCACTGACTCATGGCTACCCCACGTACAGTAGAACAAAATGTCCCCTGGTCCTGTGCCACCTTCATGACCATGGGCATGCCTGAATCCATTTTTGCTGTCACTATATATTATGTACCATATTACTTGTTCCATAATGAGCACCAATGGAAACAGCAGTAGAGACACCAGACGACATATTGCACTGGGCAAATCTGCTGCAAAAGACCTCTTTCAAGTGCTGAAGAGCAAAGATGTCTCCTTAAAGACTAAGGTGTGCCTCACCCATGCTGTGGTATTTTCGGTCACCTCATATGCATGTGAGAATTAGACAATGAATAAGGAAGACCAAAGAAGAGTTGTTGCTTTTGAGTTGTGGTGTTGGGGAAGAATACGGAAAGTACCATGGACCGCTAAAAGAGGTAACAAATCTGTCCTGGAAGAAGTGCAGCTGGAATACTCCTTGGAAGCAAGAATGGCCAGACTTCATTTCACCTACTTTGGTTATGTTGTCAGAAGGGACCATTCCTTAGAGAAGGATATCATGCTTGGAAAAGTGGACGGTCAACAAAAAAGGGGAAGGCCCTCAACAAGATGAATTGACACCGTGGCTACAACTATGGGCTCAGGTGTGGCAAGGACTGTGAGGCAGCACAAGACTGGGCAGTGTTATGTTCCGTTGTACATGG
>NW_006921700.1:7610247-7611388 GCF_000298275.1 Orycteropus afer afer | reverse complement strand
GCCTCTCCCTTCTTCCTAGTCTGTCTCAGTCTGCAAGCCGTGCTGAAACCTGTGCACCATGAGCACCCCACTGGATTTGAAACACTGGTGGCACAGCCTCAAGACTCACAGCAACACATCACCACAGTAGGACAAACCAACAGAGAAGTTTGTCTCCCTTAGCTATTCGAAACCTCTCCAACCTCCCCTTACCTGGATCCCTGCTGCTGCCTCCTTGCTCTGTCCTGGCCCCTCTGGCCTTTTTCCTCTCCTTCTCTCCCCCCCACTTTCCCACCTTACCACTTGTGGGGCATGGCCTGGGTTCCTTCCCCTTACCTTAATCCCACAGCTGACTCCTACTTGGGACTATTAATGGACTTGAATTAGTGGCCTGCCATGTTGCTTGACAATTTTAGGACTGTGCCATTTCACTTGTCAACTTGGGTTTGTCAGACTCAGCAGCCAGCAGCTGCCTGAGCTAAGAGATGCCTCCAGCCTGAGTGGGCTGGAAGCAAGAGGCAGAGCTGAAGCCCAAGGTTGAGGAACTTTTATGTCAAATGGTCAAGACTTCTTTTTCCTACTATATGGCAGATCAGATCTGTGAAATCCCTCCAGTATAGCACAATTAAAAGTGATGGGTTTTTTTTTAAGTGTGTTTGAGCTGGTAGGTAAGAAAGATAATTCTCTAGAGGGTAAGAGGATTACAAAACGAGTTTATGGAAGGTTAAGAAAGCACTGGAGACAACATTCACCTTGAACATATGTGCCAGTACCTGGGGTCTAAGGCTCATAGACTCATAAGGCTCATAGAGATGATGAGCAAGGTCAAAGCCTGGGGAACAAGCAGGGTGCTAGTCATGTCAGACATACTTGCATAGATCCCCAAAAAGCCAGTATCCTTAAAGGTGAACCAGAACAACTGCCCTACAAAAGGGCAATCTGCAGTGTTGTGCCTGCTTGTGCTTGGTTCTGGATGGAGCCAGGGAAAATACAAAGAAAACTGAAAATTTTTAATGAGCTCATATTCACAGGTAGTGACCAGAGCATTCACCCCAGGTACAAACAGCCTCAATGAGTTTTCACCAGTTTAAAGTGTTCACCAGTTTAAAGTTCAAAGTGCCAGGCTTTAGGGGCTGGGTGAAAGCCCCTCAACCCTGGGCTT
>NW_006921700.1:7608709-7610147 GCF_000298275.1 Orycteropus afer afer | reverse complement strand
TTTTATAAATATATATATGTAATAAGGAGCTCTGATGGTGTAGTGGGTAAGGCATTTGGCTGCTAACCAGAAGGTCAGTAGTTCAAACCCACCAGCTGCTCTGCAGGAGGAAGATAAGGCAATCCACTTCCATAAAGATTTACAGCCTTGGGAGGAACCCAGTGGGGGTTGCTATGAATCAGAACTGACTTGATGGCAGTAGGTTTGTTTTTACACACACACACACACACACACACACATATTTCAAAATTAATGATAATAAAGAACAAGGTCAAAAAATCCAAAGAAGAGCTTTAAAAATTTAGACTAAAATTCTAAGCAGAGTGTAAAAATATCCAAAGTCCAGAGTAAACAGGATTTATGAAAACTGCTAAGAACCCCAGGTGAGGCAAGTAAGTTCCATTCAGGCAGGACAGACAGTGAAGGAAAGGAAAGGTCCACCTCCCGGAGAGGAGGCTATAATGTTAAAAATAGAATAAAAAGTAGGACTCATCAACATCTCTAGTTGCATGCATCTTCTCCACCAAAGAAGATTATCCTTAAATTGGCAGAGGTTGAATAGACTCATAAAGAAAGGATTCAAGCCCAAGATGTTATATTAATGAGGACACTTGGATGCAAGTGACATAAACTCACCTCAGCCTATAAAAGACGGAAGAGGATTTTGGAGGGGAGCTGGTGTCACTGGAGGATCAGAATTGCAAGACCAGGGCCTCTTAGCTGGAATGTAAGGGTCAGGTCCTTGCCTGTCTGTACCTTGCTTCTTCACTCTCTCTTGGTTTTGTCCTCCCTGCCTCTTACACTCATGACCTTTCTCATCTCCCCTTGGCTCTCTAGGCTTCTCTCTGCAGAGACTTCTCCATGTGAAAGGGAAGATGGCTACCAGCAGCTCAGAGCTATGGTCTCCCCAGCCCAGCACCCTGTGAGAAGAGAAGGTTTCTCCCTTCCAAGGGTCCATGCAAGGAAAGGGCTCTGGCCTGTGATACTTGTCTCCACAGCTGCCACCAAACACTGTTGCCACCAATCACTGTTGCCAAGAATTTTGGTTCTGCAATGGCCAGGCCTGAGTTCTCTAGCCAGGTACTGGGACAGGAATGCCCCCAAAGGAGGAGTTACACAGAACACATAACAGCCTATGTCCATACCTGAAGAGAAGAGAACAAGAGAGCTCCTAGGAACTCAATATGAAATTTGTCTTCAGACTCAAATCTCTTGTTGTTGTCATTTGCCATCCCATCAATTCTGACTCATGGTGACTCCATGGATGTAGAGTACAACTGTTACATAGCGTTTCCAAGGACATGACCTTTTGGAAGCAGATCATCAGGCCTGTATTCTGAGGCACCCCTGGGTGAGTTTGCACTGCCAACCTAGTAGTCAAATGCTTAACTGTTTGTACCACCCAGGAACAATTCTTTTAAAATAAATGTTCTTTTAA
>NW_006921700.1:7604338-7608312 GCF_000298275.1 Orycteropus afer afer | reverse complement strand
CCTGAGCCCATCGTTGCAGCCACTGTGTCAAACCATCTTGTTGAGGGCCTTCTCCTTTTCTGTTGACCCTCCACTTTACCAAGCATGACATCTTTCTCCAGAGAATGGTCGTTTCTGACAACATGACCAAAGTAGGTGAGATGGAGAAGATTCCAAACCAAACCACACTCACTGCCATCGAGTCAATTTGACTCACAGTGACCCCTCCTTGGGTTTTTGTCTGCCTTGGAAGTGCTTTCTGTACCAAGTAATCTTTCAGGAAATCTAGAGGAGGAGGCGTGCCACTTAGTCCAACATGCTACTTCCCTCTCTTTATGCAGCAATTGTTCATCAGTTAGCAATGTGATGACTTGCTTAGACTTTGTGTAGATGTAATAATGACTATTGAGGAGCTCTGGCAGCACAGTGTCTAAGAAGGTAACCAGAAGGTTAGTGGTTCAAACTCACCAGCCACTCTGCAAAAGGAAGACTGGACACTCTACTTTCTGTAATGATTTACCACCTCAGGAACCCAAAGGGGGTCACTGAGTGGGAATCAACTCAATGGCAGGGAGTTTGTTTTTTTGTTTATTGAGGTTTATTGGAGAAGGTAACAGATTACAGTTCAGGTCAGCAACACTCAGGATACAGTTCTTCAATCAGGACAGCCTCTTCTCAGCCATGCCACAGGCAGGCCTTCCTCTGGTGCTTGACTCCCACAAGAGCCCTCTTGGGCCAGCTTGGCCTCTGCTATGCTCCAATAATTGTTATAAAGCCCTTTAGCTCTGCTATTCAGTGTCTGGAGGTAACAGACTCCAGGCTGTAAGCCTCAGCTCGAAGGCATTCATCTCTAGCTCCATGGGTTGTCAAGCCTAGCTCCACCAACAAGTACCCAGAGGCACCCCACTCCACCAGCAAGCTTCCTGCCTGAAGGTGCTCAGGTTTCTCACTCTCTGCATCAGGAAGCCCAGCATGCCCTCTCCTGCCAGTCTCTCACTGATTTCCTGGTTCTGCTGCCTCGGCTACCACCACTTTTCTGCCACCACTTTTCACTGTCTCTCCCTGTCTCCAGTGTTATAGCAATTCTGTCTCCTGGTCCTAGGAGGCTCCCAGCACAGGGATCCCAGGTCCAAAGGATTCACTCCACTCCTAACTCTTCTTTTGTGGTGATCATGAGGTTCTCAAAGGCTATGACCTTTTGGAAGCAGATCACCAGGCATGTCTTTCTGAGGCACTACTGACTGGGTTTGAACTGCTAACCTTGTGGCTTATAGTCAAGTGCTTAACTGTTTGCACCACCCAGGGATCCCTCTAGCAGTCCATTCCATCCAGCTAAATTGCTAGACATGTAAGTGAAGCCATTTTGGAAACTCCAGCCTGAGCCAAGCTCTCAGTTGAATGCAACCACATGAGTGACCCTATGGAGCAGAAGAAACTCCCAGCAGAGCCCAGTCAACACAGAGAATCATAAAAAAATAATAAATATTTGGTTTAAGCCACTAAATTCTGGGAAGCTTGTTATGAAACAGTCGATAACTGAAACAAATACGAAAGCTGTATGAAACTATATTATAGTCAAAAAACTATAAAACAAACACTTGTGTACCATAACCCAGTTTAGAACTAAACACTACTGATATAAGTAAGGTGGGGGCAGGTCACTGGATGAAGAAAGGGAGGAAAGGAGGAATGAAGAGCTAATCAAAAAAGAAAAAAAAAACTGCCACATAAGAACACATTCATAATACACATTGCAGTTATTAAATTCATATTTGGAGGAGATTAGATGTCCAAGGATATTAAACTAAAAGTGTTTTGTCTTTCGGGGCAGTAGATCAACTGCACTCTCTCCATTTAGGGAAATCCAAGCCCCAACACCTTGCAGTTTGGACCTGATCATTGGGACAGAAGGATCGAGTTTTGGAAAGCCTCTACCTGCAGCTTAACTACTATATGACCTGTCTTCCAGGGACACAGAAAACCCTTAAGTCACCTGTTCATTCAAGTGACAGGTGACCCAGATGATGAGACCAAAACCACAACCATAACCTACATCCAGGCAAAGACCCTACTTCCAGCTCTGACCCCTAAACCTTGGTCAGCCTCAACATCCAGCCCTAAGTTTTCTCCTGCTTTCTTTAGAGTGTGTAGTGTGGGACAAGACCAAGGTTTTAGAAGCCAAACAACCTAAGTTTACTGTGTGACCTTGGGCAAGTTCTTTACCATCTCTGAGTCTCTGCTGGACATCTAGAAAATGGGGATGTCACTATCTCACAGGGTGTTGTGAGGATTATATTATATATACAGAGCATAGTCATTATATTTGTGGCAGGCTCAGGAGACTGGCTCTGATAAGTAGAGCACGTGTAAGTTTCTTCATGATCAAAGCAACATAAAGATTTTCTCATTTACCAATAACCTCTCAAAATAACTCAAGTTACCATCTGTGTTAGACTGGGTTCTCTAGAGAAACGAAACTTTCTTATGTATATATACAGAAAGAGAAATTTATCTCTGGAAAATGGCTCACACACTTATAGAAGCTGGCAAGTCTCAAGCTCTTGGATCAAATGTCAATCTGGAGGCTTTTCCCACCTCATGCAGCTTCAGGGGCTGAAGAACTCAAAATTGCCAGACAGTATACAGGCTGTTGATTCCAACGAATGATGAATCCAAGATCTTCAGGCCGAATGGTGGATTGTTCGCTCACGGACAGTTGTAGGCGGAATCCTGATCCACAGAAGAGTGTCTCTTTTCCCAGGATGTTCATAAATACACTGGAAGCAGGCCACATCCCTGGGGAAACTCCCTTTCAATGGATTGGTAGCTCAAAACATATACATCTGATCCCATCATTGGAACAACCACATCACAATTGCTTAAACTACACAGAATTGTGGTCCAACCAAGTTGACACACAGTTCCAACTATCACACCATCCAACACTAGTGTGAATGTGAACTGGTATGAACTTTGGGGAAGTGAAGGGCTGGAACATATCTACTATCTTAACAATGGGCTATAAGCTCATAATAGGGAAGAGGGAATGGAGGCTGGGAAAGGCTCTGCCTGCTTGGGATTAAGCAAAATCTGAATTTATGATCACCCTACTCATGGTAATCTGTTTTAAAGGACTTGTGTACCAAGATATTCATTTCAGATTTGCTTACAATAATTTAAAAGTGGAAGCAACTTGATTATAAAAAAAAAATAGGCATATTGTTAACTAAATTATTTTTAAAAATACTTTATTTTGTTGGTGTTTTTGTTGAGAATATACACAGCAAAACATACACCAATTCAACAGTTTCAGTGGGTACCATTTAGTGACAGTGATGACATTCTTCAAGTTACGTGAACATTCTCACTCTCCTTTTCAGAGTTGTTCCTCCCCCATTAACTAACATACACTCACTGCCCCCTAAGGTTTCTCTCTAACCTTTCAAGTTGCTGTTGTCAATTTGATCCCATGTAGATACTTCTTAAACGAGCATAATGTTCAAGACAGACATTCTTTACTAGTTAAGTTAAACTATTATCTGATTTTAAGAAGCCTTCAGGGATGTTTTTGGTTTAAGGCTTAAAGATTTTTATCTCAGGGCAATAGTTTTGGAAATTCATCCAGCCTCCAGGAATCCAGAAAGTCTGGATTCCATAATAATTTGAAATTCTGTTCTGCATTTCCCCCTTTTGATCAGGATTCTTCTATAGAATTTTTGATCAAAATTTTTAGTAATGTTAGCTGGGCACTGTCCAGCTCTTCTAGTCTTGTGGCAAAGGAGGAAATTATTCATGGAAGCAATTATCCATACATGGCACATGCTTTTGATGGGATATAATGTAACCATTAAAAATGATGTTCGAAAGAAGCTTTAATGTCATAGGAAAATCCTATTGGTACAGGGTTAAGTTATTCTCTTTTTTTAATTATAGTGAGAATATATATACAACCAAACATTTGCCAATTCAGTAATTTCTACGCATATAATTCAGTG
>NW_006921700.1:7601583-7602528 GCF_000298275.1 Orycteropus afer afer | reverse complement strand
TTCCTATGGGGAAGGGCACACCCAGAGGAAGGTTCGAGTAGGAAGAGACCTTTTTACCCAGGTCTAAGGCCAACGTAAGGAGTTCTGGTGGTGCAGTGGTTAAAGAATCTGGCTGCTAACCAAAAGGGCAGCAGTTCAAAGTCACCAGCCACTCCATGGGAGAACTATGGGGCAGCCTGCTTCCATAAAGATTTACAGCCTTGGATACCCTCTGGGGCAGTTCTACTCGATCCTTTAGGGCCACTATGAGTTGATATTGACTCAATGGCAGTGGGTTGGGTTTGGTTATAATTCAGTGATACTGAATGTATTCCTCATGTTGTGCATCCTTCATTGCTATCTTTTTCCAAGTTATCCCACCACCATTTACATGAACTCAATGTGTATGGGGTAAAATCTGCAAACCATTGCAGAAAACAGTATACTGTTTGATCTCCACTGTGATCTCCACTTTGATCTCTAAAGACAGAAAGAATGGAAAATGAAGAGACTGGAAAAGAACATGCCAAAATATTACAAGCGGATAGTGACTTGATGGATGATTTTCTTCAACCTCTTCATTGTTCTCTTTATTTTCCAAAATTTCTATAATAGGCATGAATCACCATGAAAACTGAGGAGAAAAAGCTAAAAATAAAAACTGGTGAAACAGTTCATTGTGCAATAGCTGCATGTCTGTGACCAGAGGTCCTATCTCTTGACAGGTATGCAAGACGTCACCCGCTAGATCCAGGAGCCACTTCCACATGCAGCCTTTTCTTCCTGGAGAAAGATGTGTCCCTCCCTTTGGGCCACCCAGGGCAGTCAGGTGGAGATGCTGACATCCCAAAGCAGGGAAGACCCAGGCTGTGCAACTGTGTGCTGAGGCCAAACAACTTCAAAGAACACTCCAAGTACAGGGCTCTGAGTTACGGAAAACCTCTCTGAAGAGGACAGTGTTGACAC
>NW_006921700.1:7595851-7597923 GCF_000298275.1 Orycteropus afer afer | reverse complement strand
CTCAGTAAAAAAAAAAAGTCATCCATACAATTGGATGATCTGAATAAATATTGGTGTATAGGCTTCTTGTAAACTTAACTTTTCATTTCACTTGGGGAAATAGTTAGAACTGGGATTGCTGGGGTGCAGGGTAAGTGTATTTTTAACTTTTTAAGAAACTGACAAACTGTTTGCCAAAGTGGCTCTACTGTTTTGCATTCCAGCCAGCAACACGTGAGCAGTCAGTTATTCATTCACATTTCATATTGTCGGTTTTGTTGTTCTAACCCTTCTTCTAATGGAGCCCGTGGGTGATGAAAATAGATTAATGCACTGAACTGCTAACTGAAAGGCTGTCTGTTCAAGGCACCCAGAGGTGCCTTGGAAGAAAAGTCTGGTAATCTACTTCTAAAAAGTCAGCTGTTGACCCTATGGGAGGGTGAATATTTACACCAGGTAGATACACTCCTTAGAATTATCAGTCATGAGAGAACAGAAGGGCAGTATTTGCACAGGGAGATAGCTCAGGGGGCAGGAACGCATAGGAAAGAAGGACACAGGGAAGAGGTAAGTACAGGAAGGAAGTGGGAAGAGAGCTGTTATATTGTAGGGAACTGTAATCAATGTCATGAAACAAAATGTATATGAACTGTTCCATGGAAAATGAATTTGCTCCATAACCTTTCACCCAGATCACGATAAAAATATATTTTTTAAAAGAACACCCACTGGAGTCAGTTCTACCCTGACACACACGGGGCTGCCATGATTTAGAGCAGACTCATGGCAACTGGTTTTTAGTTTAAAAGGTGTTTAGTGGTATCTTACTATCAATTTAATTTGGATTTCTTTAGTGACTAATAATGTTAAACATCTTTTCATATGCTATTGGCCATCTGTGTGTAACCTTGGTGAAGTATCTGATTAAATCTGCTGGTTTTTCATTGAATTGTTTTCTTATCACTCCACCTTTGAGAATTCTTCCATATTCTGGATACAGATCCTTTGTCAAATGTGATTTGCTAATATTTTCTTCCAGTCTGTCACTTATCTTTTCATCCTTTTAACAGTTCCTTCAGAGAGCAAAAGTTTTTAATTTTTATAAAATCCAATTTATTGATTTTTTTTTAAACATAGCATGCTTTTACTATTACACCTAAATATTCTTTGCCTAACCCAAGGTTATAAAGAATTTTTTTTTCCTATGCCTTCTTCTAGAAGTTTATCATTTTACAATTTACATCCAGGTTTATGATACACTTTGAATTAACTTTTGTGTAAGATATGAGTTATAGGTCAAGGTTAATTTGTTTGCACATGGACATCCAATTGTTTCAATACCATTTGCTGAAAAACCATCCTTTTTTTTGTGACAGAATTGCCTCTGCACCACTGTCAAAAATCATTGACCTAAGATGCACATTTTAACATTTCTGAAATCAGGATGCATATTACAATCAGTGACATCTCACATTTCTGAAATCAGGATGCATATTACAATCAACGGCATCTCACAATTATAAAAACGTACCATTTTTTTCTTTGTTTGAGTTATATCAGATAATGGTGCATCTTACTACAGTCAATGCCATCTTAGACTTTATGAAATATGCTATTCTCCAAAGTTTAATTTTCTGAACTTAGAACAGCCACCTGTGGACACTGTCCACCAAAATCAGTTCCCCTCTGTTTCCACAGTAATAATACTTTAAGTAGACCTTATGGCCATCAGCTAGTGACTGCAGTCCCAGGGCTCCCTAGCAGTTGGTCTTACCATGTGACTAAGTTTGGGCCAATGAGATGTAAAGGGAAATTATGTGTATCACTTTTGGATCATCTCCAACTTAAAAGATAAGCCAACTGACCTAGAGTTTCTGTCATTCCCCTTCACACAAACTGGAACTTGAACAAGCCTGACAATAAGCTGCAGCCATGAAGACATTAAAAATGCCCTGGGGGCTGGCCAAGCAACATTATGAAGGAAGCTGAGTCCCTGCACAGCCAGGAGAAGCAGAGCCACTTGCCAACACAAACTGCTCACCTGGAGACTGACACATGAGTGAGAAATCACCTTCTATTTTCTTTGAGCTATT
>NW_006921700.1:7590038-7595271 GCF_000298275.1 Orycteropus afer afer | reverse complement strand
TGTTCCTGGCCCACTGAAGCTGGAGGCTTCTCTTCACTTAGGCAGCTGCTGGCTGCTGAGGCTGACAAACCCAAGGTCAACAAGTAAAAAGGCACAGTTCTGATATTACCAAACCACACAGCAGGCCACTAGTTCAAGTCCAGAAAAAGTCCAAAGACTGGCAGGGCATAGCAGGCTGCTGAATAACTACTCGGCTATATGCAAGGTTCAAGCGTGCCAAAAAGCTAAGACCTTCCTCAAAGCTGCTTCTTATATACTAGAAGCTCCAGTAGAGTCCACCACGGAATCAATTGCCAGTCTCATCATGGGGAATAACTATATCCAGCTGCCCAGCCACTCAACCAGGCCCAGCCAAGATGACACACCTTAACTACCATACCCTCCTTAAAAGTCATGCCTCTTAAATTGCTTTGGAGCCCCTGGGTGGTACGAATTGTTAAGCACTTGGCTACTAAACAAAAGGCTCGTGGTTCAAATCCACCCTGAGCTGCCTTGGAAGAAAGCCATGGCTATCTGCTTCTGAGAGGTCACAGCCATTGAAAACCCTATGTAGCAGTTCTACTCTGAAGCACATGGATTGCCATGAGTCCAAATCAACTAGAGAGAAACTGGCTATGCGCTTTATTTTGGGTCCCTGGAAGCAGATCCTGACAGGATTTGATTGCCTTTTATTTGGGAGATGATCCCTGGAAGCCAGAGCTGCGAACTTCCCGTAGCCTTTCTTCAATGAGTTATCACGCTGGTAGTCTCTTGTTCTCTGTCTCCCTATCTCGATAAAACCGCTCTCCAGATGGGGATTAAGGAGAGAAAAGAAGGAGGTAAAGCAAGAGGAAACCTAAATTGGCACACAACAACCATGGATGGAAGGAGAGAAGGAAGGGAGTCAGGAAGGCAGGCAGGAAGGCAGGCAGGAAGGAAGTGAGTCAGGAAGACAGGAAGGAAGGAAGGAAGGTCAGCATGAACAACCATTTTCTCAAAGCCGTAAATGGCCACAGGAAAGGATTCTGCGTCCTCCCTATCCTCTTCCCCATTTCCTGTCCTGGAAAATCATCTGAGTAGTTCCTCTCTTGGTTTTCCACATGACTAAGCCCCACGGGTCTCATCTCATCAGACCTCTGGCCGTCTGGCTGCCTCTCCCCAGTGTCTCCAGCTCCCACCAAGTCCAGTAAGGCCTACGGACTTGGGCATATTGCCCACTCCCTCTCACCTTCCTTCTCCCACATCCATGCCAAGAAGAGTCTCACTGGTGGCCTGGCCAAGTGTGGGGTGTCCCGGGGTCCCCCGGATGCTCAGGCAGCATGGAAGGACCCATCCGACTCCTGGTCTGCCTGGCCTGTATCATCCCAATGGGTGAGTTTCCCACTGCACTCTCTGGCGCGTGCTGGAAAAGAATAAAAAGTTAGGAAGTCTTGGGCAAGGTCTTCACCCCTTGAGCTCAGGCAGCCAGGTTTGTACAGAGCCTCCAGGCCCGTGGAGAAGGAAGAACTGGACTCTGGGAAGCTGTGGCCACAGTAGCCACAAGTTCAAGTCCAGGCTTTACCTTGGGTTTCCAGGTGATTTGAGGCAGCTCCCTGACTTCTCTCAGCCTCATGTCCCCATCTGCTTGCCTCACTCATTGCTATGAGAATCCAGGGGGATGATGAGAAGAGGATGCCTTGAATGGCACAAGCTCTGATCAAGAGCCAGGTCTTGCTGTCATTGATGTGCTTTGTGTCTTAATGGGCACAGTCCCAAGGATGAGAAGAGGAGCAGCATATGTTTGTTTGGGGTCAGTGTTGGGGGCAAGGGAAGGGATTATTTTATGTGGGGCTATTTTATGTTCCCTTCCAACAGGAACCCCAAAAGGAGAGTGGGAACTCTTCATGGCAGGCTTAAGTCACAATATCATTGGTCTCTTAACTCAGTGAATGAGAGTGTCCCTCAGAACACTGTCTCTCAAAGGGTGGTCATGGACCACCTGCAACAGAATCCCAGAAGAGGAGGCATTTATTAAAATGCATATTCTCTGACTCCACCCCAGACCTACAGAGTCAGGATAGATCAGGCAGCAAGACCAGGAACCTGCATTTCAATGATCTTCTTGGGTGATTCTGATACACAGTTGAGGGTGACTGAGATGAATGACAACTGTGATCTTTGTGGGCCTCTCTCCAGGCCCCAGTCCTTCCCTCAACCCCAGCCTGGACATCATCTCATGACCATGCTCAGCAACCGTGCCACCATGTCCATAGCCACTGGCCATCATGTGCAACCTTGGGACACTGCTGACATCATTACGTCCTGAGCTGCTAGCCCACATTTCTTGCGTTAGGTCCAGTCTCCACAATGAGCTTATAAACTCCACTCTTTAGGCTCCTCTTCCTTCCTTTCTAGCATTTAGCACAGGGGAGTCCAGTGCTGGTCTGGTTTGGAGAGTAACAGGAGACACCTACAGAGCTCTTACTAACTGCTGGCCATTTGAATGTGTTAGCTCACTTAAGCCTCATAATCCTATGGGGAAGGAACTATTTCATTCTCTTTTCATAGATATGGAAACTGAGGCAAAGAGAGGCTAAGTGAGTGGTCAAGGATGGAACTAAGATTGGAACCTGAGTGGGTGCAAGTCTGGAGTCCCTGGACGGTGCAAACAGTTAACACACATGGCAGCTAAACAAAACATTGGTGGTTTGAGGTCACACAGAGGTGCCTCAGAAGAAAGGCCTGGTGATCGACTTATCTGAAAGCCATTGACAACCCTGCAGGGCACAGTTCTAGTCTGACATACATGGGGTCACCAGGGGTCAGAATCAATTCAAAGGCAATTGCTTGAGCTAGAACGTACCCTCCCTGTCACATTCCCTTGCCCATTGTCCCATGCAGAGTCCTGAAATGGGTGCTGATGGGAAGAGCCTGTATTTTTCCACCCCAACTTAACTCAGTCATCTTTCTGAGGTGATTCAGGGGCTGGACGAAGTGGCCTTGCCAAGAACAGGGGTGGCAAATAGGAGAGTGGTTAAGGATGCCAGTGTTGGCATCAGACACTACTTGAATCCTGGCTCTGCCATTTACTAGCTGTGTGGCCCTAGGCAGGCTGCCTAACTTCTCTGAACCCTGTAACATGGAGTCACTAACACATTGTGGTGATGTTGGAGGAACAATTAGATCATGCATGTAAAGCACCAACCACAGATCCTGGTGCTCAGTATTTGTACAGTAAATGAGAATGAGCATTCCCATAGCTTTGAGAAAGACTAGGGTTTAGGGTATTTTGGTTTGATTTAATTTTGTCTCTTGCTGAGGGTCAGCTGTTATGAATCAATCTAAGGCAAAAAGATTTAGGAGAAGAATGAGGAGCCTTACATTCAAGGGCAAAAAGCAAACCAAACCAATACGTGAGCCAGGTGTCCAGATCCCCAGGGGGCCAAGCCACACCAAGGGGCTGGCTTATAAATACTCACACAGCATTTCAACACTAGCACTGCTCCATGACTAAACCACTATGCCCTTGAACTAAGGGTGAGCAGGGGTCCTCCCTCTGAACCCGTCCTGTTGCTGTTTATCTGTGAGGCTCAGCCACAGAGCTCTGGGCGGAAGGTCCTCCCTATCTCACTAGGCTCAGCTTGACTCTGCTGTGTGAGAGGCCCAGGGGGCTTCATGAGCTAACATGGGGCCAACAGGGCACAGTCATCACCCTGTGCAAGTCTCTGAGCATGGGGCCCAGGGCATATGCTTGACAAAAAAGAAGTGGGAGCAATCTGTCCTAGCCAATACCCCGTCACTCTCATCACCTTTCTCCTTCCCTGGTGCCCATCCCAGCAGACCGAATTCTTGTTAAAGCACCATTCAGTGGTAAAGAGACAAGTGTGACTTCTCTGGCCAGTGCCCCACCACAACCACCACCAGGCTTTCTTGTCTGTGACACCCTGGAGAGATTCAGGCACTGTGAGAACATCTGAAGCTCCACCCACAGCAACAGAAACGGATGATGAGTGTTCTGAGCGGCTAACATAACCACGACTGCCTGCAGCACACTGCAAATGATCTACAGAGAGGTTCCTATGCAAGCTCGTTTCCTTCCTGACCGAGAAGCTGGTGGAAATCTTTGGTCAGCTGAGGCCAAACCATGACTTCTAGTTCTGATCCTGCTTCCACTTCTGCCCAGTCTGCAGATACGTTTCGTCTCCCATGCATTCTCTTCTCAACTGGCACCACTGAGATGGTGCTTTAGGATGGAAGGTCCAGAATCAGTTGACTAATCCTTCGCTGATTCATGATTATGGGGGCTGGTGCCTGATGCCGCACCCCAGCACTTCCCTGTTAGACACCAGACATCACAATGAGGCACAAAGGGGCTTATGGTGAAGAGGCTGGTAAATGGCCGTGCAGGACCATCAGGGTGTGGTCGGGGCTCACTGGGTAGTGGATTTTTCTGGATAGCCAGTGGCTCATGTGTAAGCACCTGGAAGTCCTTTAGGGATGATGATGGCTCAGTTGTAGAATCCTTGCCTTTCCCACAGGAGATCCAGGTTCAATTCCCGGCCAGTGCACCTCATGCACTGTGACCACCTGTCAGTCATTGGAGGCTTGCACGCCACGATGCTGAGCAAGTGTCTACATGGCTTCTAGACCAAGACAGACTAGGAAGAAAGGCCTGGTGATCTGCTGAAAATCAGCCACAGCAGACTACTGTGCAGCATAGTGCTGGAAGATGAGCTCCTAGACTGGAAGGTACCACACAATGCAAGAGTCCAGTCAGCATCCAATGTCAGGGGTGGTGCAGGACCAGGCAGCATTTCATTCCATTGTGCATGGGGTCCCCATGGGTAGGGGGCTAACTTGACAGCAGCTAATAACAACAAACAGCAGCAACATTTATTCCTATTTATTTCAGATAGACGTGTTTCTAAAATGTGTCAGGTGCTTTCTTGTCATGTGTAGCCAAATATTTTTTTGGAATCTGAGACTTAAAAATCACCTTCATGGATGTCTAGATATGTCAGTTCATAAATGAGCCTACGGAGGACAGAGAGCTGAGGGCGCTTGCCCAAGGTGACAAAGTCACTGTCAGAGCCAGGGCTACAGCCTGACACCGCATTTGAGATACATGTCACTAAAATCGGATGCCCTTCATGGCAATGAAATTTCCATAGTTCTCGGGGTCACTACCTGAGTTATCTGCCATGCTAACCTGCTGCCATGTCATGATGTTGCAAGGCCCCCTGTGTTCACTCCCACTCTAAGGCCACAGATTGCT
>NW_006921700.1:7582675-7584983 GCF_000298275.1 Orycteropus afer afer | reverse complement strand
AACAACAACAACAACAACATAACCTCTAGAGGCTGACTGACCTGAGGCAGGGAGACAGAGACCTTACACTGAGGAGCCATGGAGTTGCAGTTCAGCACTCATCCTGCCCATGTCCCAGGACATGTGAGCTGCCCGCGGAGAACAGTAAATGTCACAGGATGCTGAGGAGCTTGGATTCCCACCAAAGCAAATGCATGCGTTCCCAGAGCCACTCCTCCCCAGGCCTTCCCACTCTTGCCTTGAGTCACATGGCGGGCTCATCAAAAGGCCCCTGTGTGAGAGGCAGCCCAGGTGGCCGCCTCTGTGAACACCGCTCATCAGGTAAGCAGGAAGCACAAATCCCCTGAAGTGGGCCAAGATCTTAGCACTCGGTGAAAGGACTTCTGTGTTCCCTTTCTGCTCCCAGAGCACAACACATCCAGGCCTGCTGGTTTATTACACTGTGGGAAATTTCCAATCTCAGCTGCCGTCCTTGAGCAACTTAGCATAAGCATTAAGGTAAGAACATGACTAAAGAAGGCAACTACCTGGGTTAAGCCTGGACTCTTGTTTCTGAGTCGGCAAATGACCTTGTCAAAGCCTTGGGTTCTCTGAGCCTCAGTTCCTCCTTCCCCAACACAGAGCCAATGAAGGCACCTTACGGGATTGTTGTGCATATTAAATAAGATGAGGAATGTCTCCCAGTGATCCTCCAAAGCACTGTGTTCACTGGCCTCCTTATCCGATCCCCTCCTGCTTCCTCTCTGACAGCTGTCCATACCTCCATGGTTTGCACATGTTGTTCCCTTTGCCTGTTGTTTTTAGCTACCAACAAGTCGGCTCTGACTCATGGAAGCCCTGTGTACAACAGAACAAAATGTGCCCAGTCCTATGCCATCCTCACAATCACCAGGATGTGCAAATCCATCCACTACCCACCTGTGGTGATGTGTATGTGGCTATGGTGCTGGTATATCAACTATCTCCAGGGTCACTCATGGTAGACGGTTCTCAGTGGAGCTTCCAGACGAAGACAGACTAAGAACAGCCTGGTGAGCTACTCCTGAAAAGGAGCCAATGAACTATATGGATCACAACAGAACACTATCTGACTCATTTGCTTTGGACACGTCACCAGGAGGGATCAACCACTGGTGGAGGACATCCCTTTGCCCAGAAAGTCTTAAACCCACTTGAAGGTCTAGTGAAGCAGCATTCTTCCTGCAAAATGCTGCTGAAATGACATCATCTCTCTCATGGGTTGCCTGATCCCACCCAATAGCTGCACATCAGCACCCCCAACTCGTCACCTCCTTCTCTTTTCAGCCAGGCTCACTCTCCCTTCTATGCTGTGTTCTCTGCTCAAGTCAATGTCAATTACTAGGAGGCAAGCACTGTGCTGGGCAATATTGCTGCTAGTCGCTTTTGAGTCAGTTCCAACTCATGGTGACTCCACACGTGTCACAGCAGAGCTGCTCCACAGGGTTTTCAAGGCTGTGACCCTTGGGAAGCAGACTGCCAGGCCTGTCTTCCAATGTGCCTCTGGCGGGGTTCAAATCACAGCCTTTCAGCTAACAGTCAAGCACTTAACCATTTGGTCCACCCAGGGACTCCTTGCCGGATAGTAGCAACACAATACTGTTGCACAGACATCGTCCTTGTCCTCCCAGAACGTCTGAATACAGGGGTGAGACACAGAGAAACAGGCAATGCCTATACTGAGAGCAGGGCACCAGGCTCAGGCTTAGGGCCCAGTGACGGCCTCTACTGTAGAAAGACCTCCTGGAGACATGAAGGAGGGAGCTGGTGAGTGAAAATGGGCCAGGACCCATGTTCACACAGAGGGGACATTGTTCATGTCCTTCATGGGCGCACCTGGCAGGCTATGTTCACATATCTATCTCCCATCCTGAGCTGTGAGCCCCAGCAGGCTGATAAGGGGTGCTGTTCATCTTTGTAACCCCAGCACCTGGCACAGAGCGGGGACCTGTCGGATAAATGTTTGCCAAACTGATGAATGCACCTTTGCAAACAATAGGTGGAGAATCATTGACTGGCCGTGTGATGCCAGCAAGATGCAAGAGGTCAAAGGAGGCTGAGGTCACAGAGGGTGGAAGTGGCGGGGAGAGTGAGGCAGGGCTGGGCCTTAAGACGGGAGAGATGCTTCCTACTGCTTGAAGTACTGACTGGGCCAGCAAAACCCCAGACAGTGTTTCTCAAATTTGGAACTAGGCCTCTCAACTAAACAAGCTCTTAATAGGGATAAATGTCAAATCCTCCGTTTGGGTTCAAAATTCCACTTGTCCAAAATAAGAGAGATTTGCCTTTA
>NW_006921700.1:7580581-7581623 GCF_000298275.1 Orycteropus afer afer | reverse complement strand
GAATCCCAAGATCAGCAGGCGATACAGTAGGGCACTGGCTCAAGGAAGTCTTAGGGACTGGTGGTGAGATGATAGTGAACTGGAAGCGGTATCCAGATCCAGCAAAAAGCCATCAAGTTTTACCATCCAATATATATTGGATGCAGGCCACACCCAAGGGAACACTCTCTCAACTGATTGGCTGCTCACAGTAGCTCTCATCATTGTATCAGAGCACAAAACGGGGGATGACTACATCATTACACAACTGCCAAGTCACTGAGAATCATGCCCCAGCCACACTGACAGCAACCATCACACCCGGGCTGGGAAACTAATCAGACAGACCTGTCAGAATTTTATGTAATTTAAAAGCAAATATTGGCTGAGCAATGGCCAGACTCTAAGCATTGCTGACAAAGGCTAGAATTTCTTAATTGCCCCTGTAACTATATCCCCAATACACAGCAAAGTGTACAGCACACAGTAACCAAAAACCCTATCTCACTGTTGTGGAGGCAGCTCTGACTTATGACAACCTCATCTGTTACAGGGCACAACTGCTTCCTAGGATTTTCCCTACATAAGCAGGTACCCAGATCTACCTCCCATGGCACCACTGAGTAGTACACGGTAGACCTTCAATAAATGTTTATCGAATAAATAAATGACAAGCTTTCCAGTACATTAAGCACAATGAATGGGCTATAATATTTCACATGATCTAAGATGACAACTTGAACTTCAGATGTGAATGTCAGCAACCAATGTCTTAACACCCTTCTGCACCACCTTGACTTATAGACCCAGAGCCCTTCTCCACCACCGGTTAGAACACCCTCCACACTTCTACTCACCAGGGACAGCCATCACACATTCTGAGCACGACATTCCCTTCAAAGGGCAGAAAAATGGAAATGGCTTTGGTACCAGAGGCCATCTGCTCCCATAAAGATGACAACCTATGGAGCTATTCTACTCTGTCACACAGAGTCGTTGTGAGTCTAAATCCACTCGATGGCAACTAACAACAACAATAATTAGTTTTCTATCACTGTGTAAC